>NW_005841948.1:1929635-1966614 GCF_000455745.1 Alligator sinensis
AGCAGGAATATTTGATATTGCACCAGCAGCCTTCCCCATTGTTCTGCCTTTATTAGAAGTGTTTTTGCCACTGTAGATAGCTCAGGCAAATTGTTACCTGGGTCCCTTTCACTAATAACTTACCAAAAAAGTGAGTATGTAGTTAACATTTTCCACTGAAATTTCAGTGTTTAAACTGGGTGAATTTGTTTTAGAACACTTTCATCTAGGACAGTTGATCTCATGGCATGACTATGCAGTATGGCAGAGTATAGGTTAAAATTGGAGTAATGACCATTAATTTGTATTTAGAAAAGTGAGTTGTTAGTGGAAAAGACCCAGCTGTAATTAGACCTCCACTGTGTACTTAATTGGAAGAACATGTTAATTCTGCAATATGTCTCTTGGTTAAACATTGCACAGTTCTTACCTCATTTCTGTAAATAAAGTTTTGTGAATCTGTTTTGTATTGTGAAAAATTCATAAGAAAACATTGATATTTTGATTTGTAATATTTCTAATTAGTACATTTAATTGAAAAAGTAAAAATAATTTATTTTTATATGTTTCGGGGAATTTTAAAAATTGTCACAAATCACTTTTGTAGATACTTTACAAAAGTAAATCAGTGTGGTTTATTTTACTTATTTAACCCACTGATGAATATTCTGTAACAATTTGTACAAACAGTAAAATGGAAATGTGCTGTTATTTTGCCTAGATGTAAAATTCCAAGTGTATGAAAAGATATGTACAAAGCTTTTGTTAATAAATTCTAATAATGTTTATAGTTGTACATGGCACTGCTGTGAGAGGGATTCTTGTTAAAAGCTGTGGGACATTTTTTCTCCTTTCAGTTCAGTTCAGTTCATATACCGTGATTGGCAGGATTTTAGTATTTGTTGTAACTGTAATAATCAGACATCAAATTATACTAAATTTGTTTACAACAACCAGTTTCTTAATGTTTCCTTTCCTCTTTTTTATTCTGTTTTTATAAGACACCTTTTGCTGTAATATGTAACATTATCTATCATAAAAAGCAAAGCAGTATTTTTTGCTTACCAAACAGGTCACCATTTTAGAGACTGCCCTCTAATGCCACAGTCAAGGTAAGAATTCTCTGTGCACAACCCCTTAGATGGTCATGCCAGTTACTGGAATGAGGAAACCCTTGCTTCAAAACGAAATCTGGCTGTTAAAACAACTTACAGAGAGTTGCTCACAGATGAGGTGGGCTCTGGGCAGTATCTTAGTGGTCATGTTCTTGTTCTATCACCACTAAGGTACTGGGTTTGAGACCTGTGCTCAACAAATACATGTAAATGGTACTATACATCTACATGGATACAGATAGATAATACTACAAGCAAAGCATAATTATAGAGGGATCAGTGTTAGAATAGTAGGAGGTTTCAAATGGGGTTCCACAAGGTCTGTTCTGGATCCTATGCTATTTGACATTTTGGGTCAAATGATTGGATGCTGGAATTGAGGCCTTTCTGTTCAGGTTTGCAGAAGACATGAAACTGGGAAGGATTGCTAGCACTTTTGAAAGACAGGAGTAGAATTCAGACAGATCTTGACATTGGAAATCTTGGCTACTGAGAGTAGGAGGATGTCCAGTTAAGATAAATATAAGGTTCTATACCTATGGAAGAATAATCAAAAATAACAAATACAGATTGAGAAATAATTGCCTGACTGGTAGGTAACATGACTTAGAAGGATTTAGGAGTTTTAGTGGCTCAATGCAGTATAGTCACAAAAAAAGGCAAATTCAGTTTTGTACTACATGAATAGGAGTATTAGGTGCACAACATGGCAGGGGCTAGTGCCACTCCTGCCCTGGGACACATTACATTTTTTTGTGCTTGTGCTAGTGCCACTCAAGCCCTGGGACACATTACATTTTTTTGTGCTTTATATGCGAGTATCATGTGATAAAGTATGACAAGCCAGACATTAAACCAGTCTATCCCTGGATAAAAATAGCAGACCCACTACAAGTTGCTTGTTCAACAACAACTTTTATAGCACATGTTAAAATCTCATTATTTTAACATGTGGACATCTGCCATGTTACAATTTGGCATAAAATACTTGCATGTACTACCCAAAAAATGTGATATCTACCAGGAACCCTACTTAGCACTAGTTAAGAGTCAGCTAGAGTAGTCTACAGTTGTGGGCTCCCCAGCTTAAGGAGGATGTTGAAAAATTAGAGAGGGTCTAGAAGGGAATGACAGAAATGATAAAGGAGTCAAAAAGCAAGGATTATGAGCAAAGGTTGAGAGAACTGAACACATCCATTTTAGAGAAAAGACGACAGAGAGAAACACAATAGTAGCGTTCAAAAATCTGATAGGCTACCATAAAGAACAGAAAGGACAGTTGATACCTAAGGGAGCAACCACAGCCCCTACTGCCACAGCAGTTCCTCCAGGGACTCGCAACCAAGTCCAGAGCCACCTGCCTCAGTGGCCCCTCCCACCAGCCCTGGGAGCATGCGAGAAGCAAGGGGGCAACCTGGGTTGACAAGCACAATTTTGTCTGCATGTTGTCTCCCTAACCACCACAGAGCATGCTATTTTATTAGAAAGACTGTGAAAATCTGCTAGGAAAAATGTGTGAATTCTCAAAACCAAGTTGTGTTCTGCTCCTCTGGGCTTTGCACCCATGGCATAACTGTGCTCCTACCACCATTACCTCAGTTTTCTGTCAACAGCAGAATCCCATAATGTGGGACAGTGAGGAAAAGGGGACAAAATATAGGGTGCATATGGACAACATATCTTCAGCACCTTCAGTTAGTGTGGTTAAGTAACATTTTTTTCTTTGAGCAGATTGTCTAGGTGTACATCCTGGCAACCCCCAGGAATAGTAGTGAGGAGACCTTGTTGGAGTTCTTGTGAAAAAGATCTCTGAAAAAGGGGATGGGAAAGGAGGATTGGAAACAAGTACCCAGCTCTGCTGGATGTTGTAGCCAGCTGAGATGGTCAGTAGGACCCACAGGTCTGTCATGGTGTGGACCCAAGTATATGCATGAAGAGAACCAAGTGGCTCCCAAAGGTGGTGGGGTTGGCACTCGGATTTCACGAGACAGTTCACACCTCTCAACAAAAAAGGACTGCTTTATAGCCAACTGGGCTGATAGGGAAACCAATTCACACTTATGGAATCGCTGTCTTATAAACGAATTAAGAGAAAAGAAGGAAGGTTGAGTTGGTTGCCAGGGATAGGACTTGTGATTGTTCTTGTTTTGGCCATACCTTGCGTTCTCCTCAGGACACTGCATCGCTATCGCTTTAGTCTTTTATTATATGAACTGCTTCATCCATTATGCACTAAATAGAGTTTCGTTCCTTCAGACAAAATATTTTCTACTACATGCTGTACCTCATGAGAAAAACTACAAGGAGTTTCCTGGCACACTGTCAGCATGGCATTAGATACAGTATCTGCTGTTATCAAAGACTACTGCAGATAACAACTAGGCTTTTAGATATCAGTGCTTTAATACTGCTCCCAAACTCTGGTGATAGTTTGCCCATTATGGCATGTTAGTTGGCCATTTGAAACAGAAAGCCCATCAAGCAGTAGTACTTCATGCCTTAATAGTCAATCCTCTTGGGCTGCTCCTTTCCAGGAGTGGTGGTGTGCTGTTTTGCCAAGGAGGGAAGATGAAAAAGTAGTGGATGTATAATAATTCTGCTTCTCTATATGGCATTCGACACTTGTTCACTTTCCTTGCAATGGAAGCCACCTCCCTGATAGCCTCATTGATACGTACGGCTATTTTTTGCCTTATGTGGACTGTTGTAAAATATCAATCAGTTTATGCATAGTTTTCTCCATTTCTTTCATGGGGGTCTGGGGTGCTGCTGCCACCCTCTTCATTATAGCCTGAAGGCCCTTATAAGTTGAATAAGAGGTATTCAGTGGGACTCTTGTCTGAGCACAAAGAAGGTATTTGGTAGAGTCTCAAATTCTGCAAAGTGGATAACAGATTCCAGTGGAACTTCATAATCCAGGCAAAGGGGAGCCAGGGAAGTTGGTGGCTGCATCCTTGGAGGTTGAAGCCATGGAGCAGGTCCCTGCACCTTCTCCCATCTGAGTGGCCCAGTGCCACAAGAGTCGCTACAGGCAAAGCAGGAAATAGGCTCTGGGACCAAGAGGCTGAGTAACACAGCCAAGAATGGCTCAGGATCCAGCATCCGTTTTTTCATGAGATTCAGAGAAATGTGGAGGAGATTCTTGGGGTTTAAGGGTGAGATTGCTGAGTCCAGATCATCTTCAGAACCTCATGAACACTTGAATTAAGATAATTCTGGATGGCAGCACTGGAAGGCCTCATGCCACTTGGGGTGCTACTGGCTCTAGATTGTGGGAGGCACTGAAAAGAATGGTAACTCTCACTCCTGAAGAACAAATTGATCCAATGGTGCTGTGAAGCAAGATAACTATGAAGGCTGTATTAGAATATGAGGAAGAGGTACAGTAGTTACAGCTACCTCTGGACAGCTGAGCTTTGTTGATGCTGAAGATCTAACTGTTGGTGATGGGCGCCTGGATAGTCTCCAGGTAGTTTAGTACCAGCACAGTAGAAGACTTGGACTCTTAAACCACATGTAGGTGTTGAGACACCTCCAAGCTTTTGGAACCAATCAGGCCTGCAAAGTCTCCAAAAGACAAAGTGGTGGTACAGAGTGCTTCTTGGAAGAACTGCGAGTTTGGGATCTGTTTGAACTTTACACTGTTTTTAGTTTCACCAGAAACTGTCTCTGCGATGCTGGTGACAAAAATGGTCTTTGGGGAAGGAAGCCTATGAACTGGGGTGACCAGAGGCCATCCTGCATCCCATGATTCAAGGCAGACATCATTAATTTATTGATTTGGTAAGCCTTGGGGTCTCACCTCCTAGTCTTTTTTTCCCATGGTTGGCTGGTAAAAAATTTGTAAATTGACCAGCTCTCTGATACTTGAGAGTCACTCTGCCAGTAAAGGCATTTAAGGTTGCGACTGTCCCCTCACTGGGAAAACAGTACTTAAAAGCTAAGGATCTAGAAAAATCCATCTTAGAGAAAAAGATTACCACCACAAACAGAAAAAGTATAAGTGACCACTAAGAAAAGGCCTCCCATTGGCAGCAAATAAAACCCCATGAACTTACCAGAAAACTATTCAGAACAACAGCCAACAATGTTTTAGAAGTAGAAAACTATGTTCTAGGCACAGCAGGTTGCTCTTTCTCAAGCCAAAAGATAGTTAAGAGCAACTGAGTTGTGGGTATGTTTGTACCATATGGATATTGCCACACACAAACACTCAAAGCTCCAGTCTTTGAGATGCATTTGTACACACAGTGAAATGAATATAAGGAAAGTCACTCAAAGGAGAGAGGTCTTTTGCATCCTACTACTGCTGCTCACTAAGGTTCTCATTATTGTTCGCCATTACCCCAGCTTGTAAATCCAAGATCTCCCTGGCTATGAAATATTTTGTTCCATATAGACAAAGTGATATTTAAACCTAATTACCAAATTCAAACTAAGGTACTTTCATCTGTTATTCAACCACTGCCTGTTTTTTATTCTTGTCCTTGGTTAGTGAGATTATATATCCTACTGGTGAAGACTTATTTGGGGTTAGATGCATAGCCTGCACTAGGGTTATAGCTGATTGCCTTTTATGATGAGATCATTGGCTCTGTGGAAGTAGGGAGAACAGTGGACATGATGTACCTTGACTTTAGAAAGGTTTTTTTTGTATGCAGTCTCCCGCAGCATTTTTGCAAACAAGTTAAGGAAGTATGGGGTTGGAGGATGAATGGACTATAAGGTGGATAGAAAGCTGGCTGGATTGTCAGGCAGCGATTAATGGCTTAATGTCTAGTTGTCAGCCACTATCAAGTGGAGTGCTTCAGTGGCCGGTCCTAGGTCCAGTTTTGTTCAATGTCTTCATTAATGATCTGGAAGATGGGGTGGATTACACCCTAAGCAAGTTCATGGATGAAACCAAACTGGTGGGAATAGTAGATATGTTGTGGGTAGGGACAGGATTCAGAGTGACCCAGACAAACTGGAGGATTGGGCCAAAAGAAATCTCATGAGGTTCAACAAGGACAAGTGCAAAGTCCTGTACTTAGGAGGAAACAATTGTGTGCACTGCTACAGGTTTGGGACCAACTGGTTAAGCAGCAGCTCTGCAGAAAAGGACCTGGGGGTTATAGTAGACAATAAGCTGGATATTGATGGCTAGAGATTTGCTTTGAGGAATTGGTTTGTTGAAAAAGTAGATATTGCATTAGAACAATTGTCCAAGGGAATGGCAAGGGTTAATTGGTTTCTAAAAGCCTATTTGTGACAAAGTTTCCTTCAAGACCCACTGAGTCTGGAACCAGTAGACAAACAGGCTGGGATATTCCAGACATGTACCATGCTGTTCCATAACATGAGATAAGGTGGCTAGCTCACAATGACCAGCTGCAGAGAACCTTGAGATTTCTGGTTCTGGTGGACAGACCAAATTAGGAGGCTGGGGCATGCCCAAATTAAGACACTTGTAAATGACCAAATTAAGATGCGTGCATATGATAAGTTTTGGGGGAAAAGGAATATGCTGACAGAACAGAACAAGGACAGTATGGTGACCACAGGGAGACCAATCAACAATGCCAGAAGTGAAGAAACATAAGAGGAGGAAAAGGATACAAGAGGAGGAATTTCAGAGCATTAAAGTGTCCCTGAGGAAGAAACCCAAGGCCACCATGGACAGAGGGTGCACCACCAGCCTGTCTCACCCACCCCGCTGGGAGTGGGGCAGGCTTCGGCCCACAACCTCCAGGCTGCTGACATCTGACATTCAAGAAAACCCCAGGATGCTGCTCACATACTGGCCAGATGTACCTTCCCTCTGACAACCCTAGGACTAGTAGATATAGAATTGGGGCGGGCAGGGAACAGGAAGGGGTTATTTTGTTTGCCTTGCCTGCATTAGTCTTATCTCCCATCACTGTGTATTGATAAGATTTGCCTATTATTTAATGGAAGAAGTTGTGGTCAGCCTGAGGGTTTGGGGCTGCCCTGAACAAGGTATCTGGGTCATAAATCCAGTGCCAACAGATATGAATCAACAGTGTGCCCTTCATGTGAAGAAGGCTAACAGCATACTAGGCTGCATTAGTAGGAGCATTGCCAGCAGATTGAGGGAAGTAATTATACCCGTCTATTCCACAGTGGTGAGGCCAAATGTGGAGTACTGTGTCATTTTGGGCCCACCCTTCAGATAGGATATGGACAAGTTGGAGAGTCCAGCAGAGGCCAACAAAAATGGTTAGAGGGCTGGGGCACATGACTTACGAGGGGAGGCTGAGGGAACTGAGCTTATTTAGTCTGCAGAAGAGAATACAGAGGGGGGAATTTGATACCAGTCTTTAAGTACCTGAAGGGTGGTTCCAAAGAGGATAGAGCTAGACTGTTCTTAGTGATGGCAAATGACAAAACAATGAGCAATGGTCTCAAGTTGCAGCAAGGGAAGTTTAGGTTGGATAAGAAGGAAAATCGTTTTCACTAGGAGGGTGGTGAAGAACTGGAACAGGATACCTACAGAGGTGGTGGAATCTCCATCCTTGGAGATTTTTAAGGCCCAGTTCCACAAAACCCTTGCTGGAATGATCTAGCAGAGGATGGTCCTGCTTTAATCAGGAGGTTGGACTAGACCTCCTGAGGTCCCTTCCAACCCTAATGTTCTGTGATTCTATTAAAAAAATATCTAATGTACCTTAACCCTGCAGCTTATTCTAAGACAATTTTGGAGTATAGAAAAGGTCATAGCATCAAACAGTTTATAAAGCAAAGATCAAAGAATCAAAGGCAGTGCATCTAGTAACGAATCCATTCATGCGCCTGTATCTCCGTATATCATACCTCATTCAACTGGGTATAGATAACTTCAGTTGCATGGACCTACAATAAGAACTCTGTGACTTTGCACTTTTACAAGCGAGTATTCTTTCAATGTTTCATGAAGACAGAATTTTTTGGAGAAGTTTTAGAGTCTTCATTCCATGTCTTTAGGGAAATCCTGTCTAGTTAATCTCCTGCAGTGGGGCAATGTGGAGGCAGTGTATTGGACAAAGTGGGGGGATGGGGGGCAGCAGTATTTTTTACTAAAATTAACTTACTCTTCAACCCTATTGTTTTCAGTGAGTCACAATGACACATCCTCCTGTTGGAGCTGATATCTTCTGTCTTTGTAATGTAGGGCTTGATAAGCAACACAATCTCCTTGCTGGCACTTACTTTGCACAACATTCCTTGTTCAGATCCATGATGATTTACTGGGGACTCCTCTGGAAGCAACATAATTTGAGCACCCGGCACTGCTGACAAGTAACTATGTTCTTCAAGAATCCTCTGGAGAATCGCATTGCACAGTACCCCTTATTTCCATCTGTCTGAAAGTTATTCAGATTCTGCACACACAGGAACTGCAAGAGCTGTGCCAGTCAGCTCAGCCTAGACAGCGGAATCATCCAACAGCCATGCCTGCTGAAACAGTCACGTGGTCTGACCTTCCTTGGATCTTTTGGATCTGGATCTGTTCAGGTACTGAGCAACAGTTAAGAAATGTACGATAACATTTTCAACAAAATCGTCTCTGTATCTTTGATGCCCTCTCAGCTATCCACAAAGTTGTCACTCATCAGCAGAAATAACAATCCTCTTTGCAACATCAGAGGGCTATTTAAACTGAGAATAAAACAAAGCATGTGTCAAGTATGTTTTCTGTTCTAAATCTCAGGCCCACAAAAGTTTGATGTGAGGACAAGGAACTGTAAATCATTTCCTTTTTTTTTTTTTTTTTTGTGGAAATCAGCTCTCGGTTCCTAAGTGCATGGAATTCCATCACTTGAGATGAATGGATTTTGAAAATAAAAGTCATGTGTTACAATTCAAGCTCTTCCTCCCTCTACCAGTCTCTTTTGTATTCTGGAAACACTCTCATGACCATGTACGGAAGGTAGAAATCCAGTGCCTGGTTCAAGCAGGTGCCACAGCAAGGGGGTTCTAAGGGAGTACAGCAATCGGGAGTCTTAACCAGAGTACTGACTGTTACAGGTTACCTTTAAAACATGTTAAATTTGTGGAATGTTGTGCAGTCATAAAAAGTAGTTTCAGGGTAGTCACACATGTAAGGCTTAATGCAGTCTTGTACCTGCACAACTGTGACTTAGCTCTAGAGGGCCTAGCAAGCAGAGGTGTGGACAGGAGCCACCTTGTCTGAGGGGGGAAGGATGGCATGCCAAAGGAGCAGCAGCAGCGAATGAATGTTGAGTGATGCCTATGAGGAAGAGAGCTGATAACTTCAGTTTCCTCTTAGAACTGTGTGCATAAACTCCCGGGGCATGCAGAGTAGCCTTGGAGTCCTTCAGTCTTTGAAGTGCTTCATCATAGATTTCATAGACATTAGGGCTCATGCTAAACATTGCTCTGCCATGAAACAGGAGGTCCTTAATATTTTGGCCCTCCTTTGGAAAAACCTGACCTCTGCAGATGAGAGGATACTTAGCAATTGCCTCATAACTGCCAGAGCCATAGCTCACAAGGCAATATTAGCATCACCTAGGGTTGCTTGCAAGAAAGTCTGTGCTACCTCTTGCCCCTCTACAAATACGGGCTCATAGTGCTTTTTTCTACTACGGTGGTAGGATTCCACAGACATCAATACACTCATGTAAATGCAACTTGTACCTATCAAGGATATAGTGACAGTTTGCTATGCTGAACTAAAGACTGGCAGAATAATATAACTCCTTTTCTGAACACATTCAAGCATTTTGGCTTGAACTGAACTACTTCCCCTTCTCATTGCCAGTAGAGATGGGCAAGGAGGAGTACATAGAAAAAGTGTGAAAAATAGGTTGTACATTTCAGAGGAACTTGATAGTTCATGTCTGCACTTCTAACAGTTGACAGATAAGCAGCCACCGTCTGCCAGACAGTTAATGGATCTGGCTGAGCTACCTTTGTTGGGATGGAGAGCTGTAAGATGTACTTAGGCTGCATAAAAGCTTACCTAAAAATAAATGTGAAGGACCTGAACCACACAGAGCATCAGGTTCTGATGGGCTCTAAAAGTACTGATTTAATGTTTTTAAAGGCAGGAACAAGTCTGAGTTGAGGAATAAGCCAGGGATGGATTACATCAGCCAGTATCAAACAGACCCAAAAAATTATTTTGATCCAGGGAAGGCCATGCTAGGCAGAGGACTTTTGTATACTGAAGCCAACAAACAGGATGCTGGATAAACCAAACCTACCCCCAAACCTTAGGGGTAGCCCAAAACCCCAAAGCAAGTCAGACTGTATCAGAAAGACTAGGTAGGAATCCTGAGACCACTGAGTCAGGAACCACAAGGTTTGCCAGGGCACCCTGGAAGGTCAGGTCTCCAGACAAGAAGTGGCTGAGGCCTTTAAGCTGAAGCAGCAGATGGTGCTGTGCTGCACTGTCTAAACCGGACGGAGACTCTGCTGGTGGTGCTAAGTAATTGGAGGCAAGGCCAACATCCAGGTTGAAACCGTGGATGGATTTGAATACAAAGGCAGAGTGCTCCTGGACAAAACTTTACAAGGATCAGACTGGATCAAATGCGTCAGTTCCGAGTGCAACGCAAAGGTACTCTGTGTCCTGACTGACAGAGCAGGCTGCTAAGGAGATGACAATGATGGGGAATGGAACTGAACCATATTCCACCCAGATGCAGCGGAGACTGGGCATTTCAGCACCAAAGCAGACACTGGAAACACACTGCTCTGCTGAAGAGATATGAAGGAGCATCTACACCAGGTGTCAGCAACATTTTGCAACAGTAGGCTACTTTAATGGGGCTCAGCTCTAAGCGCAGGCTGCTTCCAAACCAGCCCACACTGCTGCCACGAAACCCGGAACTGCACAACCTTGACCACCACTCTCCTCCACTGTGCTGTGTCTGCTTCTCCTTACTGCCCAAGCAAACCTCCCCTCACTGCAGAAAGACTGCAGAAGCCCACCCAATCATCCAAATACTAGAGAAGCCTTCTCTCCTCCCTCTCTTTGCAGGCTGAGTAAAATGGCTCTGTTGGCTGTAGATTGCCAACCCTTGATTTAGGCTGTTTTATCTCTGGCTTTCTTAGTAGTGGTATGAGGTCTACTGCTGGAGGTGGGAGACAATACCAGGCCCTTGTTGCTAGGGGGCATTGCAAGCTTTAACAGTATCTGTGGAGGTGTGGGGGAAGGCACAGTGAAGTCTTGGACTAGGGTGGATAAGGCAATGGAGAAGCTTGCTTCCTTGAGACCTGATATGGGACCTCCTTCAGGAGCCAGTCTTAGGGCTGCAACCTATTGCTGGTCTCCATGTAGTTGAGGAGATGGAAGCCCTCTGAAAAGCCAGTGCCAGAGGATGCACAGAACCCACCTTGAGTTTCTGGTCCTTTGCTTGGAGACAAGCTTTGTGGTCTGTGCGCGTCCTGGATGTAAGAAACCTACAAGTGGTGTATTTCCTAGAAACATGGGAAACCTAAACCATGCAGGCATCTGATGTGCCCAGTCAATGCAAGCATAGCACTACTGCAAGACATGTATAGCTTAAACTACATGGACTGGGAAGAAACCATAATGACACTTTAAGCAATAACAGGAAAAGAAAACCACTCATAAATTCCCTTCTTTAGAAGACAAGATATAAAAGAGACAGCCAACAAGGGGAAGACCACCCGAAATACAGTAGTACCTGTGCTGCAGTAAAAATTACAGGGCCTGAAGAGGTGCAAACTTCAACAAGGAGAAAAACTACTAGAAACTAACGTGCTTTTTTTTTCTTCCTTGAAGAGAGAGAAACAACAACAATGAAAATAATAATCGCATCAGTAAAATAAGCAATACTCTGAAGGAAGGGCTTGAGTAGGGCTGCACACACAAATCAGCAGAGTGCTGTCTGTAGCCTCCGTGTCTGATAGGAACGAGGACCAGGAAGTAAGTATTACTCTTAATCCACCTGGCACAGGGAACAAGGAGTGGTGGAGCTATAACATACTCAGCAGGCACTGCTAAAGTGAGACGTTTCTGTGTGTGAAGTGCATGTGTACCCACTGTAAGGATGGCCATGGGGACAAGCACTCAAAGGAGAACCACATTTTTTGTTTCACAGGAGATTTGTAGGACTGATCCTCAAAGTCAGGAGCCTTTAAAGCACCCCCGTTGCCATTTTAAAACATGGGGAGACTAAGTACATGTGACTGCAAGGCTGCTGGAGAATTCTAATTAGATTAAGCAAGTCTACTCCGACACGCTCTAATTACAACGGGTTGGAGCAGGCACCTTGCCTTGCATGAGTATAAGCACCCCCCTGTTATTAACTTGTAGACTGAGGTCCTTGTGAAATTTTTTCTGTTCCAAAATGGAACAGAAAGTAAATCTCTGAAATTTACTGTGAAACAAAATTTTTAAAAAATCATTATGGCTCAATCAGAATGTTTTGTTCAATAAAATTAATATTTCATTTTAATTTTGAGACTTAAAAACTAATCTAACGTAAACAAAACAACTGAAAACATTCCATTCTCAAAATGCTGAAACAGAATACATTGATACAGCTAAAATAACCTTTTTACCTCTCACCTGCAAGACTGAAATTCTAATACTTATACTTTTTCTGGCAGAAAATAATTCTGTTGAAGTTTGACTAGCTATAATCTTGTAGGTCAACAAATACCATTGATTCAGTTTGGAGTTGCAGGTGCCTTTTGTTCACTGAAAAATAAAAACCAAGCCTCAAAAGCATATCAGAATATCATTTATGTTATTTTGCAACTGAATGTTGAATAATTCTGGAAGCTGTGATAGCTCTTGAGGATGAATAAATGTTCTCTCTCCAAAGTACTGACATCATTTTGAAAGTCCTTCTGACATCTAACCATTATAATCTCTCTCATAGTTTCCATTGCTTTTCTAAAACACTAGAAAACACCTCAAAACAAATGATGAACCATACCTAAATGCTGTTTGTTCAATGCTCAAAGGTAAAAACAAGGTAGCAAAAATATAAAAATGTAAGAAAATTAAAATATGGCATAAATGTTAAAATACTGGAGGGGAAAATCATCTAAATTTTAAATCAAATTCTGTAGTTCCAAATACGAAGAAATATCAAATACATTTGTATATTCTCAAGTATTCATTTAAGAACATTTTAATTTAGAACAGGTGAGAATATGACTAAATAAGAGCATTACTTGATATAACCCTATGTTATCCTTTCAGATACAATGAAAAAGCAAATATAGTGCAGACACAGCAGGCTGGCAACACACAAATGCATGTGAAGACTGAGATCATAAGAATACCCAGTGGCCTAAAATACAACAAATTTAATTTAAAGCATGTGGTCACACATTTGTATATGTGTACATGTTTTACTTACCTAGAAAATACAGATGCATGTGTATGCTGCATATGTATAATGAACTGTTTGGAAAATAGGAAAAACCCAGAATTTAAAAAAATAGATCTCAACAATCTCATGTTTGCTTAAATTTTCCGACCACTTCTCATAATCGTTTTCAAACTTTAGCCTCCTTTAAGGCATACCTTGTACCAGAGCTGTCAGGCATATGGCCCAGTGGCTGGATCCAACCCGCAGAGCTGTTTCACTTAGCCAATGGAGCTCTCAGAGGGCCTGTGAATTTGGGGATGGAGCCTACACCCAAATTCCCTCCTGTGGAGTCCCACTGGAGATGGATGTCTGCAGGGGGTGGGGATAAGAAGGCAAATGACAGCTACATTAACCTCTGTACTGTCACTTGCCTCACCACTGCTTTTGGTTCCAGATCTAGCCTGCAAGGCTCCTTATGGTCAGGATCTGGATTCAGGGCAGAGCTGTTTGACACTCCAGCCTCATACCCTTTATATCAGTGGAGGCCAATCTTTTGGCAAGCATGCCACAAGTTAAGCCCTACACGCCCCACCATGTGCCATTCTGATCCCCTTCCTGCACTGCTATCTGCTCCCTCTGCAATCTGCTGCTCTGTTTTTTGATCCCTGGCCCACCTGCTGTTGTGCTGCCTGACCCCTCCCTGATTTGTCACGTCATACAGGAACTTCCCGTGTCACCTGTGCCATGTCGGCCACTCCAACTTTAAATATGCATATTCATTCACACTGAAGTCATCAATTCTTGCATTCAATAAATTATCTGCGTATTCTAAAAAAGACCTATCCTACTAGACTATATACAAGATGTCTGTTTAGACAGTTCTCCAATACAAAAAATACATTTTGATTCTTTTTAACACAGAAAATGTTAAGCAACATAACATCAGATTTATTAATATTATCGATATTTTCCTCTTACTAAGGCACATAACGTATAGAAATACTGAGGTACAAAAATGCAAATTACTGCATCTGAGATTTAAAATATAATCCCATTCTGGAAAAGGAGAAGTAAAATTCTTCTGCTTAGAATATTCAGCTTTTAGCCATTTTTTTCTTTTGTACCAGTTCGACAAGCAACTTGTATCTTGCCACACATTCTTCCTGTAAAAATTAAGAAATGAAAGCATTTGTCTTCGAAAATATTAACTGTGATTTGAATCCTCATATTGTTTTGACTGTACACATGCTACTTCACTATATAAAGCTGCAAGTTATGTTTTACTTTTAGAAAAAAACCCAGAAAAATATTTACCCATGTATTGAGCTTGTAGGAGAGAAGAATCTATACTTGATGAAAAATAGGTTAGAAAAAAAACTAAAACCTTTCACTTTGGGTTTCTCAAAAGATAGCTGATAATGACTTCATCAGATGAACAACTTTAGAGACCAGACAAAACAGGAAAGTTTGCCTTATATTAACAAACATTTAACATTAAAAATTAATGCCCTGTTCATTTCTGGGTTTTTTTAAACATTCAAAGAAACACCAAATGACTATTCCAGAATCAGCTTGTGTATGGAAGCTGTTGTTCTGGCAGCCTTCAAATCCAGAGAAGCCCTTACTATCATTTTGATCTAGCAAGCCCATGAACCCATGCACTGAAATGATTTTCCGAGCCAGAAAGACTGTTTTGGAACCACTCACATGTATGCTTCCCTACCATAACACCAGTGAGATTAATGCACCCTGATGCTTTAATGCATTGAGACTCAATGCTACAGCACCTGGATTGCCACTACCACTGGGCTATTTTTGAACGTGGCAAAAAACATGGATCACGAACACAATGCCCATCTTTGTTTTGTGCAGAGCTTTTCTACCAGGCAATTTCAAAGAGATTATAAAGATCCAGCCCACAGAGCCCCTTCATTCAGTCCTTGGTGCTGCCCTTGGGTCTTAGGTTGGCCCATACACCACACACAGCATATACCAGACTGACCCTGTATGCAGGTTGCAGAACCCATGCTGCATGCAGCACCCATATGGGGCCAGTCTGGGACTCCCTCTGCATGCTGGATCCAGCACCCATGGTGTCCACTCTGCTGGTCAGGTGCAGGCAGTGCATATCCTGGACCAGCTGAAGTTAGCCCCACATCCCAGACTGCTCTCAGTGGGCACCATGTGCATTTTGTGTCCCAGAACAGGTGCTGCGTGTGGCATAGTCCCAGACTGGCCAGAGTGGGTACTGGATCCAGCATGTTGTTGGTGGGGTGGGGCAGGGAGGGTTTGCAGGACAGATTTTCAACCACCAGATCCGATCATGAGAATTTATTTTAAAACTTGCATCTATTTTCCTTTTAGCCTCTTAAGTCTTAATTGTGCGGTAAGGACTGGTATTTTAAATGACAGCTCACCTTAATCATTCCAACACACAGAACATAAATACAATTAAGTGATGGACATATTTATATCAATATTATTATTAATAGGGAAATAACTGAGTTAGTTGGGCATATCTGGGAAGATAGCAACAGGCTGGGTTAATGACCCTATGCTTCATTAGGGACTCAATTCCTTTAGCCAGTTGCTAATCAGTAGGAAATGCCCTCTCCATGTTATAATAGTATTCTAATCCCATATAAAACAGCAACATTACCTTACTTTTACCAGGGACACATTTTGCTATCTTATCCCAGCGGTCTGATGTTCCTTTTGGATACTGCTGTAAGGCCAGTTCAAGAAGCTTCTGTTGATTTTGAGTCCACAGTTCTTCTGAGCTGCGACTTTTCTCTTTTTTCCTATTCTCATCATTACTATCTTCATCCTCTTCCATGTTATCAAAGTCTTTCTGGCGTCTTCCTCTACCCTTATCTTCTGCCACCTCTTTCATCTCTGCTAGAGTCATTTCAGGTGCTTTAGCAGTTTTTCGCTTGCGATGTCTGGTTTCACTTGGCATGGGCTCCCTGTAATCTGGTGGAACCTCCACCTGCTGTGGGTCACCATGATAGTTATCTTCTTCCTCATCATCTCTTTCTCGCTGAGTGATTATATGGTCTGGCAAATTTACAGTGGCATTTTTGGGATTCTGGGCCAGGGTTTTAAGTTCAGAGAGCTTAATGATACCTGCTGGGAACAGCATTATATGTAAACATTACCAAAAATTAAATGAAAGGGGAATTGGTTGGGGACTCAAGTTTACAACCTGAGAGAGCTATGGGACAGAGCTCACGTGACTGAGATACCAAAGGAAAGAGTCACCCAGAAGCCACAACTACAGAAGGAACAAGTTGTAGCACAACCCCTCACACCCTGGGCTAGTAGATCAAGCAATAGGAAAAAAAACAGCATACTGCAGAGGTGATGAAGCATGGCTTCCACCAGAGCGTTTCAAAATACTAAGGGCAACTTTCTGCAGTTTAGATTTTAAAATATTTTAAATGTATTTTTTCTCACAAAGACCCAAAGCTAGTTACTCCCTCTGGACACAGTCCACAGGGACCCCAGAACGTGGAACGATTTCTGTCATTCCTAAGGCAGACAAGGTTCCTTGGGTGAATTTGATATCTTTTATTAGACCAACCCAAATGGTTGGAGAATAGTTAAGCAAGCTTTCGGGTTCAAAAACCCTTCGTCAGGCTAAGGAAGTTTCAGCAGTTGGTGTGTGCTCTACCTGGATGGAATTCCTAATGCATTTTCATGGCTTTTCCGGTTACTAATCACATAATGGTGAGTAGCCATATATGACTGCTCAAAATATTCACTCTATCTATTTTTCTCAAACTCACATATAAAGAATAAATCCCAGGGAAATACAATAAAAGGTCATGAACACATGAAATAAGATTGCATGCATCTTTCCTTCCCTTTTTTTCTGTTTCATTGTTATCCTTTTTTTTTTTCCATCCATACCCAAATCAGTTTCATATCCATCTCTCTGCCTAATTGTTATCCATTTTCTCTGTTATTCTTTTCTTTATTTTTTTCTTGAGGATCACCCTCTTCTTTTCTCTTATTCTTGTCTTTCATATTTACCCCATTCGCTCTCCACCCATTGACAGTGAATCTTGCCTGCCTTGCTCCATGTGTATTTTTGTCCCCCTTGTCCAGTATTTCCATGGCAGTGCAGCACACTTGCAAGTCAGTCTCATTCTACTATCTCCTTCCCAAATCTTTTGAAGGAGAAGTGGCAAAAAAGCAAGACTGGAAATTTTTTAGAACATTATAAAACTTTACGATTCTGAGAAAAATGAGACGACTCTAATGTTTTATTGGTTGAGTGCAGTATACGTCCAGCTTTCTTATTACAGTAACCTAAGACACCATACTTCTATGCTCTGTCCTAGTTGTAAAAGACGCAATGAAGCCTGTGCATGACTTGTTTAGCTCCTTCTGCACCAGGGTTCTACTGAGGAGTGCAGTGAACTCTGTCCTCCAGCGCTGCATTAGAAATAATAAGTGCATTTTGCTTTGAGCACTCTCACAAGTGTGAATTCACTGTTACAATCATGACAGCCTGCACTATTATAATCTATTTGGAGAACCTTTGTGGAAATAATACTGAAATGCTTCCCCCAAAAGTGTGATGGTGGATTTAATTTCCATTATAACAACAACTACCAATTAAAGGATTAAAATATAAACCATATGCTGGTAGGGGTAATGTGGGCAGCTGGTAAATCTGGAGAAGAGTAAGCAATAAGAAAAAGTTTGGGAATCTCTACCACAGAGAAAGACCAGAAGACATGGTCTTTATGTAGCCAGCTTCACACAGGAACATTTTGCTCAGAATGCCTCTTGGCCTCTGCATCAGATGAGTGGGTGTAGCGCAATACTTCTACAGACCATACAATGAAGGCCATAAACTCTCTCTGCACAGATCACACTAAAAGCTGCAGAATGAACTATACATTCATAGCATAGCTATAAATCTAAATTTATTTTTAAACAAATACAAACCTGGAGTATATGCAACAGACTCTTTCAGTTGTTTTGCTTTCAGAGTAACCTGTTTAAAAAAAAATAAAAAAGCTTAATTCAAAACTTGCATTTTTAGTACTTCATAGTTAAAAATGTCACAAACAACTTATGCAAAATAGCATTTTAATGCATAAAAACGCTGCTATGCTATCATACTATGCTCTTCTTCTAAGTCTTAATCAAGAGCCATGCCAGTTTTAAATTGTTAAACAGATTTATCTTTGGGACTTAGCCTAATCAGATAGTTTATTTTTAAAAATGATGTAAACTAAGTTGTATTCAATATAAAAAAAGTCTGCATGCCCTATAAGATGCAGTATCCTACTGGGCACAAAACCCAGAATAAGCAGCTTTTGCAACATGAGAAATTTGGAAAATGAGCAAAAAAGGCTGTCAGCTATTCTGGAATGCTGGTAAAATGAAGTAGGAGAAGAGTTATCTGCACATGAGGACCCAGAGGATCAAGGGCTGGACATTCATACCAAGTAGCCATTTTCACTTGTATAGAGGGAGAAGTCAAACTAGAATTAATTATGAAAGTAAAAGCAGCAGCAAACTCTGATTTTTTCCCTGCCAAAATAAATATTTTGGAGCTTTCTTTTATACCCTATGCAAGCAGTTAAATCACACATAATCAGGAAAAGTCACAAGCCCAATTTAAAAAATAACTGTTTTTGCAGTTTTCATATGAAAAAAAAATCACTCCATTGTTTAGAATGCAGGCTCTTTAGACATGAAGAAAAATACAAAATTAAATTGACTGACATGAGCTGAATAAAATGCAAAATGTAAACATACACTAATTCGAGAAATACATATTCCAATGTTTGCAATTTTCTTTTCAGAAAAGTAGTAGGTTAGTTGTACAAACAAGAAAGGATGTACACTCAAAACAACGAAACAGTAACGTAATCTACCTGAAAGTGGTCTCTTTAAATAAAACGATTTATGAAGTTAGTGGGGGAGGAAGGAAAAAAATAGGGAGAAAAGTCCCTTGTAGTCGCATCGTAAGTTAGAACAGTCCTGGGAGCTGCAAATTTGTTTAGTGTTAGCATAACAATGCATATGATGCATTGTGAGCTTACTCTGCCAAGGGACCTACTTAATTCCCATTTACACAGATTTTGCAGAAACTGTGAAATTCAGGATTGTCCGCAAAAATCAACAACTGAAAAAACTTAATGGAAGTAAAATGCTGGCTCCCCAGTGGGAGCCAGTGGTCCTCGCTGCCAAGAGCAAAAGGTGCTGCAACATGAAGGGCAGAAGACAATATAGCAGCTCCCCCCTCCCCCCCAAGCCTCTCCACCAATCAGCGCTGAGAGGCAGGACTGCTGAACAGTAGCCAGCAACAAAGATGGCAACTACCCCCTCGGCCCTCCTTCCCAACGGGGTGTCTCAAATCAGTGCCAAGGGGCATAGCCACCACAAAATGACCACAGAATTTTAACTTCATGCTGCGATCAACCTGTGAAAATTGGTAAGTCCACCCCATTATTTAGGGAGATCCCCTACTTAAGCCTCTCTGATTCAGTTAGTCAATAAGCAACATCTCTACTACGGGTGTGCAAAATGGACCTTATTTGATTCGCATTCAGCCCAAATCGGGAACAGTGATTCGATTTGTTGATTCGGATCACTGTCCCAATTCGATTCAGCTGAATCTGAAGATGTGATGCTGATTCAGAGAATCAGCGAGTTGGACATAGACACAGCTTTAAATGCTTTTTCTACATGCCTCGAGGTACCAGGCATGGGTTGTGAACACTGTGATGGCAAGGCGGATAGAGTGTCCCACAGAAGCGTGGGGGGCCCCCCATGTGCTTGGCAGCAAACTCAGAAGTGGACTCAGCAATCAGCCATGGTGGGACCCTGGGTGCCCCCCCAGAGACAGGAGATACCAGTCGCTGAGCTGGGGGCTGGAAGAGGGGTCCCCCACATGCTCCCTGGTGGAACAGCAAGTGCTTCTGGTCCACTTCTGGGTCCGCTGCCAAGCGCACTGGGGACCCCCTGCGCTCCCGTGGGATGCTCCATCCGTCCCAGCATCTCATCATTCACGAGCCGCTTGGTACCTTGAGGTATGTAGAAAAAACATTTAACGCTGTGTCTATGTCTGAATCATCAAATCTTTCTGAATCTCTCCAAATCGAATCAGTGATCAAACTTCGCACAGCCCTAATATCTACCCTGTCTTCTGCTAATACATTAGAATGTTCACAATTCTGACATTGTTTTAATACACAATTCTCAAATATTGTGTTATAAATATATCAATATCTGTCACAAATGCAACATTTTAAATATAATACAATACAGTATTACAATCCACATTTAAGAGTCACTAGTCTTCTGTTATCTATCCTATTTATCAGCGTTTTCACTGAGTGTTTTGATGATTAAAAAGAACAAAAATAATAATTGAAGCTATACCTATCCCTGTCCCACTTCTAACATTTGATTGCACCAGACCAAAGAATGAAATTCCAATCTAACACCAGAAACAGCAACTGTAGCAGTGAACAGTTGAGAAATTATTTTCTTGATGACATCCTTGTTTTCTCCCAAAACATTTTCTTGAATTTGTACCACTGAATAAACCTTTCATTGAAGAATATAACTTTTGAAATGTAAATCTGCTTGCAGAAGTTCACTTTTAGCAGACTTCTACATATTCCAGAAAGTGTAACAGAGAAAGTGTCAATTCTTCTCTTGGGAATGGTAATTGGCAAAGGCACAGATCATATCATACAGGCTTGAAAGCAATACAGCATTCAAACCTGATAACATTTTCAGAACCTACACAGCTTTGCATGGACAGCTTCAACTGCCATTGCCCAACTACCCACTGTTAGACTTTGCAACATGTTTTTTAAGGCACAGACAAACTTTCAGTTTCAAAAAGGGGTGGGGGAGCTGCTGCGGCTGCGCTGGTGTGCTCAGCAGCTGTTAAGAGCTGACTATGACGTGCATGAGCCTAAAGCAATGCAAATTTCATAGATTTCATAGACATTAGGGCTGGAAGGGACCTCAGAGGATCATCAAGTCCAGCCCCCTGCCTGAAGGGCAGGAAGTCAGCTGGGGTCATAGGATCCCAGCAAGATAAGCATCCAATTTACTCTTGAAGGTGTTCAATGTAGGTGCTTGAACCACCTCCGGTGGCAGGCTGTTCCAGACCTTGGGGGCTTGGACAGTAAAGAAATTCTTCCTTATGTCCAGCCTGAAACGGTCTTGCAGTAGTTTATAACCGTTCGAACTTGTCATCCCTTGGGGTGCTCTGGTGAAGAAAAGTTCCCCCAGATACTAGTGGTCACACTTGATAAACTTATAGGTGGCCATCAGATCACCCCTGAGCCTGCGCTTTTCCAGGCTAAAGAGCCCCATAGCTCTCAGCCTGTCATTGTAAAGTCTGTTTTCCTGACCTCTGATTATGCGCGTGGCTCTTCTCTGGACTTTCTCAAGCTTCTCCACATCCTTTTTGAATTGTGGGGCCCAAAACTGGATGCAGCACTCCAGCTGCGGCCTCACCAAGGCCGAGTACAAGGGGAGAATGACGTCCCAGGATTTGCTTGAGAAGCGTCTATGGATGCAAGCCAGCGTTTTGGTTGCTTTACTAGCCGCAGCATCGCATTACAGGCTCATGTTCATCTTGTGGTCAACGTGGTCAATGATGACCCCCAAGTCTCTTTCTTCCGTAGTACTAGCCAGATGGGACAACTGACGCCCAGGAAAAAGCCAACCTATTAAATGGGTACTTTGTGTCGGTCTTTCATCAGTCCCATGGGATGCCCATGCCCGCTACGGGACAGGGAGGTCCGGGTGAGGGAGATCCCTTGCCCTCCATCAATGCGGACCTCGTAAAGGAACACCTTGAGAGGCTGAATACCTTCAAGTCAGCTGGCCCTGACAAGAAGCTAAGATTTTAAATGCAAGAAAGCCAACATGCATTAATAATCCTGCTGTAAAATCAGACAGAAAAGACATTATATTTTGCCTAGCAAGATAGCTAAGGGAGATCAACACTGTTCTGGCCACCCTTGGCTCCTCTCAGTTAACTCAGAGTAAAATCTACAGAGCCTTTTGTCCACTGGGATTTTACATAGCAGGATAACTAGTGAGCATTAGTTATCCTGCCATAAGGGAATTCACCGTTTACCTTGACCTGCTACATCACGCAAAACTACAAACTTCATCGTCTTTACTAGGATTTTACATCATGTTAGTTAAGAACATGTCTTAATGAAGACAAGACTTTTAATTACAAATGCATTTTTTAATTTTCATTTTTACTCTGAAGCTGGAGTGGGATTTTTAAACCTGGTGGAGATTTTACAAACCTTCCGACATTGAGGCTCAAGCCTTTTTTTTCCAAACTGCAGTTGTTTCCTAACTACAGAGCAAGCATGGAGTGTTTCCACAGTAGACATAACTCGCCCTTCCATACAAAGTCTAACCATCTATAAGATCTTTTGGTTCTGTGCCAATAAGTTCTTTATCAACCGTCACATGATACAGACCCCAAAATCAGTACTTCATGAAACAAACAACAGAAGTCAGCAAGCAGGCTTCAAATATTAAGGGTTCAGTGAAACATTCGGTTAGATAGTATTGTATGTTTTTGATATAATAGTTCAAAAAAAGCTCTAGAAATATGTACAATGTATCTTCCTAAAAAGAGCACTTAATATTTTGCTGATCAGAAAGATCCCATTATTTAACATAAGGACTGAAAATATTCTTTGAATCCATGTTATAATTATAGCAGGTATTTGAGATGGTTGCCACTTTTTCTAGAGTCAAAAAACATATCAAACTGAGTGACACTATCCACTATGGGACTGATCTGTCAAAAAAAAAAATCCCATTGATTTTAACAGGACATTTAACTATCACATGCAGCCGCAGCTCCCAAACTCCAAGCTCACAGAAGCCTCAATGGACATAGGTTGATAAAGGCCTGGTTTGAGGATTCTTTTGATATTAGGCCAGAGACAGCACCAACCTGGTCAGTCCTTCCAAAATGAAGGCAACTCTGAGCATATGAAGAAGCAGAACTTTAGGAACCTAGGGAAATATACTGGCAAAAGTCTGTCACCCATAAAGATAGGTGGGGGTTTTGAGGATCTCACTTAGCTGGAGGAGCCTAAATTTAATCCAAACCCCATTTTAAGTACTTTTGTAGATCTAGGCCTAAACCTTCTCTTCATTTCCCCAAAAATATTTCTCTGATTCACAGAACTGTTCTGACAACAGATCCATTAATATACAAGGTATTTCAATCTTATGTTTTAGAGTACCACAGTATTAGACTGCCAATGATTCATGATTGCAATAACTAGGGTTTTAAAGTGTACATATTACAAGCACGTTATGTTTCACTGTGTACAATACAGATTAAGAAATCAACATCCATAAAAACAGGTTTTCCAGGGGCGAAACACCCAACAAGTCCAATGAATAAACTTGTACTTACGAATCATATATTGTTTAGAGGTTTTCCCTAATAAGCTAATGAGTTTAGTTTGTACTGTTTTTGGGTTTTTTTTAAATAACCAAGCTCTTTTATTATAAACCATACAAGTTCAAATTTATTATATACCCAGGAGCTCAACCTAAATCTCAAAGCCTGTTAATCATTTCATCATCACTTTTTTTTGACATATGGGGAAGATCATAAAACTGCACACCTCTTGGCTCACGCTGTCAGGCACCATACTAATGAGGAAAGCCTGCTTAAATCTATCCAACTGCCTATTGTTTTGCTGCCTACCTGGCCCTCTTTCCATGCAAACAGCAAATCCTCTATCAGTCTGCTACTGCAACCTGAATTCAAGAGATTAGTGGCCACAGAGGCAAGCAGAATCAGTTTACATCCTCTCAGGCAAGCAAATGATATTACTGCACAAGTATGAAATCTGAGATCTCCTTGCCTTTAATTTAGAAAACCTGCAGTTAATAATCGTATTAAAATCTGTTTTCCATGCCAGTTTTTATTTCCTCTGTTTTTACAATTTGAGTGCTTTGTGGTTACCAAAATCATCTGCTGAAAGACATAAATTAACAGTTTAAACTTTTAATCTGTATCAAAGTAGTTCTTGTGTGGTCACATATATTTTATAATTTCACATACACATTTTTTACTTTTAATTAACCTACTTGTATCACTTGTAATAAATCTTTGTTAGGCTTAGAATTTTTCAAACTGAACAATGTTAATTTGACAGGAATGTCAGATTTTAAGCTCTTTTCTTAATTTATGTTACAGATTTCTCTCACAGTTTAGAAAATTCAGAATTTATTTTTTTTTAAGATCAATTATTTCCTTAAGTATTAAAGGACAAGAATAAGAACTGAGCCTGAAGCTACAGATTCAGTAAGGAAAATGGGTCAAAGAACAGATGTGTAGAGGCTGACAGAGAACACTTGTACAGGTAGCCAGGTCAGCAGGCAGGAACTCTGATTAGGCTAAACTGAACCCAGTTTTCCTCTCATAATCAAAACACTTCAAGAAACCAAATCTAATTAATACCACAAGGCAATTGCAACAAAAATGATTTTATAAATCATGTTGCCTTTTCAATTACAAATAAAATAAGACCTTGTTATATTGATTAGGTTGTAAACTAATTTTTGATGGATTAACATGGTTTGTAAGTACTGATATTCTCACATTATACTCCTATTTACCAATTTTACATAATTAGATGGGTAAACTGAGCCTGGCTTAATCTGGTCTATTTTAGAGTTGGTGCTATACTTGCTGATTAAAGGATGATTTCCTGAAGTGATAGTAAAAAGACAATTTTTACTTCAAAAAGCCAAAGTGATAGGCAGTGAAGTCAGAGTTATGGGTCTTATCATATGTTTCTTATAAACCTCCACCTGCAAGGAGATGTAGGTAAGTTATAAAATTAAGTTAGACCACATGTCTATCAAAATTGATCACCATCAGTTCTGGTACTTTTTAACTGTAGGAGAACATAAAAGCAACTAAGAATTTTTGTGGGAAACTTTAATTTAAGAATAACCAGATTACAGGGTTTTATGCAATGACTACTAATCATCTGCAGTGATTCCAGGTTCAGTTTCGCATATATATATTTTTGGGGATTTACACACCCCCTTCAACTGAGGGAGATTCTTTCCTAAAATTTTTGTCCCTCTAACCAATTACAAGAAAATATTAATTAAATCAATATAAGAAACCATACTACAAAATGGAAACCCTAAAAACAAGGAAACTGTTTCTAAATTTATCTCAGTATCTCTCAAACTTCCTTCATCCTAAGTTGTCCCATATACTAATTGCTTTTGCCCATGTTTGCCTCACTGGTTTTCCTTGCCCCTTCCAGTCTAGTTTTCAAGTGTTCTTCAACCAAAAGAGGATGTTTGTAGGTTTGGGGGTGTTTGCCCCTCTCAGCAGGCTGTCTTCCTCCTTGTAAAAGGATAATGAACTGTAACAGGGTGATAGCCCCTGCCTAGGGGACCCCAGATTCTGCTGAGTCATCCAATGTCACATATTTAAAATGTATAAGGCAATTACTATGGAGTCATAGGGCCAATTGAATCTTAACTCCTACAAAGACATAATGTAGTTTGCAGTGTCTCAGGGAGACAGACAGGATGAAAGTAATGAAATCCTGTCAGGAGACCATAAGAAAAGAAAAGCAAAGCATAGCAAGAAGGCTTAGACTAAGGTTTATGTCCTATTATTGTTATCTGACTAACCGGTAAAGCCAGACTGCAGGAGATGGGATGTTTGATAGATACAAAACATGTGATAATCCTGCATAGTACAGCGTGAAAACTTTATCTGGGTACACTTCCTGTCTTAGACAAATAAACAGAGGGTAAAAACTAAGGCTGAAGGTACATTCTCTAAGAAGGGTACTAAAGTTTTGGCCCATAAACAGCTCGGCACAACTGCTATGGAGTTTCTGGCCTTGAAAAAGATGGAACCGTAAGTATTTCTCTCCAGGTAAGACTACAAATACCCTAGTAAAGTACCCGATTAGAAGGATCTTATAACTATGGAATCAGGATACTGCTTGTGGGAACAATCTGACTGATTACTTGAGTTTGTTAAACCAGAATTGTGTGTGTGGTGACTGAACCCAAACTATTATTCAAAAAAGATAAAAAGACACACAGCACACAAGCTACTTTGGAAAGAGGTTCCCACACTGCTACTATACCACATATTCCATAGCACAGAGTTCAAGTGGCTGAGCAATTTAGGATTACTCTGCTTTCTTACAGCCTCCTTTTCCTAGAACTTCCTTTGTTTTCTGTTCGGCCAAACATGGAACAGGGAGGCTTCATCTCACTGCTTATGCCAGCTCTTAGCTATCCGGCAAGGGCTCCTCCAGCCTCTGGACATCTCTAAAAGTGGAATCTGACAGCACAAGGAATTTACAAGTCACAACCAACACTTCTGTGCATGAACTGCTTTTCCAAATGCATTAACACTGGTCTAGGAGTAATTATCCTTGTGCGGGCCGGGAGCGCCCCGAGCCCTTTTTCGCGCTGCACGCGGGCTGTGGCCAGCAGCCCGGGCACGCCGGGTCGGAGAGGGAAGGCCTTCGCTCTGGAATTAGGCACGGACGCGTATCGGTAGTTTAAAAGATTGTTTACTTACACCGAGATGGCAGTGGTGTAGGCTGGAAAGCTTGATTAAGTTGCAGTTACTGACAGACACAACACAGACGGTCTCGTGGAGGTTGCTAGGCTCCACGATGCAGAGCTCCGGATGCTCTGGGTGAACAGGCCACCAATGTAGAAATCGTAAATACGTCTTATATTAGTCGCGCTCGAAGACGGGAAGAGGTGGGCAGTGGATCAGGCCGCCACGCTCCTCTGGATCTCACACATGGTTTCCATTACCCTGCCGTGTACCCAGAGTCCCCACGAGATGGATGTGGAGTCCTCTTCGGCTTGGGCGGAAACTGCTCAAGCCTCTTATACGGCTAACAGGCCAATCGCTAGCCGCCACGTGTGAATAATTTAGCACTAGCCAATCATGGGGAACAAATTTGCATACCGGTGGCAGGAACTCTTTTGCACCGTGCATTCCTCTTGCAACTCGAGCAATGCACTCTGCAAAAGAAGCTGCAGAAAAGGCGGGAAACTGGTCCCTGCACCGGAGTTTCCTCTTGCTACAGGAAACTCCCGTGCAATGCTCTGCAACTTAACGTGGATAATTCTGATGCCGAAGCACACACACACAATCATGCCTTTTGGGTCATGACAATCCTTAGATTTCTTCCGTAGACAATTTTACTATAAATGAAAATTTCTAGAGGGATATTTTCTTTAAATATTTCAGCATGAAACAGAAAACGATGTAAGCATAAATAAGTCAAAAGGTAACTGCAAAGGAAAGAAAAACATTTAGCATGCCTCTTCCTCTCCTCCCCCCACCTTTAAATGTGGTAAGGTAGCTTGGAAGTTTATTTTTTTAAATGCTTTTTGATTAAAAGAAAAATGTTGTTTCCCATTGCTGCTTACCTTAAAAATTTAAGTGCATCTACCCAGGAAGACTGAAGCACTGCAAAAAGTTTGTTTGTTTGTTTGTTTAATAGTGAGAAACTAGCACACATACACTATCCTCCATAAACTGTAGTCAAGAAAGGGTACTGTTAGTTTTAACTGTGAAGTGGTAGGTGAGGTGAACCATAGGCAGAATTCTGACCTGACTTTGATACCCTAAGCTAAAAACCAGCATACCTTGTCTCCACTAGAATTTTTCACATTATTTTTACATGTGTTAGTTATCCTACAATAAACACAGACTTATTTTGACAATGAGAAGCCTATGACAACATTATTAGTGCTCACGAGTAGAAGCTGAACAACTGAAAAGCAGCAAAGGGTCTTTTAGGCAGATTACTGATATAGGGCGTTTGTACACATGCTCCAGGACAGTGGGGAAAGACACAAGCTTTAGTTAAAATGTCCCTGCTGCCATTTTTCAGCACGAGGATGCTGATACATGTGACGCTGTTGTCTGCTGGAGCACAGTAATTACCATTTCGATTAATCAAGTCTGCTCTAACACACTGTAGTTACAGCATGTTGGAGCAGCCTCCCTGCATGTGTACAGGCGCCCCTAGTGTTTGTTTTTATTGATGTCTATTTAGTAGGGGTGCACAGATAGAGATTTTTTGGGGCCGTTACCAATAGCCAATATTTAAGGAGACATATCAGCCCCCCGCCCTGTGCAGATCCGGGTGGAACACATGCCCCCCCTTACCCACCTGGGGTGCAAGCAACGTGGGAGCCACTCCCCCCTCACAAGCCTCAGTTTTATCCTGCCCCAGCTGGGCACCCTCTGCCCCCTCCCTTACCACAGGGGGTGTTGATCTGTTCCTCCACGCCCCTTCCCTCCCCACTCCCTTTTCACCACAATGGATTGACCAGCTGGAGGCAGCTCTCCACGCTGACAGGCTCTGCTCCTCACTGCCTGCATGCTGTACACAGCATGGGCATTTATTGGCCAAATTATCAACCCCATTGCACTGATTTCCAACATAGCAAATTTTCTTTATATTGGTACCAATCCGGTATCGGACTGATGTATAGGTGCACCTCTATTTAGTTTTTATGCCTAACATTTGGAGATATATTGTCTCTGTTGAGAAGATTCAATATCTTTGCCTACTTATTTCAGTGAGAGAGTTCACAATACATATTTTCATTGTCCTCTGATACATCAAAGGTTTCCTCTAGTACAAACAAGGAAAAATTGACTTTGTATTTCAGGTTTATCTAAGCAGGAAAGTCTTCTTTTTCTCTCCTTTTTGGGGGCAGGAGAGGTTAAAAGCAAACTTTTCAGAATATCTTTTTGCATTAAAAAGTTCAATTTAAAAAAACAAAACGGGTCACCTTTAAAAACTGTCACAGAGCATCTTATGTGACATAGTGTGTCAGGGTGGAAATTAAAAAAAAAAACAACATACAAAAGTAAGCACATGAAAACACAAAAGACTAACTTAAAATAACACTAAGGATCTGACAAACTGATGAAACCCAGGAACATACTCCTTAAATCACTTAATTCTGCTTAAGAACTGCAGTAGAAAACATGACCTCAGAACAATTTGGCATCACAAATCACTAACAACAGGAAGAAGCTTAAGATGACCTGCAAAAGTGTATTGAGAAGGAAATTCTGCTGGTCTTTGTTGTTGGTCCTTATTCATGGGCTTTGCTTTTCTTTTTTTTTTAAAAACAACATTGGGGAAATTAAGTTATTTCTTTCTGCCCATTTTTTGCTGAAGGACCTGAGCTGACTGACGAAAGCTACGGCATTATGATATCACAAGATATTAAAAAACTAAGCAACAGAAAGGAGGGAATAATCTCACTTTTTCTACATCAAAATATGACCTTTGTAAATACCTATTTAGCTAAGTGCTGCTAAATATGTGCAAGCAACATGCCCTTTCATTCAAATGCTCTCTAATTTGTAAGTCCTAAAACAATGGTTTTGTCTATGCAAAGAAAAATAAAATTTGCTATTCTTGATATTTCTAAGGAAACTGTAAGCAAAATTTATTGTAAAAACTTAAGCTTCTTTATTCTATAAAAAAAAGCAATCAATTGACTAAAACAAGCAGTTTGTAGTTTCTACCTACCTTCCACCGAAGGTCAAATTAAGAGTTCTGTTTCATTCTTAGACTGGACAAAGTCAACGCCTCCCTGGCCTGGCTAATGTTAGGCTAGGCTATAAATTAAGATTCCATGTCATTTTTGACAAGTTTAAAGGGATAACATGCATGTCATGGCCAGGTCCTAAAATTCACAGTTGATAGCTGTGTCTATGGCAATTTCTAACTTCAATGTTTCTCACACCAATGAAACAACAGTGGAAGCATCTGTGAGGGAGCAGGTGTAGGGAGATGTTCGGACAGCTGCTGTCACTTTAAGCACCATCCTACTGAACACTGTTAAGAGAGAATCTGTGCAATACAGTGACATAGGTAATAGCAACCACTGCTAACCTGCCTACATTACTGGAGGTGCACAAGCAGCAGCAATAGGGGAAAATGTTCAGAAAAAAACAAGCATACTGTAAGACCATGGGGGCCAACCTTTTTGACAGGTATGCCAAAAATTAACCTCATGCCCTCCCCAAAAGCCACTCTGATTCCTTTCCCTTACCCAACCTGCTGCTCAGCTTTCTGCTCCCTGCCTTGTGTTCCCTACCCTAATGCTCTGCCTTTCTAATCCCTGTTTTATCTGCCACTGTTCTGCCTGTTGCCTCCCCAGTCTGCCATGTGCCACACACAGAGGCTGCTCATGCCATGTGGCATCATGCATGCCACAGGTCAGCCTCCCCAGTGTAAGACACAATTTACATAAGTTACTTTACTGTTAGGGCAATTGAAACTGATGTTATGGCTGGTTATTTTCAGACTTTTTTCACCTTATTAAAAAAATCTCTTAAGATTCTGTTTTCCTTACTAGCTCAGCAACAGTTCTTACAGGACCTACCTTTCTTAGATCTCACCAGATGGATCAGAAGAGAAAGGACACATTGGCTACATCATCTCTCTCAAATGGCCATCTCTTTTCCTCTTACATATAGGCAACAGTTTGGAACACCTCATATATAAAAGATATTTTAGAAGGATTTTTTTCTACTCAATCAGACTGTACAGAAGAAGAGGAATATAGAAGGCAGCCTCTTAGCTCAGGGTTTTCTTTTATTTTTTTGGAAGACCCACTAGTATGAGAGAGACTGTAATAAATTTAAAAGCCATGTCAAACAGATTCTGCTCAGTAGGTTTTAGGAAAGTCTCTGTAAAAGACTTTCCTTTCATACTTGTTAATCCATCAACTTGTATACAGTAAATTATTTTCCCAAGAAAGATTAAGTAATAAAAGTGCCTTTCTTTTAAAAAGACCCTTCCTGGTCAGTAATGTTAAGTGCAAGAAACCCCAGACTCTAAACAGAATGCAATATATTTCACTCTCTACAGTACAGTTCCTCAGTCACATTCACATCAAAATTCTTATAGCTTGCCTGTAAAAAAAAACATAACTCACTTGTTAATGACATCAAGATAGGCATGAATGTGCTCTGTTTCCAAAACGCACATTAAAACAACAATATTGTATAGAAGAATGAAATTAAGAACAACTACCTTTTCATGTCTGTGTCCAAACAATGTATAAATTGATAAAAAGATAATGCACTGTAACCTATAAGACAAGGCATGTCTTTGTGATTAAACAGAAGTTTTCTTTTCAGGAATTCTCTCTGCTAGTTTTTCATTAACAAATATAAGACATCAGGCCTCAAAAAGAGCATCAACAGAATTAAACATTTTTACCTTATACTCATTAACCCCTCCAGAGCCTTTGGAATAGGGTCAATTGAAAGGGCTGGTCCTAGTGATCTACTGCTTGAAAAGGAAAATTATTTTACAGCCTAGTCCCTGGGGTTTTCAGGATCATAACACTTTAAATCCTTAGTACAAACTTTGTTTGATATATGGCACATTGCTATAAAATATATATATTTCAACAAGGATATTAATCATTCTACACAGTACCATTTCACATAGTACCTTATACTATAATCTAGAAAAATGGACAACAGTAATATCAGTCTCATACAACTTTTTTTTATAGTCCTGGAGAAATATTTCAGTTTAATGAATGGAAGCCACCTGTCTAAACACTATTATTTTTTTAAGACCTGGCTTAAACAGAAATGTAATCTTTAACTAAGTCTCACAAATGTTATTTTGCAGTTAAAAGGAGTTACTACAAGCACTAAAACTGGCATTGTTTTCCTGTTATCAAGTTACAGTAGCTCAGGTCTCTAAGCACCAGAATCCCCCATACAGCTGATCAGTTACAGCTGTTAATTGTGGAGCAAGGGACTGGCTGACATCTGCTTCTTGCTTAGTCAGTTAATGGTTCACTTCCAGGTCCTAAAAGGATTGTAGCCTCTCTCAAAAGACAATGTTGGACCCCATCTATGCAGGCCTTCTACACTGCCTGCCTTGTTCTGGTTTGTCATTCTCCATACAATGCAAATCTGAGCGAACTCACATCTGCCACTGATCGACCTAATTCGTGAGCAATCTTTTCCCATCGACCTGGGGTCCCCCCTGGGAACTTAACCATACTTCTTGTCAGCTGGCTAAGGTCCTCTTCTGTCCATTCAGGAGCCTGTAAAACATTTGTAAAATATTTATTTTGTTAGGAAATAGGAAAAAAATTCAGTTGGATAAAATATAGAACAAAAGATTTAAGATACATTAATCAAATAATGAAGATAATAACAAACAATGTAACTTAATAGTGTTATGAATCCTTATCTAGCACTGTCTCTCTCCATTATGTCATAGAAGATAAACAAAAAGAACACCATCAGTGAACTATTAAAAATCTTAATACACAGATGCCTGTGTAACCACATGTACAATAAACAACAAATATTTAAATATCAAATCAGTTTAAAATATTAATGTTTTAGATAATGCTGAAATTTTGCTTGCATGCAAATTATTTATAAAGAAAAAAGTTAAGGAAAAAAAGTCCTTTTAATTAAAATAAATTACAATATTCCTGAACTTTATTTATGAATGTATATTTTAGAGCAGTATGCCCAATTCAGTCATTTTGTCAAAGCGAAAATAATGTATGCATTTTTTAATATATTGAATGATCCAGGAACAGAATGTGCTGATTCTGTATTTCACTGAGGTATTAATATAATGTTTTTTTAAAACAGCAACCAGAGCCAATACCTTCCAAGAAAACAAAGAAACTGGAGATTGTCAAAGAGCACCTAGGCCCAATAACCAAAGTGTAAAGCAGTGTTTGACTCAAACAGCATAAGGCAAACTGTAAACAATTTCCTTCTTTATTACAACCAAATTGAATTGAGCAAAGCAAGAAACCACTGTTCCTCAGATATAACTGTAACATTCTAAGCTATTCAAACTCTGTATGTTGAGATGCCTCTTAGGAAAGAAAAAGATGCTGCATCAGTCTGCAATACAGTTAAAGTAACAACTACAGAACTGGGCTTTTGTAATAATTAGTAGTTTATCATTTCTATTATTTTTAAAGAATCCTTTTTGACAAATACCTCTCCTAATCACCATTTCCGATAATGAACAGGCATACATCAAGAAGTTTGCATTACAGAGCCATCAGCACAGAACAACAGTCAGAGGTGAGTGACCCCAGGGACCGTCTCCAGAGCTACAGCAAAGCTTCTCCCTGACACTAATCCTGCCTGTCATTCTCCCACTGTGCTCTAACCACACTGACATCCGCCTGCTGCACTGCAAGCTTAACGGGGCCCTTCCTGACTTTTTACTGTCTCCCCCAATCAATGGTTCAAGCGTGCTCTTTTCACCATGTCCAAATGGCAGCTTCACTCATAATCAAAGTGCAGTGCTCCTGTTAAAGGGCTTCCCGAAAGGCTCTACTATTTGCATTCATTTGCAAAGCAAACTACTTTTATTCACTTTGTTCTGCTATCAAGAATGTTCCCTGAAGCAGATAAATTGGCACAAATACAACCTGCCACTTAAGAGACAGTAAATAATAGCCAATAGTAAAGACAGATTTATCAATCGTTCTATTTTATGGTCACGTAATTCTGTTCATTAAATGCTCCAAGCTCAAATATTCATATTTACATAGCCTTCACACAAGCATGAATTAATTACTTATGAAAGTTAAATAAAACAAAGAGTAGTGTGCTTGCATGTCACTTTATTACTTGTATAGTAAAAGTATGTTAGTGGCCCACATAAAGAAATGCTAAAAACATAACATTTCCCAGCATCACACAGTAACCTTATTTTATTATTGTAAAAAATAAATACACATATTGGTCTATATTAAAAGGTCTTTCTCGACATATTTCCATAACTGAGATGGGGATACTTATTAATATTCTAATTTTAGAGATAATACCATCATTATATATGGGAGGTTGGGTTTTTTGTTTTTCTTCAAATTAACAGGCTAAGTAGAGAAGTATAAAAAATATTGTTTTTACCAAAACATTTCAAAGAAGTTATAAAAATTCACACACTGAATGTAAGCCTTAGTATAGATGCAATTTAACATATGAAAGTTGTTTTACATTTAATTTAAATATTAATGCTTGCAAGACAAAAAGAAACTGTAGAACATATCTTAATATGTTAATATTATATCTTAATATAATATTCAGAGCATAAATGTAGTGTTTCCAAAGCTTAACACAAAAAAAAATCACTCATGTCTTTGCATTGATACAAGCATTTCAGAAGTAACAAACTTCTTCCATTTTTTAAATTCTTTAAAAGAATGTTTAAGTTTACATCCTTAGATATGCTGCATATTTGAAATCCTGCATGTATTACAAAAGTAAAGCTATAATGTTAGCTCTTATTTGAAAGCTATCAGGATTTACAGAAATTCTAATAAAAACCTGCTGTCCTTAAATTGAACAACACACAACCCTATGTGTAGCTGTGTCACCAGAATATTTAATTATATTATTTAAATAATATGGTAAATTAAAATAAATTAAAAAATAAAGAACTAAAATTTGATAGGTCAGAAATTCTTTGATAGAGCTTTTTTAGAAATCTATTGTTAACCACTATGGCTGCAGGGGGTTCTGGTGAACATGCAATTCCTTAGCAATAGTTAAATTGTATCCAGTTCTGGTGAATTTGCAATTCCTTAGCAATAGTTAAATTGTATCCTTAGATGCAACAGCGCCTACTGTGTTCCAACTACTACAAGCAGCCACGAGGGTGGTCATGGTGTGAATGTATTCCCCCTGTTCTAATCTGGAGCCAACTGTAACTGTGAGAGTCAAATGAATGCATAAGCATACTGCTTTGTCACTTAAAACCATGTGTGTCCAATATTACTGAAATACTGGGCCAAAATTCATCTCTACAGTAAAGTAATGGAAGATGCCACATGGTGAGGGGACAGCTGTTATGACTACACAAGCATTCAGATTTTGCATCAGAAAAGCCCTGCTCTGGGATTAACTCTCCATACTGAATACAAAGTGAAAAAGTAAGCAGAGTTATGAACTACAGCATTTAACATGAAAAAAAGAATAAATTGCTTTTATAAATGTAAAAATTCAAAGCATTTGCTCAAAATTATGTTCCTTTATAAAACTCCTAATACTGAAGCTTCAGTTTACACAAACTCTACTGTAACTTCTAAGGAGAAAATATGAATGTAATTTATCGTGTACCAGCACTACATATATTTACCTTTTGTTATTCCATACTGCTTCTTACTGCACAAGCAATTATGTGCTTAGATCTCTTATTTTTAAACAAACAATTCTACTTTTAAATTACAGAAATCAAAAACTCAGATTAAGAACATGGAATAACATTTGTTTTCAAGAAAAAAGTCTGTTTCCAAATATAAAATTGTTAAGAGTATTACGAATTGTGCAACTAAAAACAGTAATACAGATAAAAATTTAGAAGCACTTACATGTTAGCATTCACAACAAAATTCATTCTATTAATTTGATACGAGAAAAAAGAAGCTACGTACCAGTAATTGGTGTTCTTTGACATGCCTTCTCCATAAACACATTCTCACTTGAGTTTCTGACCAGAGACTTTTTACCTTAGCATTATTTATAGTGTATCCTCCAGCCCCTTCTTCCCCTCCCCACAACAAGGGGCTAAAGCACCCCTTCTCCTCAGTTTCCTCTAGACTTCAATTTTGAGGAAGAGGGAAAGGAAGGCAGATTTAAATGTGTAGTAGAGAACACCTGTCAAACTTCAGTTACAGGCTTTTCTCCTTTTGAGCTGCTGCTCACAAATTCTCACATGTGGGCGACTCCAAAGCAATGCCTACAAATACCTGGAAATGGGATTCAAGAGTCCTACAGGCAAAAATCAAAAGTGGTGTCACTCATAATTGCCTTCACACTTGAACAACGGTTACCACAGTTTGAATGAAATGGTGTAACAGACACCTGAGGGTACAACTACAGCATGCAGAGAGGCAACAGAGGTGACCTGGGACCCAGTCAAATCACCTCAAATCACAGGGGATGAATTTACCTTGGACATTTTATGGTGGAGTCAGACATCTGGAGATCTTGGTAAAAAGTCTTTCAGATGAAACAGCCAAACCCTCAGATCTCTAAATTATGGCTCCAAATAAGTGTGAAGACCTCCTGAAAAGCTGTATGGTTACATACAAGTAATAGGCTAGGCCTCTCTTCACATACAGGATAAGGAAAGGCGGTGACGGCCACGGTCCCTCGAAGTCGAGGATGACGTCTGTCAGGCTTGATGGGTCCTCAGATGACTGAGGAGCCCGATTCTGAACGCATACATTCTTTGGCAATGGGGGCATGTTGTTGCGTCGGGGAGTGGGATTTGCAGTCTCAGTTTGGTTTCCAGCTGCTTCCTCTGCTGACGTCATTCTGCATTGGTATTGAGTCATTGGGCCTTGAAGTGGTGCGCACCTCGGTGGACCAGGTGGCGCCACGCCGAAAGAGGGAAAGTAGCCTTAACATGGAAAACACATGGTCTTAGAAAGAAGATTGGCAAGGAAATTTCTTGACTGAGATGGGATTCAGATATTATTCAGCAG
>NW_005841948.1:1966645-1970680 GCF_000455745.1 Alligator sinensis
AACTTAGGGCAAGTATATAGTACCACCTTGTCCATCTAGAAGGTCACAGTGTGGCTCCAACAACAGGGCATGTGATTAGGTGAAGCAAGGGCAGGCTTGTGTGTAGTGACTGTCCTGAGAAAGGTGAGGAAGTAGAGGAAAAGGTATTCACTTTGATGTGATAAGCATGGAAAATCAAGTAAGCAAACACCTCAAGCACTGAGGGACGACCATCTGACATCAAGTTTGCTGGGCCAGTCACATCACTGGGATGTCTCACTCGACTCCCAAAGCAGGTTTTATTCTCCCAGCTCAGTCGAGACTTATGTTCAAGAGGAAGGCAGAGAAAGTGCTTCAAGGACATCCTCTAGGCCAACTTGAAAAAAATGCAGCATTGGTATCGACCTGTGGGAAACTATCACCCAGGACCGCCCCAAATGGAGGAAGTCTGCTGCCAGGATCTCAGTACTTTGAAATCTTATGATGACAACAGGAAACAGAAAACTGGGAGCAGCAGAAACAGCCTGTTATGGACTAAACCAAGAATCTAGAGCCACCCACCCCACATGGAAACTTATGCCTGAGTGCAACAGTCTGTTGATCCCAGACTGGAATCCCAGACTGGGTCCGCCTGCTCCTGCAGACTTGATTCTTAGTATACCAAGAGGTATACAAAAAGTTCCTCTCTCAAACTGGCGCTACCATCAGATCAAACAAGTCCCTGTGCCACAACCAGTGATATGGGAGATTGCCAGTGATATGGGTTAAGAAAAGTAGTACTAGAGTCCATAAATCTGGTACCAACTGGCATGATGTCATCTATGCTCATGATAGTCCAAATAGGGTCAGGGTGGTTGCGGCACAGGGACTTGTTTGGTCTGATGGTAGCGCCAGTTTGAGAGAGGAACTTTTCGTATACCTCTTGGTATACTAAGTATCAAGTCTGCAGGAGCAGGCAGACCCAGGCAGCAAACAGATGTCTCCCTTCTGCTGCTGTAAAAATGTTTATATCAGAACAAAACTCAAGCAAACAGATGTCCCTGCTGCTTGTCATGCCCCAAGTGCCCAAAAATGGTGGTGTGATGTTTCTTATTAATAGTTTGTGTTGTCTTTTTCACAGTGGATGCTGCAAGACTATGGGCAGCCTGGGGCTGACCATGCTCTCCAGTCACCCAGCAGGTAATCCTGGGGCTTCAGGGTCCCAATCCTGTGAAACAATGCCCTGGTGCCCAGCCCCAACCCAGGAGCACCCCAGGGAACCCCATACATTCCCTGGTCTGCAATGGCAGGTTTGCATACTGGCAATTCCCCTGCAGAGGATCCTGAGAAGTACATTTCATGCAGCAGAACAAAGGAACACCATGAGGTTCCATGCTCAACACTTGCAGATGCATGCTCTTGAAATGCTCTGGGAGGAGATCCCAGGGCCCATGTCTGCAAGCACAGAGCAGGGAATGCATGGAATTCCCTGCGGTGCCCCAGGTTGGGGCCAGGCACCCAGGGCTATTGTCCCCCAAGATTGGGACCTTGAATCCCTGGGACTGCCAGGGGCCCAATCCTCCAGGACAATAGCCCTAAGTGACATTCATCTCTGCCAATCAATTGGATCAGCTGTGCCAGGATGCAGCCACACCAATGATCAATGAGGGGCAAGAGACTGCTGAGAAAGAGGAGACTTGCTCCTAAAGTAACCACCCAATGACAGACTCACTCTTCAATCTGATGTAGTAGGTCAATGTTTATTGATGCACTACCATTAAGGAGGATGGGGCACCAGAATGAGGTAGTGGTGCCAATCTGAAAGCTTGATGCCAGAACTAAAGGATAATCCGATGAAACTGCTGAGCAGGAACATGGGAAGTTTGATCTCATGCTCCTTTTTTTTCCCCAAGGTGTGAAAGAAGGACATGTGTCACACCTATTAGATATGGAGATCCTTCTGATCTGCCTTGCACAGAAGGAAGAATCAACATATGGCAAGGGCAGCTTTAGAAACCCAGTAATATTAAAAAAGAAAGATTCCTTAAACCAAATTGGGAAATAATATCTTTTTAAAAAAATGCAGGTAAAATAACTGTACATAGTATTTTAGTATTGATCTCATTTTTCTATCCCCACTCACTATTCATTCCTATGTTTATATATCCAAGATATGCACATCTGAAGCCTTTTAAAAAGATAATTTTGTATTAGCCAGCACCTAGCATTGCAGTTGAATTCAGGATAGTTCTCTAAGTGCTATACAAACATGTAAGCCCCTGCCTTTAAGAACACAATAGGTATAAACCAAGTTACTTGTTTGGAGGTGGGAGTTGGGGCTGCCCGTTTCTACCGGAACACCTATCCAGGTCACAAAACATACCACAACAGATAGCATCATCAGCAGAGAGCTTGAAATTTAAATGAATGTGGACACAGAATGACCGCCTTATCTTTAAAAAATGATCCACAAAGTATACTGTGGGCAATATTAGGGTTATTTATTCATCCTGCACTTGTTCTGCACTTCAGCCCTCAGAGCTCTGTCTAGTCTTTCATTAAAATAAAAAAGGTTTTAAAATAAACACCCTTGTATAGATTCAACCCAACTAGAACAAGAGACCTACTACATCGAAATAATGCTAAGTTCAAAATATCTTACACAATCTTTTAACGTAGGGAAATTGTTTGCCAGAAGTCAGAAATTCTTCCATAGCCCATATGTAGTTTCCATGCTTCAAAATGCAAGAGAGTCACAAGGCTTAGCACTAGATTCTGCATGTTTGCATTTAAAAAAGGAGAGCCAGAAGATCATGTCAAAAGCACTGTCGATTATTCCAAAATGGGTACAGCATTAGGATTAGACCCCATTCCTTCAATGGTCATGCTAGGAAAACCTAAATCAATATGAATATAAAAACCATTTAAACATTCTAACCACTGCGAAAAGAATGGTTGCCCAAATCATTCTTGGGCTAAAAAAATTCCAAGTATGGCCACAGATTTTGGAAATCTGATCCAGAAAAAGCTGTAAACCAAATCTCAAAAATTTACTCTATATGATATGGTTGCCTGTGATAGTAAGGGATAGGCTCAGTGACCCAAAAGATCACATCCAGTCCTATCTTCCTATTGAAGAAGTCCCCAACTCTGGGCTCTTAACTGTGAAAGTAAGCTATGAATTTCTGAAATAGTTAAGGTGGCAAGGATAAATAGGTAATGATGGAGGGGGTGTGTGTGTGTGTGTGTGTGTGTGTGTGTGTGTGTGTGTGTGTGAGAGAGAGAGAATTATTATTTGTCAACTTTATGAAATTACTGGACTTTGATTTTTACACATACCCCACCGATAGATAAAATATAATTATATATATATAAAATCAAAGTCCAAAAAATGGTAAAGTTTATGGATTTTTTTCACTGAGTATATAAAATCAAAGCCCAGTAATTGCATTAAGTTTACAAATTTTTTACACACACGCACACACACACACACGCATACACATATGAAGTGTATGTCTGTTCACTTGTAACTCGAGAATGGCTGATCCTATCTACTCTAAACCTTCCAAAATCACTGAATACCACCCGAGGAAAATTCTAGGTGGGTTATTTTTCACTTGACCCTTTTTGGGGCTTCCAGTGACTGGGATTACTTCGCTTCTCAGATAAACTAGTACCACTACATTTTGGATGCTGTGAATTCAGTTCAATTGTCATTATTATAAAATTAAGTGTATGTCGGTATGTATGTTCACTTATAACTCAAGAACGGCCCATCCCATCTACTCTAAACCTTTCAAAATCACTGAATACTAGGGCTGTATGAAGCTTCAGGTGCCGATTCGATTTGGAGGAAATTCAGCTAGAATCAGCAGCCAAATCTCTGATTCCAAATAGAATTGGGAGACAAATAAAAAGGTCTGAATTGATTCAAAGCTCTCTGAATCAATTTGGAAAAGATTCAGAGAGCTTCAGAGATTCAGGTAGTCCCCACTTGATGCTGCAGGGAGCTGGACCTGGATACCATGCTGGTAAGTAAGGGGGGGGGGGGGGGGGCGCCGAGTGTACCTGCCTCCC
>NW_005841948.1:1970706-1978633 GCF_000455745.1 Alligator sinensis
CCCCCTAGCCCCGCTGAGCATCCCCTGAGCCCTGCCCACTCTCCCAGCCCCATCAATGACTGCCCCACCTGGCCCCAGCATCCTGGCTCTTTAAAAAAATGAAATAAAATAAAATAAAAAAGATGCCTTGCACTCACCAGCTGCTGCAGTGGCCATTGGGGCTTCTGGGGGCTCATGGCAGAGCTCCCCCTTTGCAGTGCGGGGTAGTGGAGGGCAGCGGGGATCGCCCTCTCATCTGGCAGCAGCCAGTAAGTGCAGGGCTTTTTTCTTTTTTTCCCCCCAAAGAGCCTGGACACTGGGGCCAGGTGGGGCAGTCATTGATGGGGCTGGGAGAGTGGGTGGGAGACAGGGCCTGTTTGATTCAGAGATCTGGCCAATTCGGTAGAGGCCGAATCTCCGAATCAGATTCGGCCTAATCGATTTGGGACAGTGATTCAAATCACTGAATCAAATCACTGTCTCCCGAATCAGCTGAATCTGAATCTGATTTGAATACTAGCCACTTTGCACAGGGCTACTGAATATCACACAAAGAAAATTACAGATGGGTTATTTTTCACTTGACTGTTTTTGGGGCTTCCAGTGACTATTTAAGGGAACAATGCTTTCCACATGGAGTTGTATGTGGTTTGCTCAAGAGTTGGTAGTTGAAGAGGGTTGTATATACTGCTACCAACAGGAAACACAAACAGCATTGTTTACAAAGAAGTTCTACAATAAAGATCATTCATTTGGATGTCATTTGAAATGTTCCTCCATGTTAAATATATTGTACTATGTTCTTTAAAAACAAACAATATTTTTTACCTAAATATGTTACTGAGTTCTTTGAAAATAAACAAACACTCCAATTAAAAAAATAACAACCCAGGCAAAGAATAAGTCCTTCCGCTAGAGAGAGAGTGTGCGTACGTGCATGCATGCGTGTGTACTTGTGTAATCAGTCTAATCATTTCATAACGTTTACAAATAATAATGATTTATTTGTCAACAGTTATTTGAAAAGCAGAGGATGAAATAGGTAAATATACAATATTAAAAAATAGTAAGTATGGCATTCATAAATATCCTTCATGCTCTGTGTCAGTTATTTAATAGTTAGTTTACTTTCCTCTAAAATGTCAATTAAGCCAAGACATTTGGAAAATCTAGAGTATGTTGAAACAAAGGAACACATGCACACACACCAGAAAGAATATCCTAGAACACTAGCAGAAAAGTTCAGAAGCCCTGATCTGGAACATCCTTTACACTGAAAAAATTAAGTGAAATTAAGTATTCACTTTCAGCTCTATACTTGCAGATAAGGAAAGGAGGGGAAGAGGAAGCAGGAGGACTCAGAAGCCATTCTGATCTTCAGGAGCCGATTGCTGACATATAATACTGTTTTCTGATTAGTGAATTAATAAAAAGAGAGTGTGGCCACCTTGAAACCAAAAGCTGTATCAAAAAATCTGAGTCAATCAGGAAAAGTGTTTCCTTTTTAAGACAAAATAATGATGAAAATCACTAAAATAGCTCTATTTATAGCTTTTTGAACTTTCCAAAAATGTATCTTTTGATAACTGCAAAGTTTTTAAAAAATTTAAAAATACGTATCCTTCATTGGCAGTGCTGCACAACGTTCTTTTCATGCAAGTACAGTTTTATTTTGCTGTTTGGGAAATGTTTTATGTAACATGTTAGTCTTTGTTCTGTAGTGTTACACTACTTACACGACATTTTGGGGTGGATTTGTATTCAAAAGAAATTGCACATTCCAGTACCAGCGTTCTAATCTTACTGAGAAGAACATTGTGCAAGAGCATGAATAAAACAGATCTATTTGCACATTTACGTGCATGTCCAAGTGCAGACATGACAAATCATTTGTGGTCTTTTCATAATCAATGTCATACACTGTGCAAAAACAACAATAGTATAGAGTGCCATATGATTTAAATTATCCAAGTATCTTCTGAAGGGATAAAGAGCTCAATCTTTGCCTTCAAATTTAGACAAAGTGCACCTTGAGTGTGTGAAACAAATGACTGTACGCTACCTTTCTGTTCCCTTTCTCTTCTGGCTGAGGGCTGTAACAGCTTCTGTAATTTAGGGAGCTCCAAAGCTGCTCTAAGGTACACAGTTTAAAGCTACCAGCCAAAGACTTGGAAGTATGACAGGGTACTTTGTTCTAACCTCTCCTACTCCTGTACCAAGGTTGGAGGAAGTAGGTGATACAGTTCAGCTATGCCAATTCTGTGCACCATTAGGATTCCCTTGAAGCCTGGTGGAATTCTTGGCCGCCTCTTTAGGACAGCTTTTCACTTCCTCTGGGCTGCCGAGGAATGCACAGAACGAGAAAATGGAACAAGGGACTGAGCCCAAGATTCTTAAGAGCTTTGTAAATCAAACTGGTCACTTACAGCAAAGTAGGCAGGCCCACTCCACAAACTCTTTGTCTAGTTGCCAAAATTATTGCCAAGGCAATTACAGAATTTTCATTTATAACATAAGATGCAGTCCATCAAGAAAGCTTACAAAGGTAAGTAAAAATATAGACAACTGCGAAGACAACATTTTTTAAACCAAGCCTCCATATGGGAAATTTCTTGGAAGTTCACAAATCAGGGCAACATTCTGCTTATGGAAGTCACTGCTATAGCAAGGCGTTATCAATACGTGCACACCCACCCACGTGGGTTGCGCTTTAACTATCCAAAATAGTCGGATAGTTAAAACAGTGGAACCTTTAACTATAGACATAACTGTACATCAGTATGCTTATATCATTGTGGCTTGTTTTCTCACAGGAAAAGTAATAAACTAGGACTGCAAAAGATATATTTGGTACTGGTATAATCTTGTCTGTATGAGGGCCAGCACCAGTACAGTCATTTCAGTAAAAGTAAAAACAGCCTCCCCAATCCCTCTTATTTCTAACCAAAGTAGTTATATGCATGCAAGATCTTTTTAATTCCTATGAGCAATCAAGAGTTCAAAGTAGAGATGCACAGATACATCGGTCCAATATTGGATCGGTACCAATATAAAAAAAACTGGCTGTATTAGATATTGGCCCAATGGGGCCAATAATATGGCTGATAAATGCCCGTGCTGCGCACAGCCTCAGCGCAGCACTCAGGCAGCAAGAAGCATAGCCAGCAGCGTGTAGAGCTACCTCCAGCTGGTAAGGCTGGTGTGGTGGAAGGGTAGGTGGAAGGAAAGGGGCATGGAAGGGGACAGGGGTAGGTGCTAGCTGGGCAGGGCAGGGAGACAGAACCATAGCTCATGGTGGGGGGGAGGAGGAGGGACGTGGCTCCCGCCGTTGCTTGCACCCCAGGAAGGCATGAAGGGGAGCATGCCCCCAGATCTGTGTGGGGTGGGGCGGGGCTCTTCTCAGCAGGGACTGGGCTTGCAGCAGGTGCCAGCGGCATTAGGAGGATGCTGCATCCAACTCAAATTTTGCCGCTGCTTCACTTCCAGCACCGCTGCCACCAGCTGCCCAGCACAGCCCCAGTTCTTCCCGGCGTGTGGGTGGAGGCGGGGCATTGAGCCAGGGCTGTGCCAGCCGGCTGGCAGCAGCAGCACTGGGAGCAGAGCGGTGGTGAAATTTGGAGTGGATGCAGCATCCTCCCAGCACTGCCAGAACCCGCTGGTTCTGGCCCAGCCCCCACCAAGAAAAGCACCCTGCAGATCCAGGGGGCACACACACCCCATGCCCTCCCAGGATGCCAGAAGCGGCAGGAGCTGCCTCCCCGCCCCACAAGCCGCCGCTCTGTGCCTCCCCACCAGGGGCAGCACTTACCCCTGCCCCTAGCCCATCCCTCACCACTGGGGGCACTGATCTACCCCACCACATGCCCCTTCCCTCCACCCTCCCCTTCCACCACACTGGATTTACCAACTGGAGGCAGCAGTATTGGAAATCAGATCGGTATCGGCTGATATGCCTTCTTAAAAATTGGCTATCGGTATACCCCTACTTTAAAGCTCAGAACAAGTTGAATTCTATTTTGGACTGTGCATCAATAGAAATGTTCCCACCATATTTACTTGAATATAAGACAAGCCTGATCATAAAATGACCTCCACAATAATCAGATCCTATATATGGAACATTTATAAATTTTGATATAATTTTCCAGGTATCGAATCTAGTTATTGGATGTCTTCCTTGAATCTGTTCCCCTCCCACTACAAACGGAAGGGAAAATAAATTCAGAAGGGTCAGGTAGCCCCTGTGCCCTCTGCCCCCTTAACTTCTTCTTGCAGCCCCTTCCATGCACCTTAAGGTCAGACCCTGCTCTCCCTGAACACACGGAAGTAAGGAGCAAATATGAAAAAACTGACTTTGAAATAAACATAGCTGTAGTAATTTGAATATAGTACCCATAGACTTAATTCATCCAGAACTGACTCCAGAATTTTACTTTTTTTTTTTTTAAACTGTTGCAAGTTTTAGCACAGATACTCCATAAACACACCTTTAAGTAGCACTTTGGCACCTACCTATCTATATAGAGTAAACCAGTGGTTTCCAACCTTTTTATGGTGAAGATCACTTTTTGTAAGTGAAGGGTATCCCAGGATCTACTGCCCCTGCTCCACCCCACCTCCTGGACAAGCTGCCTGGGCACTGACCCCACTCACTCAGCCTGGCCTGGGTGGCAGAGAGTGTGGCTTAGCCCAGCCACATGCGTCCTGCTGTTCCCGTGGAGCCTCTGACAAACTGAGATAAGCTGTCAGAGGCTCCACAATTGACTAGTGGACTGAAATCCACTTGTTGGTGACCACTGGTATAAACTGTGCATGATATTACTCCAAAGACAAAAGGCTCATGATTTACCATATAGTTCATTGGGCTGGATTCCAGCAGAGTCAATAGTGTTTCACATCATGGTGGCCCCATAGCTGAGCACTGCTCAGTATGTGTATGTGCTCCAGATACCCCCACAAAGGATCCATATGTTAATTAGCCACCCACTCATGACTGGAGCGGAGTGTTCTTGTCAGGAGTCCTGTGATGTTTCAAATTTTTTTTATGACGAGGCATAAGGTACCCTGGTACAGCTTCACCTCCCAGAAGGTGGGGCCACATTAATCATTTGTGGCAGGCTGAGAGAGGAGCCAACAGAAGGATTCTGGGTGAACTGTTTGGGGCCCTGTTTAATGAGGTTTGCCAGACAGTTAAGTCTGATGAAGAAACAGGAAACATTAGACATTGAAAAGAAAAGCACAGCTCAGCTCTAGGAGTGAAGAGGAAGTCATAATGTATTCAATGACTGTGCTCGTATCGTCACTACTGTTATCTTATTCAGATGGGCTGCACTAGCCTATCCCCGTGGTAGGTTCCCATCAGCATGTTTGCCCCACACTGGCCATGTACTTTACAGTCATGCTCAGTGTTGGCTGCATCTAATCAACTTCATAGTTGGCTTTTGTTGTTGAGCACATGCTGCTTTTAGCAGCAGTTCAAAGATAGGCAATATAGTTAATGTGATCTCCTTATATGCAAATATAAGATGAGGGGCTTTCCCCCCCCATGCTGTTTGGGGGAAAAAACTTTGTCTTGTATATGAGCAAATACGTTAATTGCAGACTTATTGTTATATATGAACAAGAGAACCTTGCTTGAATTTGCAGAACTGGCAGTCTAAATGAAATGTTTTCTCAGACTCATCAGGGAAGAGTAGGTCCAACAGTTGGCATCAGTAACATTTAAACAATAAAAGGAGGTAGATACTTTATCAACACAAAAAGCAGTCTATAAATGCTAATCCTTATAATGTATTAGCAAAACCATCAACAATAATAGCTAAAACAAAACCTTTTGCCCCCTCTACATGTTACATGCATTATGCAATTAACTGGTTAATTGCATAATTAATTTAGACTGGCAAAGTAATTATCACGCCATAGAAAGGTCCATCCAGCGATAAAGTTAGAGCTTGAAAATATCTAACTTTATAGCTGATTTCTATCCAGATTTAATTTGCATGTGTAGCCTATGCCCTCGCGGGGCTCCTAGCCACAGTGATGCACCATGCACTGCAGTGACTGGGAATTCTGCAGCTGAGAAGGACCATCACTCTTAGCAGTGGCCCACAGCTATTGCAGCTAAAAGTCCTGTCAGCTGCAGGACTTCCAGCCCCAGAAGCCATTGCTGTGAGTCCCATCAGCTGCAGGAGCTTGCTACTCGCCAGTGCAGGAGAGCCTGGGATGGTGATCCTTGGCTCCCCCTGTACCAGCAATAAGGCCTGATTAGACCTGATACTGGATCCCATAAGCATGCCTCCTGCCGTGCACATGTGGCATGGCAGAAGGCATGACTGTGTGGATTATGCATCAGATCTTATCACACCTTTACCTGAATGTCTAGAGGGGCCCTTTCATTCAGATCACAGTAAATAAGTACCAGACAGTAAGATTTTGCTTTAAAATACTTTAATTGCATAATACACTTTCTGTATTTGTTAATATGTGGAATATATGTTGAAAGGGGAGATAGCATCTAGGAATTAGAGACTGAAGAAGTCAGAGGACCTCTTACCAAGTGGTCTGTCCAGGGTCTGGTATTGTTTAATATCTTTGTTACTGGTTTGACTTATGGGATTGAGTTCACACTTAGCAAATTTGTGGATGACAACATGTTGGATGGAACTGCAGACACTATGGAAGGTAGGGCTAGGATCCAGAATGACCTGGATAGACTGGAGAAGTGGTTTGCAAACAATGAGATTAAATTCAACAAGCACAAGTGCAAAATCCCTCACTTTGGATGAAATAATTGCATGCACAAATACAGACTGGGGAATGACTGACTAAGCTACAGTACTGTAGAGAAGGACCAGGGGTTTATACTAAATCATAAACCAAAAATAAGGTAACAATGTGCTCTTGTTGCAAAATATGCCAGATGTGCACAGACTTGACACAGTTCAGCAGAAAGCAGCAAATGATTACAGGCCTGGGAGGCAGAATCTATGAGGAAAGGCGGAAAGAACTGGGTTTAGTCTAGAGAAGAGAAGACTAAGGGAGAATTTTTAAGTCTTCAAACACATGAAAGGCAATTATAGAGAGAATAGAGATGGGCTTTTCTCTGTGGCTGTAGGGCAGGGCACATGACTTGTAGCAATAGCCTCAAACTGCAGCAGAGGAAATTTAGGCTGGGATTAGGAAGAACTTCCTGACTCTGAGTGTGGTCAAGCATTGGAACAGACTACCTAGAGAAGTTGTGCAATCTCTATCCCTGGACATTTTCAAGAGCAGGTTCGACAAATACTTGGCTGGGATGATTCAGTCAGGGCTGATCGTGCCCTGAGCAGGGGGCTGGACTAAACCTTGTAAGGTTCCTTCCAGCCCCACTTTCCTATAATTCTATGATCTTATAAATTAAGTATGAGCCAACAGTGTGGTCTGTTGCAAAAAAGAAGGCCAACAGCATACTTGGTTTCATTAACAGGAGTGCCTCTCGCAAATCAAGGGAAGTGATTCTTCTGCTCTGTATGGCACTCATGAGGCCTCACCTGGAGTACTGTGTTCAGTTGCAGGCCCCTCACTTCAAAAAAGATGTAGACAGATTAGAAAATATCCAGCAGAGAGACAAAAATGATTAGAGGTCTATGAAACATGACCTATGAGGAAAGGCTGAAAGAACTAGTATTATTTGATCTGGAGAAGAGTAGACTGAAAGGGCCTTTGATAACAGTCTTCAAATACCTGATGATGGTTACAAAAAGGAAGGAGATTCTCTGTGGCTGCTGGTGATAGAACTAGGAACAGTCTCAAATTACAGCAAGGAAAATTTAGGTTACAACTTTCTCACTATGAGGATAGTTAAGCATTGGAACAGACTACAACAGAGGTTGCAGAATCTCCATCTTTGGACATTTTTAAGAGCAGATTAGACAAACACTTGTTTGGTTCCGTTGGGAATGATCCTGCC
>NW_005841948.1:1978664-1999627 GCF_000455745.1 Alligator sinensis
CAGCAGGAGGTTGGATTAGATTACCTCATGAGATTCCTTCCAGTCCTACATTTCTATGATTTTACCATGCCATTGTTTTGGGACCATAGGAAGTAATGCTCTGTCCACCAGCTGAGGTTATTTTTGTTGAGCTACAAATGTGTAGCAAAACAAACAAAATCACTATGGGCAGGCACATGGCTGGAGCCCAACTAAGGTATGCACTCAACAGGGGACGATGATAAAGGACTGTTCTATAGCTCCCCCAACCCCTAGAGGAGTCTGTCAGTGAGCTGGATAGACTCACCAGGAGGCTTTGAGCTCTTTGCAGTTCCTGGTGCATATGCATCTAGGGATCCTTTTTTTTCCATTATACACACGCGCACACAGCTTTTAGATTTAAAAATTGTGTGCATGAACATGTGTGTAATTAAAAAAGATCCCAGGCTGCATATATACATCAGGAACATATATATGCTCAATTTATATATAGTTCCTTATATTTAAAAGGAGTGGGGGTGCATGTGTGTGTATGTTCATATATATAAATCAATTGTCTGAAAAAAAAAACAATTTTTAAAAAATCAAACCACCCATGAAATATCTAAAACAGTACAAAAATGAATTTACCAATTCTTACCCCATGCTAGTGATTCTCAACCATGACACTACAGCACCAGGGCTGTTACAAGATCCTTTTAATGGTGCCATGCAATATTAACACTGTTAAGTGAGTGACCACTTGCACATGATTCACAAGATACATTCAGAGATTTCAAATAGGAATCCATAGTGTCAAAAGATCTCTCATTTGTTATGATTTTTGAGTTCTCTGAAACAGAAGAATCGTTCTATTATTTTTCTCTGGTTCAAAAACATGTACAGGCTAAAAACTAGCATTTTCCAAGGGGTGCCTAGAGTCTAACAAAAGGTGACTTAAGTCTAAATAGGTTGAAAACTACAGACTTAGAAACAGGTGGTACCCAAAAGACTGATATAGATACAGGGCTGTATTGAGCCAGGTAGACACTTGTTACATAGATATTTTACAAACACCAGAATATCATTAACTTATGTTAATAGTTTAAGGCAATTAGCTTGTACCACCTGTTCAAAATACTGATACACTGTATTTTCTTACATATCAAAACATCTCTTACCCAAAAATCAGCCCCCCAGAACTGATTTTATGTCCATAAGAAAAGCACCCTATTTTGATTCCTGCCCACAGTGCAGCACCTGTGGTACTGCTATTAAACATTAGAAGTATTACTATTAAAGTAAAAACTGCCAAAAGTCAAGGTGAATTAGACTTCAGAATGAACATTAAAAACAAACAGCAAAAGATTTTTTGGCTACATAAATAGAGAAACAAGGAGAGGGTCTACTATATAGTGAGAATAGAGTCCACATTTAAAATAATCTGGGTGCAGTGCAAACACTAAATGAATTTCTAAATTTTCAATAAATATGAGAATGTATAGGATGGGTACAAAGATAAATAGTTATGAGAATTAAAGTATGGAAGTGGACTAGTGGAAGCTCAGTGGATCCAAGATGGCTGGAAGGAAAGCTGAACTGGCATATTAAATTGGAGATCCAAGAGCAAGGATTTCTAATCAGCATGTGGAATTGTGGGTGATAGTATCTTTATTCAAGAAAAAAAAAGTGATATGGGTAACTGCAGACTGAACTTTGTGGCACACAAAGTTTTAAATCAATGTTTTGTTTTTTTTAAAAAATGGAAGTCCATATCTATATCTGTCTGGACTTCAGTACAGCATTTGATACAGAGACTGGAATTAGTTAAAAAAAATTAAAGGTGGAGTAAGAAACTGCATAACAGATGCAACAGCTTCTTCTTCTGAAGAGAGAGCTGCTGGACTGGAGAAAGGTTACTAATTGAGTGTCTTAAGTACTGATCATAGGATTGATCTTAATTAACATTTTTATTAATCACCATATAGAAAAAGTATGATTTGGCTAATGCAATCTGCTGATAACACAAATTTGAAAGGTATTATCAATATCAGAATATCACCGAGGAAGAAATGGATTACCCTCAAGACTGAAATAAAGAAATTAAATAGTTCAAAGTGGAAGTTCATGAACTTAAGGCCTAGTAACAAGAATTTCTGCTATATACTTGGAGATTATCAGTTAGAAATGACATGGGAGGACTGAGCATATTAGTCATTAGTCAGTGAAATGACATGGCTGTGAAAAAATAAACAGAGTATTAGGACATATCAAAAAAGATAATTCCATTAGAGACTATTAAAAGTGTACTAAACTGGAAAAGACATGGTAAATCGTTATCTGGAATTCTGTCTGCTCATGTTTAAAAAAAGATTAATTCAAACTAATATTAAAAGACAAACTGCTAGGAAGAGAGAACATATCTTTATGAGAAAACTAAAAGGCCTTGGCTGGTTCAACCTAGCAAACAGAAGGATGAAAAAGAATAAGAATGCTATCTATACAAACACATCTAAAATATTTAGGACTTATGACAGCAGTGAGAAAATACCTTGCGTACTGTACCACAAAGAATCTGGACCACTTCACAAGGTAGGTCTACATGGTGGAAGCCTTTCTGCAAAGCATTACGACATTCCTAACAGGAGTTGAGATTCTTCATCTGTGACAATCATCCAGGATCCAGGCAGTCAGATGGAATGAGTGCAAGTCTGGGTGGCATAATTTATCATCACTCTGAGAGAGCATGCAAGAACACAGAGGCAGGTAAATTCCTGCCTGGGTCAAGCAAGTGCTATCAGAATTATTAAGCCCCAGTCTTCCAGTATCTTTACAAGAACTCATGGGAATAATATGACTAAGAGAAAGACATACAACAGAGCCTTCCACCATGGAATTAGGAAGGCAGTGGAGATGGTGGCAGAGCCTCTGGAGAAGAAAACTGATACTTTGTGCTTCATGCCACTATAAGCAAGTCTGTTATAAGAAACCCCCAACGCTAGAAACCAATGAAAGAGAACAGTACTTGATCTCCCACTTCTACTAGATTAATATGCCTGCTCAGCTAGTTTACTGTCTCATTGTGGAAGCTGGGTGGTTAAGCCACGTGAAGAAATCCCCCTCTGTCTGTCCCTGGCCTGGGACATTCCAGCCCCTCTCTGGTTTCACACTGGCTGCCTGGTTCAACCTGGTCACCTAGGCAACTGGGCTGTAAAATTCCTAAGGGGAGGGGAGCTGCCTCTACCTCTCTTCTGGAGGCTGTCATTTTGGGGCACAGACAAGCATGTCCCTCCAGAGAGTTTCTCTCAGGATGAATCAGTGGATGCCTGAAAATTAGCTGGTAGGTTACAACTATGTAATTTAGACGCATATTAAAAGGGCCTCCGAGCCCATGTTTTGTATGACTCAATGTATCAGAAATTGCTAACAGTGTTCATCTCTTAAGCTTCCTTTGTTTTACACCCCCCCCCCACTCACCTTTCCCCCCTGAACAATAAAAGGGTACTGGGTTACAGCATGACTGGCTGTTTTTCTCTGTGAATGCCTGTGGGGAGAAAAGGGACAGACAGTCCTTATAGCTCCTTTTGACTTGGCCAGCTACATTGGGATTGGCTATCTTTGGATGCTTCAGGCTGAAAGCACACAAACTTTACCAGTGGGCAAAGCACCTTGAGGCTTTCAGGGTCTGTGTACCCCAGGATGCACAGAACCCTAACAGAGACCAATGCCTGGGTGGTGACAGCATTACCCCAGGCTTGCAGGTGTTCTCCAGGAAGGGGGACAGACACAGGCTCCCCAGGGGAGACTCCCGAAGCATGGTTTTGAGCCTGGCACAGTGAGGTGGGTGGCTCAGCATAGCAGTGCCCCCTCCTGTGCCGCCACATGCCACAGGAAGGCAGATGGGCTGGCAAATGTACCTGTGCCACAGCAGGCAGCTTCCTCAGTGAGTGGAGAGGACTCGATGCCCCCTTGTTTGTTTATATAATGCACAGACATGCTGTAGGGCAGAGCTTTACTGCTACCCTAGGTGGTGGACAGCAGAATGACCTTCAGGGAAGGTTAGCTATGAAATAAGCAGGGGTAACTGTGATGAATAAGCAGCCACGGAAGAAACAGCAGCAGCAACACCACCAGGATGTGGCGAGGACAGCAGATAGCAATGGTTTCCCTCTTGAAAAGCGACGTTATATCTGCACTGTAACATGGTGAGTACAGGTCGCCACTATAATAAGCGAGTCCAGTCCCCAGCTATTGGTCTACAAGTCCTCAATGGCAGAGCAGGTGGAAGATGTTAGAATCTCAGCGTTGGCAAAGGTGAATGAAGGATGCAGCAGAACAAGATTCCCAGCTGTCTTGGTCTCCTTGCCATGGGATCAAGGTCCTGTTTGGCCAAGAGCTGTGTGAATGATGATGTGCAGCAGCTTCTCCAAAATAAAAGAAGTCATGCACCAGCATCTTCCATGGCAGCACACAGACATGGTATTGCACACATCTACCTCAGACGGAGAGCAGGAATACTTTGTAGGTCTGCCTGACTGCCCTGAGCTTGTGTATGTTTCTATCAGAGGCCATCTCCTGGGGTGACCACACACCCTAGACCTGCAAGGTGTTGATACAGGCTTCCAAACAGGTCTAGGAAGCATCAGTAGTGAGGGCTAAAAGGAAGGACCCAATACTAGTAAGGATACTGGGCCATAACAATGCAGAAGTACCATATGTGGAAGGTGTGGATGGCAATATGAAAATAACTGTTGCATAGGTTGAGAGATGCTAGCCAGTCTCTTCGTCACAGAGATGGAATGATGGCAGCTACAGTGACCATCCTGAACTTGAGCCTGAAGATGTACCCATTCAAGCTTCTTGAGTCCAAGATAAAACGTCCACCCCTCCCTTTCTCTGGGGGATCAAAACATGGACTGTAGAACCCTTACTCTCTCAGGTGGGTTGGGACATACTTCACTGCCTTTAGAGGAAAAAAATAAAAAAGAAATTTGCTGCAGGAAACTTTTGTAAAAATGGTTGTTGAAAGGGGCAATAAGGGTGAGTTTGGAAGAACAGCAAATTTAATAAGGCAGCCTTTTTTGAGTGGTCACAGTTGGCAGCGAGGTGGGAGGAGCTGAAGTGGTACTTATGGAATCTTTGCTTCTTTTTTGACATCTCATCCTGGCACCAAGGGATAGATATGGCAGATAAGGAGAATATCAGCAGCCCACTCTGTGTTCCTGAAATTGGTGAAACCATGACTTGGGTCTTAAAAAGGCCATATTATCCCTAAGGGAACACTAGAAAGCACTACAGTCCTCTACAGATCTTCTACCAAGGTTTGGACCTCCTTTGGAAGCCCAGAGCCTCCTAAGCCATGATGCTTTTTTCATGATTACAGCAGTGGTAACAGTCTGCCTCCAATGCAGTTTTAAAATTGTTTAAGAAATGAGTCTCCCTTCTGATATCAATGGAAAAAGGAGCCTCTAGAAGTGAATGGAAGCAGGTCAACAAAACGAACTATACAGTCATATAGCTTAAAGCATAACTCTCCATTAAGGCCTGTTAGTGATACATAACTGTAAACATGCCGGATGTCAGTGTTGCAATGTGAGCGGCCAGGCTTGGGGGTGAGTTGCAAATCAAAGTTGTTATATTCAGGTACAAATCGGAGATGGCAACCAGAGTCTAGGGACAAGCCAAGTCAAGAAACCAGGAGGTCAGAAAGCAGGCAGTTACAAGAATCTTCAGTCAAGAAGAGCCCTGTTGTCCAGACACCTCCTGTTCCTTTCTCTCATCTTATTTTAGAGAAGTGGAGGGTCAGGTGATAGGAGCCAGTCACTTGAGTATCAGGCAGTGTGAGGATTCTAACCCATCAATTAATGCACAGGATTTTCAACTATTGCCTTTAGAGAGATTGAGGCCATGTGCCTGAGGAGATCCAGGAAACTCTGGGCTCCCCTGCTGAAGGGCCAGACAGAGATCTAATTCAGAAGAAAATGGACAGCTCCCTCGACTCCTTCCACAGGGCAAGTGTCCTATAGTAAAAGGACATTCTACAGACAAGTAGGAGAATATGGCTTTAGGCAATCAGAATGTTAGATCAGTGCTATGAAGGAAGCCACATGAACTGGGAGGATAAAACAGCCAACTCTAAAAGGCAGGTGAATACTGGCACTACAATGCTAGATATGTTTCCATGGTTCCATAATAAATAAGATGGGGCCCTCAGCAGCTAGAATGGCTGGATCAGCTCAGACAAAACTGGTGTGCCCACATGAGACATAATACTATAACTAAGGGTAGTGGCTGATGCACCTGGCAGTGAAGTAGAAGCCAGTGTTGATGATGGCAGAAGAGAAGCTGCTGGTGCCTGGATGGTCAATGTTGAACAGTGCAGGAAAACAAGCCTTAGTATTGCACTAATGCAGGGCTTGACAGAATGATGCTGGTTGCTGTGAAAAATGGCAGTCCCAACTTTGAGGCAGGCCTCTTTGGCATCCTGGTATGGCAGTTTGATTGTGGTACTCAAAGGCTTGAATCAAGCACTGGCAGACCCTGGGATCTCGAAGTCTGAGAGAGGCAAACACTGAAGTCTCAGTGCAGACTCCTCTGAGCCAGGAAGTGACAACTAAGGCATTCAGTCTTTGGAATGTACAAGTTCTTTCTTAGCAGGGAGGTCCCAGAAGGTGATGATGGGCAAGTGCTCATCATCCCCTTTCCTGTGAAATCCTCCAAAAGTGCCATCTTGTTCCCATTTCTGTTTAATGTGTATATGAGGCTGTTGGGCAAGACCATGTGGAGATCTGGAGTGAGGTACGATCAGCATGCTGATGGTATCTACCCCTCCATTTCTCTTATCTGACTTGGACCCTTCACCTTGGTCCTCAGCCAGGGCCTGGCGTCAGCTAGAGATTGGATGTAGATAAGCCAACAAAGGCTGAATCCAAATAAGACAGTGGTGATGGTGATTGGCAGACCTGGATTTGGCGCAGATAGGGGCACCCATCATTGATGGGGTTCAGCCTCTGTTATGATCATTCAGGCCTGCAGCTCAGGGGTGTTCTTGGATCCTTTGCTGCCCTTGGATCTTCAGGTGGTGGCTGTGGCTAGCAGCACCTTTCACCAACTCTATCTGGTAAAAAGGCCATTACCTTTCTCACTCCTGCCCTTTTTTAAAAAACACATTCTGATCTAGCCACCATCATTCATGCCTTCATAACCTCAAAGCTAGACTACTGTAATGTGCTATACATGGGGCTGCCCTTGAAAACCATCTGAGGTTTCAGCTGGTCCAGAATGCAGGACCCACCTTCTGACAGGGGTGAGCTGCCAGGAGCACAGTCCAATTCTCTGGTATCTGCACCAGCTGCCAGTAGCTTTCCAGGTGAATTAAAGGTGCTAGTTTTGACCTGTAAGCCCTAAACAGTCTGAGACCTATGTACTTAAAGGATGACATTCTCCCCTATGCCCCAACATGATCCCTTTATATGCATAAAAATAAAAATTTCCAGAAGGGTGCTGCATGACCTTGGAATCTGAGCAAGCGTTTTGCAACTAAGGTTAAGTTGGGGTACTGTTTCTGGGGAATATTTATTATATAAATATATAAATATATCTCTCTTATTTAATATTTGCTTTGATGACTTATTTTGCTTTTTACTGCAAGCTACCCTGAGGTTGTTTTTTTGGGGAAAGACAACATATAAATCTAAGATACAACATGAAATCAGATGAGTCACTAATAGAGATGAGCACAAAAAAAAAAAAAAAAAAAAAAAAGGAAATAAAGTAGGAAGAAACTGAAAAGAAACAATCTTCCTTGAGAAACAATTTCTAAAATAGCAGAGCCATAAAGGGGGGAGGGGGGAAAGAGACAAGGTTAAGGATGAAGGGTTCAAATCCCGCTAATGAAAAAGAAGGTAGGGAGAAGTCTGAGCATCACCTGTACAGAATGCCAAGGCAAAAATATTCTGAACAAGAAGGACCCAAAGATGAACCCAACCACCTGAAAATGCATTTGTAACATATATACAACAAAGAAAACTGTTTAAAAAAATAAACTGTAGCTGCTTTGGAGGCAGCTGTTTTAATGCAGAAAAAATTGAAGTAGTACATCAGGAAATATACCTGCAGGACATTGAAGTAGGCAGGTCAAATAAAGTATAAGTTGACTATATAATTAGGATTAGCCTATGATACATCAGTCAAAGCAATTCCCACAGAAAGAAATTTTCACAATGTTTTTAATTTGTCTATCTCAAAATGTTATATCAGTTGCATTAATTACAGGGCAGAAACCCTGTAACCATATCCTGAACCAAGTTAAATGCCTAAACTATGAAACACATTGATATTATTGTCCCTACTTATTGCTAAGGTAATAAAGTTGCAGTCTACCACTTCATATTCATTCTACTGTAAGCCTTTCATTCACCTGCATGTTCTGAGTATTATGATCTCTGTTATGGACAATTAACTTGGGAGTTTGACAAGTGAAAAATACCACCAACGGAGGACTAAATGAGCGTGGAGGACACACATGTACATCTAATGATAAACTGGATTGCAGTAGATGCTCCCTTAGGATCAGTCACATGAAAACAATGTCATATTTTCTAGGATACCAGCTCAGCTGAGACACTACTGAAAAAAAGTGAAATTTGACACCATACCATGCTTCATCATAGTACCCTGCAAAGAATAAATAATTGGACATGCTGCTCTTCTCCACTGTGCAGGGCAACCACTATGCGCAAATACACACCCTTAAAAAGTAATTTAAAACATTAAAATTATAGACAGAAGCAACTTGAATCTAGGAAGATCCAGAACAAAGATACCCACTGCAACCTTAAGTCAGCCCCTTTGTACAGATGAATTATGATCTCTAATAAATGTGCACATACTTTTTTTTTTGGGGGGGGGGAAGGGAGGGAGGGGGTTAGTAACAGTAGGCTATTAGCTATGGAACAGCTTCTAGAAAAACAAAACTCCAGGTTGCCTCTTGGTTTCAGCATGCATTACCTGTCAAACTTAGGAATTTTGGATTCAAATCCATGTTCTGGAATTGTCAGGGAAGTGTTTATTCATTACCAACTTCTGCTCTATTGCTGTCTCCAATCTCCACTTGGCTTCCCCCCCCCCCAACTTACTGTCTAGGTTCAGTAAATTCCCCTGCCTCCCCAACTCATGGAGGTTTTTTAGAAACTGGCAGCATTGTTTTGAAGTTTTCATCTGCACCATCCCCATCCAACCCTCTACCATGTCAACCAAACTGAGTGTGTTCATTCCCACAAACAACACGATCCTATAGTATTAATTTTTATATAGCAAGAGTTGATTTGTTTCAAGACAGAGTCAGAAACAAGTTAAGATGGAGGGGGAAAAGAAAGAGATGAAAAAAGGAAGGATTAGCATTAGATTCTGAGCTATTACTTTGTGGTTGTTCAATTAACGTTAATGCAGTGTTCTTAAATGTTTAACTGTTTCATTTGAAACCCCATAATTCTTGTTAACAGTATTAAATACCAAATAAGTGCTAGTTTTGACAAGCTTATTTCCTCCAAATGCTTTATAATTTTTTAACTCTATATTTACAAATGCAATTTGTGCTTTGATGTGTATTAGTCTAAACAATGAAAAATCCAGTTGCAGCTGTTACATCAAAAGGAAAGAATAGTACTTGCTTAGAAGAAGCATCTTAGAGAGCAACTCAGAAAATTAAAGGTAGTGAATGTTTAATACTGTAGCTGCAGCCAAGGTTTGACATTAAAGCACATCCAACTCCCAAATTAACTGGATTTGCATTAGTCATTTTCCACAAGGAAAACTTGAGAACTGAAAATTAAAATGAAAAATAAAGCATATAATTTCCTAACAACTGCATAAGTGAAAAAGAAAGCTGTTCAAGGCTTAGGTTTTGATTGTGCCCAAAGCCTTTAAGGTATATTAGCCTCGGAATTAAAATGAAAACATCGAAAAAGAATACATAATTCTATTAAGTTTAAAAATAAATCCAAGAGGAACTATTAACTTATTAAGAATGGTGACTCAATCATTATTTTAACAGCCACAGAAGGAAACAAAAGATTAGTCACCAAACTAATTAAAACATTTGCATACTTGTTAGTATACTATTTGGGAAAATAAATCTGGAATTCCTGGAACTAGGGAGAAAAGTCGATACGTTATTCTGCCTAGCACCAGTTTACAAAGCCATGGCCTGAGCAATCCATTGTCCTTGGTAATTAATTACAGCAATATTTGTAGGATATGCTTACAACTATTATTAGGTGTTACGAACCTACCCCAAAAGCAGGAATGATTTGGGGGGATAGAATTTCTCATGCAGAGATAGTCATCCCAAGGTTGATTCAGTTAACCTTATGTTTGGTCTTATTCAAAAGCCAGTGTTAAAACTAAATTAATTTATATCATTTTATCACTGTATGGATTATGTTACGCTGTCTGTATGAATCTTTACAATTTGGGGACATAACTTAGTCAAAGGTTATGATCAAACCTCTAGTTAAGAGCTGCATGTCGAAGAAACAGAGGGAAGGGGAAACTAGTAAGTATCACTGGCCAATCGTGTTACTAGGGCAAGAAGAATGGCCACTCCCAAACTGAGGCAAAAAGGGTTGGGATGGGCACCCAAGGTACTGTCTGTCTGTAATGGAAAAAACCAGCACCACAACAAAGGCATCTCAGGGGGATGCACCGTCAAGTAGGGGAATTCCAGGTGCCCCAAGAAGTTTCTGGAGAATTCGCAGCCCCTTCAGCAAATGGAACGATGCTGATGGGGGGGGGGCGCTGGATTGGAGGTATTTAGGTACAATATATGAGGAAGTCAAGGTTTTTCAATTATCCTGGCTCTTGGGGTGAGTCCAAGTCCCCAGCAGTCAGAGCTGGCAGAATCAACAGGCTACTCTCTGAAGGACTAGGCTATAGCCAGACAAGTGTGTGAGAAATTTTACTTGCCTTTTTTGTTCTGTCTTCAAACTATGCGGTCAATTTTGTGTGTGTATATATTGTACAATTCTTTTCTATGCAATAAATCCTTTGGTTGTTTTGGTTACCTTGCTGACTGCCGATGACAGTGTGATCTCAAGGCACATGATATTCCAGGTAAGCCCCTTCGAGGGGGGGAGGTGTGGTAAGGCAGGGGGGAAGCTACAGTTCTTTTATGACCCAATGGGAAACAACCTGGAGCCAGCAATCGTTCCCTTGCTGTAGCTGTGTGGGTCTAATGAAAGGGCAGTGGAGCTGAGGTTTGTGGTGGGTGAGGAGTTGTACCAGAGGCAAATCTTGGTCTGTTCCTTGAGACAGGGAGAACAGCAGGGAGAAGCTTGGAGCTCCAGGGGTACCCTACAGGTCTGTGATGATCAGAAGTTATAAGTTTAGTTTTTTGTTTCATTTTATTCACACAGCAGTACTTCCAAAAAGGGAAATTTACATTTGCAGAAGGTGGTACATCAGGTAATTCTTACTCTGGGAAGCTGCGAAATAAAACATAGGTGCTCAGCCCCAACCCACAGAGGCTCATCTGGCCTGCAGGGCTCCTCACAGGTCCAAAAATTTGGCAGTTGGGTAGTGGTGACAGCATTAATTCCTGCTCCCTAGCTGCCAAATTTCCAGACCCACAGGGAGTCCTGATATCAAATATGTGCCTTATGTGCTAGATCAGGTGTACAAGGCTTGGGCAGCACAGAAGGTGCGATTCCAGGCATGCAGGTCCAGTGTGACATGGGACCAGACACTGCTGGCACAGAGCCTGAACCCACACCACTCATCTGGTCCACAATGCCTAAGGACTGAGCAGCACCACGATAAAAAAATTACAATAAGATTCTGCACAAGCTAGGAGCTCTTTCCTACCATGCTATTCTGTTGGAATAAAAGGGAAGTGTAAGACTAAGGAAATAGCGAGGCGGCTTCTGATATAATGGGAGCTAAACTTGATCTTAGCCAAAAGGCCAAGAAGCTGTTACTTTCATAATTAATACTTTTTTCTTTTTTAATCAAAAGTATTTTTTCAGGGGGACTAGACTGCTTAGGAGTTTGGTAATAGGAATCTGAGTTTTTGACCTCTAACTCGCTAGTTTTAGGTAAGAGTTTGGTGCTTAGGCAAAACATGTTTGTGATCTTAGACAAGTTCTTAGTGTAGGGACTCTCAACCTTTTTAGATTCCAGGCACCTCACTTCAAGTTTTCACAATTATAATAGTCACCCCTTCAGGCTGCTCCCTCCTGGCTCTGCCTGGACTTCTGCAAGTTTGCTCCCAGCGTAGCACCTGGACTCCTGGACATGTGTCCACATCACCACTGGGGACCAGAAATGACAGAACAATTTCTGGCCTTAAGTTATCTGAGAGGATCTCCATCCCCAGGCCTAAAATGGATAGAGCCTGGGGACATCCAGTTGGCAGGGACAAGGTGTCAGGCTATACACATGGAGGCACTGAGGGTGTTGGAAGAGTGGGGAGCTGAAGAGACAACAGAACCCATGCGGTTCAAAGGGGATGACCCCCTCCCCAAATGCTGGCCCCAGTCTGAACCTGAAGGGGTAAGTGATCCCTTACTGCCACTGTTGCTCATCTGGGAACTCCTTCCCACCCTCCACCCTTGAGGCTTGTCAAAGCTTGAGCATGGGCATCTTCTGGAAGCACTGTAAAACCTTCCTATTTGAGCAGGTGTTTAGAAGGCAAAGCTAAGTTGGAATACTTTTTAGTGTTTTTTGTTCTATAGATTATTTTAACACTAAAGTCATTGATAGGTTATTTTGTTATTCCTGGTTTGTTCTCTTGTTCACTTATTTTATAAGTTAGTTTGCTCTCTTCTGTATGTCACCATGAGCCTCTTTTCTGAAGGGCAGCATATAAATCTATGGCCCCCTCTACACATTACAGGAATTGAGGAATTAACTGGTTAATTGCAAAATTACCTAGGGACCAGATACACGTACAAGGCAACCATCACACAATAAAAAGCTCCAACCAGCTACAAAGTCAGACCTTGAAAATATATGCTAACATTATACCTGGTTGCTATCAAGCTTTTATTTGCACATGTAACAGAGTCTTCCAGCCATAGGACTGCACTATGCTCAGTTGACGGGGCTCAGGTGCAGGGGTACACCATGCCCAGAGTAAAGCCCGCAAGCCTTAGGGATCACGGCAGCCACAATCTGCAGAGTTCAGGGGTTGCATGAGACCTCTGGACCCCAGGTATTGCAGCTACTGCAATTCCTAGGGTTTGGGAGCACAGGAAACCCTCCAGGGCCAGAGGATTGCTGCAGGGGTGATCCCCTCCACCTCAGGTGTGCGTAACATCCCTGAAGCGGAGAGCCCCTCAGCTCGGGTGTGTGAGGCTCCCAGCCACAGAACCATGCTTCTTACCAGTGCGGGGGGAGGGGGGGGGCGGCCATGATCAGACTCCCTCTGCACCAGCAATAAGGTGCAATGGGATCTAATGCACAATCGCACAATCACGACTTCTGCCATTCATGTGTGGCAGGGCAAGAGGCCTGGTTGTGTGGATTGTGCATTAAATCCTATTGCACCTTTACCTGCATGTGTAGAGGGGGCCTAATACATAAATCTAGGTTGATCCCTCTTGATTAGGACTGAGGCACACTGACTGGGCATTATGGGAAAAGCTGCACTGTTTTTGCCCATGGTGTGCCAGTCCCATGAATATTAAAAGACTCCATTCTAGTGTAGTCAATGCTGCACAGCTGAAATATATGAAATAAAAAGGATAGATTTGTTTCAAAAGCTACTTTCATTGTCTCTTTACGTAATACATCTTTGTTTAAAAAGGTTTCAATACTGTATGACCCTAGGTAGCAAATTAGTACAGAACAAACAAGAAAAAGACTAATTTATTAAAACATCTGGTTTGTGCAACATCTTAATCCTGCTATGATAGAAAAAGCTTGTTCAAGTAATTAACATTTTTTTAAAAGCCTGGAAACCATATTCAGGTAATCCATAGTAGGATGCCTGATTAGAAAAAGCAGCATATTATTTGCAGCTAAAGAAAAAGCACTCTCATATTTCAAAGGAGCACAGATGTGGTAAGATTCAAGGCAGAAGAGAGCAGGTGGTAAGGTAGCTGACAATTATAAGATGTGAAAGTTTCTAAAAATGCTAAGATTTAATTGTCAATATGATATTTTAAAAAAACTTTAAATAAATTATTTAATATGTATATATCGCTCTACACCCCGCTGTTATAAAAAATAACTAAACTTCAGCTCTAAGAAATAATATTTTTTTTCCACACACATATGCCACTGGCAGCTTTCAAATACAATCTTCATTAATAGAATACTGTGATTTTCAGTTATCAATATTCCACCCATGAAATATACACGTGCTACTCTGGCTGAATAAAACACAACATACATAGCATTTAAACCAAAAGGACTACAATACACAAGTCAAATTAAAGCCTACAATTCAATAACTGGATACAGTGATTATATCACGTTTCTATAACTGAATAAGCTATTTATGTCTTGAAATAAAAATATATAAGCAAAATAAAACTCTTTTAAATATTTCTTATTGCCTGAAGCAGAGTTTGAAGTGAAGTGAGCTACAGTAGGTGTATGTTCCTCAGCACTGAAAGCTAACTTAAATGGGTTTTACTACCCCTGCTTCAGCAAAATCAAGCCAGATGCTTCTGCAATATCAAAAACCCAAATGCCAAGAACTGCCACGGGGTAAAATGAAAAACAAAATTAATACGAAACATGACTTTCTGCCCAAACACATCTAGTCCAGCTGAAGGAGATCAGGCACCATCTTTCTCTAACTTTATCTCCCCCTTACAGGGTAAACAAATATCAAATAACTACTGGTGTCTTGATGCTAAAAATCAACGAAGCCTACAGTATTCACCCCTCATGGAGGTAAAACACAGAATGTCTTCAGAAAGTCTTCTGAGACTTAGAATTATCAGTTATGTGGAAAAAAGACCCAATTTTTGTGAGGCAAAATAATGGGGTGATCATCATGGTCTCTTTATAACACTCGCTTACACAGAGCCACTTATTTTCACCCGAAGACAAGAAACTAGTTAGAGTAATGGTGGTTAACTTTTTGGCTGGTATGTTAGAAGTTAACTCTAGACCCTAAGTGCCCCTCTGATCTCCACCCCCCAGAGGCATACCTGATAGAGCTTGTACCCTAGGGAACCAGGATGGAGGCAGCAGAGATCAGAGCTCCAACTGCATGGAACCTAGCAGGGGCAAGACACTGCTGCAAGAGGCATCACTGCCAAGATCTGAGAGGGTTAAGTGGTTCAAAGCAGCTACACTTGATACCACCTCTCATAGCAGTCACTTCATGTGGAGCCAGAGGCTAAGCCTCCCTGCCTCCATTCCAGTGCCTCCTGTTACTGAGTGCCTGGGGCTTGCATGCCACACACAGCAGCTGTCCTTGCCACTTTTGGCACATGGGTTGCTCACACCTGCTTTAGACACTGTGCAATTACCATTCATACAGAATCCCTTCATGACCTCCTAACCTTTAGTAGGAAATTTCTTTTCTCCTTTGGGTTTTTTTACTTAAATTTTATGCTAGAATTTTACAGTTTTTTAAAAATATCTAACATAAGTTGCCCTCAGAAGACAGGCTTCTAGAATATCTGCCATTACGGCACTGCCATGGAGTTTACCTTTGTAATCTTTAATTGGGTATTTGGCACCAAGAATTAACTTATATAACCAAAGTAACCAGTGGCTTTAGTCAGAACCAGTATGTCTTTTCTGAGTACGGATATGGATTAGTATTAAATGTTACAGTTTTTGGAATCTTTACTTTACAATGCAACATACATTACAACAGGGGCAGGCAATTATTTCAGGCAGAGGGCTGCTTACTGAGTTTTGGCAAGCTGTTGAGGGCCACATGGGTAGCCCTGCCCCTTGACAGGTGCCCCGCCCCCTGGTTGCCACCTTGTGACCAGTAATCCCATCCCCTAAACCCTGACCTTTGCCACCCAAAGTCCCTCCCCTTGTTCCCGGAAGTACTCCTTTCAGCAAGTGGTTTTGCCATCTTGGAACCAGAAAAATACCAAAGTATACTAAAAAGCAAACATCTACAGCATTCATTAATTTGATTTCAAAAAATATTTTTGTCCTGATTTACATGCGTTTGTGTAGTGTATGCGGAGGTGACTGCACAATAGCTTAAAATGAAGTCTTATTCTTGTATATTGTGAGGGGTGGGTATGCAGTTTGTGGGGGGCTGTGTGCAAGGGAAGGGTAGCTGGGAGTCTGCATGTATGGCAGTGCAGGGGAAGGTGTGGGTGCATGTGTATGGTAAGGTGCGTGTGTGTGGGACTCGCCCTATGAACACACACACACACACACACACACACACACACACACACACACTCTCTCTCTCTGCCCCTGCCTGCACACACGTTTTGACAGGCAGCCAGGAGCAAATACTTTGCTAATTTTTTTAGGGGCCCGGTGGGCTGGATAGAATGGTCTGGCAGGCCAGATCTGGCCCACAGGCCATATTTTGCCTGCCCCTGAATTACAATATATTATAAATCACTGAAAATCAAATCAAATCAAAAAAATCTAATCGGAAGATGGATGCTTGATTTTCTAACCATGACCATTATTTTTTCTTACCTTCATGACAGATAGTCATTTAAATTAAATTATTCATTAAGTAATTTTATTCTGTACATTATATTTTATACAAAAGATCTTCACTCCACTGAAGATCAAGTAAGTGTGTAAAAAGCATAAAACAGAATACTTTTTAAATAGATTCATATTTCTGAAAGCATTTTATTGAAGTTTGTGTACCTGGTTATATTAAGTCAAGAATATATAAATATAATTAAAATACAGGCTATGATTAATAACATACCAATATTTACACATACATAAACACACACCATATATTATAAAGGTAATTATATTCCTCCCCACTGCCATCCTCATGTATACATTTTTCAGTGCCTTCTATCTGGTCTTTAAAATAGATATTTCTATTAAAAGATTTCCTATACAACATTTTTGCTCTGTATTTGGCCAAGGTATGGTCTATCTACATAAATCCTGAAATCATTAAGAAATCTAAAAAACTTTATTTTTCTTTAGCTTGATAAAGAAATATTTTGAGCAATATTTAAAATCATATTTATAACATGAGAGTTATGTGCTCATTTTCATATACATGAATGCAGAAAAAATGAACAAACTCAATGAATCTCAGGGTTGACATGTCACAAACAAGTCAAGATTTGCTCTCCTCTGCATCTTCAAAGCTCCGGTGTGTGCTCGTAGTCATTTCAACTTAGCCATGCAGTTTCCTCCATTATCAGTGTGCCCCCCATATACAGGTCTAAGCATCAATAATATTTGCTGCATCTTTACAGGATAAAGCCCTTATTTTCCTGAAACATTGCTGTAGATGCAAAATGTCTGTGAATTTCATAAGATCAAGAAGTTTTACTGAATTATGGGGGCTTTGTGGTAGTATTTTGCCCATTATATTTCTTAATGATTTAACAGGACCAGATACATGCAACAAACTCAGATCTAAAAGCAATCCTTCATTTTTACCTTTATTAAAAACTAATAAAGGTAAAACTGTTGCTAGTTTTAAATATATAATAATACCATCAATGGGCAAAACAAACACTTGATCGCTACAGAATTATTTTAAAACTTCAGATGTTATCAAACTAGTTATGGAAAATTATTGTAGGAAAAAAAAAAATAAGATCCTAGGTTTATTTTGAGAAATAGATCTTTCCATAATAAACAGTTTAACGATCATTAGGTAAAAAGCATACTTGCCATTATCTTAACGTCATATACAGTATCTGTTTCAATTTTATTTTTAAAGCTGTGAAAAATCACTTAATACTTAAGTGATACTATGCAATAAATGGCCTCATCTTCTGTTAATAAACTAGCTTTAACCCATGATATTTAAGAGTCAATTTGCTATTCATAATTGTCTAACTGGATCTGCAAATATATTTGGGTATATTTAAAATTATTTGTATGGGGTATTTGAAGGGCTGATATTTAGAATTTACTATGCCATTTATATCCCCTGGAATGGATTTTCAAGCTTTAATGGTCGATTTAACATGTATATATAAACAGAAGGAGCTCTTTATGATGTTACAGTATTTGGACTCTTGTAGAGCACACTTGGTAACAGAAAAGTAGGAGATAAGCAGGCCTAAGAAATTTTCAAAGAGAAAGTTTCTGGTCCCCCTATGGAATTTTAGAAAAGATGGCAAACTTCAGAATACATTTTTCTTAAAACAGAAAAAGGGCCAAGACAAGGGCAAAAGGTGTCAGATTCATATAATTTAAATTCATGGAGCTTAAATTAACTATAAATCACTTTAACAGCATAAGGCTCTTTAGAATCTAACTGTTAGGTCTGCAGCAGGCTAAGCTAGACGCTTTGCCTTCTTAGAAGTCTTTCAGGTCGCCCAAGCAATAGCCTGCAGAACACACTTGGGTGCACGCAGCCTCGCTGTTTGGCTTTGCTCCTTTGGGAGCCCCTCAGCCAGTCCTCAGCACACAAACAATAACCCTGGGTCCAAACAAACAAAACAAATAAACCAACCAGGAAAGCAAGCCTTCAGTCTCTCTCTGAGTGGCAGGAGAAGGCCTTTTAGCTTCCAAGGCTAGGGACAGAAGTTACACATAAACCGGTTTAAGTGATCAGAAATTGGTTTAAATCTATAACAGAACAGAAGCTCAGTGCACATAAACCAGTTTCAAAATGGCTGAAACTGATTTAAGATGAACCTGGTTGAATGTAGTATCAGTTTTATTGGTTTGGGTCAAACTGGTTTATGAAATTTCTGTCCTGGACCCCTTCCTGGTTCAAGTTAAATCACAGTGCCCCAGCATCCTAGCATGCTTTCCAGCCCTGGGGTGGGCTGGGCTGTGCTATTTGCCCCAGAGAGCAGGGCTGGCCCCACCCCTCTGTTCCCTAGCTGGAGCAGTGAGGGCTGGCTGACAAGGTGGTGGGGGGGATAAGTGATCCAGACATATGTTAGACAGGTAACAGGAAGGCAAAGGATTCAATGGCTATAAAAGTAATACGATAGGTGGCTTAACAGTATATACAAAACAAGAAACTGATGTGAGGAAGCAGGAAACATACTGTGGTATTTATACCCTTTAGATAGCTGCTAAATCTCAATGAAAGTGCATACATAAAACTGTATACAGTGAACACTGGTGACAAAAAGGCTAAAGTTAATTCCAAACAGAATAAATTACAAGTACTAATGAGCTGAAGAAAATCCAAAACACTTAATCAAATAAAACCAAAACACCATATTTTTGCAAATGCGTTTCAGTTTCAAGACACTGTTTTTTAACAGGTAACTGAGGTTCACAGTACTTTCAGTTGCAAAGCTTCCTTTAAATATCGCTTGATGATTTGAGAAAGAGAAAAATCAGCATCACAAGAAAGTTCTACCAATTTTGGAGGGTCTCATTGTAAAGGACACTACTAATAGCCTCCTTTTGCTATCTCTCTGATGTCAGCATTACTTGCATTCTTCCCTGGAGAATTTTCTCATCCCATTTAATGCAACAGCTTTAAACAGAGATGATGATGCTATAATAATACATGAATATGAACATCACATCTCAGGCAACTCTATTTACTGTAACTTCTCTCCTTCCCAAGCTTGTCCATAAGCTCATTCTCTAAAGCACTGGCCACATTACCTACAGGCAGGTTTCAAAGTTCTTGATGTATAGTGACGACAAAACCACCATATCAGCACTAAAGGCTTCAGCAATGGGACAGTCTTTGGTAAAGGTGTATCAAGAACTTAAGGTGGTCAGCTGATCAGGTGTGAAGATTTTTCTTATAGAGGTGCCTGAGCTCTTGACAGTCACTTTAAGTCTAAATATCAGTTTAATACAATCTAAATATCCAAATGGACAGTTCCTGAGCTTAAAAATCACTTAATTTATGGATCACTCAAAAGAGACAAACAGATAGAGACTTTTGAATGACCTAGTGTGTGCAAGCCAGATCCAGCATGTGGTCCTGATCCAGCACCCAGGGTAGGTGTGCTGGGGTTCCACCTGGCCACAAGGAGGAAGAATATGGGGGGCCAGTCCAGCCCCAATTCACCCACATAGGGGAAGAGAACTTGGCTTGGCCCCAACCCCGAGGGGTAGGACAGGGCCCAGCCCCAATCAAGCCCCCCAGGGAGAAGGGGGTGTGGCCTTGTCCCAACTCCAGTGACTAGAGAAAAGGGGGTGCGGCCCAGCACTGGTCTGGCTGTAGGAGGCAAGGGAGCGTGGCCCAGCTCAGACTCCCACACAGAGACTGGGGGCAGGGGAAGGGTAGAAGTTCTATTTGCCTCTGCTCCTCTGCTGCTAAATTTTCTGACCCATAGGGAGTCCCATGGGCCAGGTGCCATAGCTCTGCAAGCTGGATTTGGCCCATGGGCCAGAGGTTGAACATCTCTGCCTAGTCCTATGAAAACAGAAGAGTCTCTTAACATCAAGTCTGTATGAGACCAACTCAGCCATATAAGAGTGAGGCTTTGGAAAATACAGCCAAAGGTAGATTTGCTGGCTGATACAGAAATTACAGAAGCTTCAATAAGAACCTGGGTGGAATCCTTGTGTAGACACCTTGTGTCTAGGTGGAAGATTAAACAGACTAAAGCATAGATATTACCTACTCTACCTATAGATTAACAAACACTATGGCAGCTGTGAAATAGAGGCAGAAGGCTGTGACAGACTTGAATGGTGGTTACATTAGATGGGTGAGCATTCTTTTGGGTCCCATTGAGGAATGGGGTATTTTCAGGATTGTCAGGTAGGAAAGAATGGGTCAGTTCTTCTATGGAGGGTGCTAAAAGCCACTGCATTAACACTTCCACTCTAGCAGGTGATCTATTAATGCTGGGATAGGGAGCCTTTTAAGTGTAACAAGATCTTGCACAACTGCCAGATCAAGAACCTGGTTCATCTAGCCAGGC
>NW_005841948.1:1999658-2007982 GCF_000455745.1 Alligator sinensis
CTACAATTAAGAATGATTCTCACTGAAGATGAATAGGTTCACTGTTCTGTCAAGAGACATTCAGCATCCATACTGTCAGGTGCAGGTAGTTCAAATCCAGAAGTATCCTCCCTCTATTCTGATTGAGCAGGTATAGAAGCAGCAAGAGACTTCTAGAGTTATTCACTATTAAAAGATGACCACGGTACCTAAACGGTCTCAGCAAGGCCAGGTCAGTATCATCAGCTGTGCAGAATTTTAACTTACCTTGCAAAAACATGTATGCAACTAGAGCTGCGAATGGGGAGGCACACATGAATTTCCCTGAAAAACATTGTCCAGGGAACTTGGGCTGAGTTTACCTCTCGAGTAAAAGGGTTGGTTCTCATTGAATTCTGGGCATCCAACCTTTTGGCCCCACATGCCAACATTCAGCTGCATGCTGGCCTGATCTGGCCATGCACTGCATGACCTAGTCCCATGCACCAGCTCAACCATAGTTTCATAGTTGGTAGGGTCGGGAGGGACCTGAGCAGATCAAGTCCGACCCCCTGCTATGGGCAGGAAAGAATGCTGGGGTCAAACAACCCTGGCTAGGTGATTATCTAGCCTCCTTCATGCATTTCTTTGGTAAGATGAAAATTCTTAGCCTATTTAGTCTCTTCCTCATATGGACTAGTCTCTTCCTGATATTGACTGCCCTCCATGTTCCTGTTCATCCTTGTTGCCATTTTTGCAGCTTTTCTAGTTCTTCTGTATCTTTTTTGAGGTGTGGGTTGAGCACCAGGGAAGCAGGGGAGCAAGACAGGTTTTGGCTTCCCTGACCATGGTCCACACTTCCAGGAAAGAGGCATGCTGGAACGAGACAGTCTCCATCTCTCTTCAAGAGGTAAGAGTCTGTTCTCTTACAGGTTGGCTGATCTCCTATGTGGTGCTTTAAACTAGGTTCATCAGGGGATGGGGATGCAGAAGACAGAGAGAACCTAGGAACAAAGGACCAAAAGCCACATGCTGGAAAAGTCCACATAAGTACTGCAGGGTCCGAAAGGCATCAGGACAGAGGGGTACCAAGGGCACGCACCAGGGGGCTTAAATGTCTCTATACTAATGCTAGGAGCATAGAGAACAAGCAGGAGAAACTCACACTCCTGCTTGCAAACAAACACTTTGACCTGGTTAAAATAACTGAAGCCTGGTGGGACCCTACCCATGATTGGGCAGTAGGCATTGAGGGATATAGGCTACATAGACATGATAGAGGCACTGGTGCAATCAAGAGTGCAGGGCCATGTCATCTTCCCTCAGGGCTTCCCACAGGTTTGGGAATTTGGCACCAGGGAGCAGTAATGAATACTGTCACTGCCACCCTACTTGCATGTTCCAATGGCCCTGAGAGTGATGTTGTCTGGAGCTCATGCTCCTGGTAGGGCCACCCATGGCCGCAAGGTCAAGAGGGAGGTTCCAGACAAAGAATGATCCACAAAGTCCTCAGTGGTGGAGCAGGCGGAGAAAGGCTGCAGCCCCAATGGCTATGAAGGCGGAAGGAGACTGCAATGGAGAGGTGGCCCCAGTCATCGTGGCTCACCATGCTACTGAACTCGGCTACCAACTGCCAAGACCGTGTGGGCTTAGCTGCACACCGGAGTCCCTACGCTAAACATGCCACACCTGAGGCTTCCGTCAGGTCCAAAAACCCTGTGATGATGAAGGATTGGCGATGGGGGGCAGGGCTCTCATACCTGGAAGCCCCCAGCCAAGAATCTGCACGCAGGCAGCGGATGCACGATGGTCTTTGGGCACCGGTGTTGGGACAGGGGTGTCCTTCAGCAGCTGCATCCACGACTGAGCAGTCTTTTTTAGGATATCTTCTGCTTACCCTGATGGGGAGGAGGCTAGAAAACGTGCCCTAAATATAGACTGTCCCATCTCTCCTGGCTGGGAAACCACACCCAGCGGGAATACCATTCCTGCAGTCAAAAAAAAAATAAGCTAAACTTTGGCACCTGGAACCTGTGACAACCCAAAGAGTGATTGCCTGGAAAGGCGAATTGCCATTGTGGCTTGGGAGCTAGCAAGGCACAATATCCACATCGCTGCTCTCAGCAAAACCCGGCTCGCTGGGGAGGGACAGCTGAGGGAGGTCAGCGGAGGGTACACCTTCTTCTGGAAAGAGAAACCAGACCACGACCCCTGTATCCATGGAGTCCGTTTTGCCATCAGGAACAAGATCACTGAAGTGCTCCCCAAACTCTCTTTGGGTGTCAATGAAAGGCTGATGACCTTTTGCCTGCACCTCAGCCAAAATCAATGCACCACTGTAATCAGCACATATGCTCCAACTCGGGATTCCAATGAAGTCAAGGAAAGGTTCTACTCCAATTTCAACAATGCCCTTTCCTCCATCCCCAGGGACGACAAGGTCATTCTCCTAGGCAACTTCAACATCCAGGTTAGACGTGACCACAAAATCTGGAGCGGAACTATCAGCAAGAATGGAGTAGGGAACACCAATGCCAACGGTATCCTGCTCCTGGCCAAATGCTCCCAACATGGCCTGATCGTGATGAACACCACCTTCCGCCAGAAAAAATGGCTCAAGACCACATGGAGGCATCTGAGGTCGGCGCAATGGCACCTCTTGAACTACATCATCGTCCAAAGTAAGGACCTGAGGGATGTGCTTATCACAAGGGCCATGAAGGTGTCTAAAGACTGCTGGAGAGACCACAGACTTGTGCACTCCGTGATGAACATCTTCCTGGCACCAAAACACTGGAAGACCCAGAAGGCCGCCCAGAGACAGGTGAACGTCACAGCTCTGAAGGACCCTCGACAGCGAAAGGAGTTCCAAGCCCAGTTATATAGTGCACTGGAGCAAGTCCCTACTGCTGATGACACCTCCATCTCCAGGCACACTGGGAGCAACTCAAGTCCACTGTCCAAGATGAATGCACCCGAACTATTGGGTTCGCATCACGATGGAACCAGGACTGGTTCGATGTCAATGATGCTCAAATCCACAATCTCTTTGAGTGGAAGCATGCAGCCTTCATTGCCTGGCAAAGCCATCCACAAATTTGGCGAAAGACGGCAGTGTACCACCAGCTGAAGGCTGAGGTCCAGTGACCCATCCGTGACATGAAGAACAAGTGGTGGGTGGAGAAGTCGCACATGATCCAGGGCTATGCCAGCCAGCATGATATGCATAACTTCTTCCAGGCTACCAAGACAATCTACGGACGCTGCTCCACTGGACAAAACCCCCTCCAATCACAGGACAGCTCCCAGCTCCTCAAGGACGATGACACCATCCGTCTGTGTTGGAAGGAGCAACTCCTCCTTAACCGAGAGTCCACCATATCAGAGGAGACACTCCAAGCCATACTGCAATGCCCTGTGGTGGATTCCCTTGGCAATCCACCAACCATCGGAGAGCTGAAGTGGGCCATCCAACAGATGAAAACCAACAAAGCCTGCGGGTCAGATGGTATACCTGCAGATGTCTACCATACTGGTGGCTTCCAGTTCACATCACTACTCCACTAGCTTATCCTCCACCTTTGGGACAAAGAGGACATCACCAGGGATCTCAAGAACATGACCATCATGACCATCTACAAGAAAGGGGACAAATCTGACTGGGAACTACAGGGGGATTTCCCTTCTGTCCATTGCTAGTAAGATCCTGGCTTGCATCCTTCTGAACCACCTTTGTCCCATCTCCAAGGAGATCCTTCTGGAAACCCAGTGCAGCTTCTGACCATCCCGGGGCACTGCAGACATGCTTTCCATTGCCAAGCAGATCTAAAAAAAAAAAAAAAATGTTGGGAGCAAAATCAAGAACTGTTCCTCGCCTTCATTGACCTGACCAAGGCATTCGATTCCTTAAATCATGAAGCTCTTGTAGACCATCCTCCAACACCTTGGCTGCCCCCTGACATTTGTTACCATGCTGAGGATCCTGCATGATGATATGACCACCACTGTCTTGAGTGGAAAATCTGAAACCGGCACCTTCCAGATCTGGACGGAGGTCAAACAAGGTTGCGTGATCACCTCCACCCTGTTCACCATCTACCTGACCATCATCATTCACTTCATCTAAGATGATCTACCATCCAGTGTCAGTATCCAGTATCAACTGGACAGGAAGCTTTTCAATCTCGGGCACTTCCGGGCAAAAATGAAACTCACCACCAAGGATATCCACAACCTTCATTTTGTGGACGATTGCTGTGTGATGGCTCACTCTGCACAGGATGTGCAAGCGACCTTAGATCTCTTCAAACCTTTGTATAAGAGACTTGGCCTGTCTTTGAACGTCGCCAAGATGAAGGTTCGCCACCAATCCTCCCCAGGCCAGCTGAACATCCCTCACACTATCTACGTAGATGGGAAGGCTCTGGAGTATGTGGAGCACTTTCTGTATCTCAGCAGCCACCTCTCTCAATGGGCTACCATCAATAAAGAAGTCCAGCACCAGGTCAGCTGCGCCAGTGCTGCCTTCTTCAAGCTGCAACAACGTGTCTTTAAAAATAGAGACCTTTGGAAGTTGACGAAGATCCTGGTTTACAAGGCTGTCGTGCTGACCACCCTCCTCTACTGCAGTGAAACCTGGACCATCTACCAATGCCATATTAAGACCCTCAAGAGCTTTCACCAGCAGTGCTTGTGTCGAATACTAGGGATCAAATGGGAGGACGATGCGAGCATTCTCTATGAAGCTGCATCCACCAGTATCAGAGCCTTGCTCTTGAGAAATCAACTCTGATGGATGGGCCACTGCATCCAGAACCAGTTCTGCATGTCCAAGAACTGCCTCCCTCACCAAATTCTCTTTTTCCAGCTCTCCGTTGGCGAACACTTAAAGGGTGGCCAAAGGAAACAGTATAAAGACACACTCAAGGTCACCCTCAAGCATGGAGGCATTAACACCAACAGCTGGGAGGAGCAAGCTACTGACCATTTGTTGTGATGCCACCTGGTCCACCAAGGCACACATCACTTCAAGGGCCAACAACTTGATACTGAGGCAGAATGATGGCAGCAGAGGAAGGAGAAGGAAACCATCCCAGGGCTGTGAACCTCACTCCCCTGTGCAACATGTCCCCCACTGCCAAAGAATGTGTGTATCCAGAATCGGGCTCCTCAGTCACCTGAGGACCCATAAAGCCTGATGGACGTGATCCTTGACTCTGAGGGACTACTGACAGACTACCAGGTTTCCAGACCCATGAGGAGCACTGCAGACCAGATGATACGTAGGCCAGAAGTTGAGCACCACTGTTCTAGAATGTGAGAAGATTAACAGTATCTTATGATGGAATCATAAGTTTTTCCAGATCATTTTGGAATCTAGCCCTATTCTTCAGAGGGTCTGCAACTCTACCCAACCTGGTGTCATCTACAACATTGCTAAAACATGTGCTCAATCCCATCATCAAATTATTAATGAACATGTTAAAAACTATCAATCCCAAAACATACCACTGGGGAACTTCACTTGATACCTCCCCACAGCTAGGCATCAGGCTATTGATAACTACTTGTTGAGCATGAAGATGGAATCAGTTGTGTATCTTGACAGTACTTTCATCTAGTCTGCAATTCTTCAGATATTAATAAGAATGGCATGGGACACCATCAAAAAGTCTTGTTCAGATCAAGATAACACCTACTGCCTTCACCCAATCCACAGACTGCACCTAGAAACAGAAAGAAATCATGTTGCTTGGGTATGAACTAGGGGTGCACAGATAAAGATGTTCTTGTCTGATACCAATAGTCAATTATTAACCAGCCATATCAGCTGATACTAATCCAATAGCCAATTTACATCTTGGAGAGCAGTATCCTGCTGGGAAGCCTGTGGGGGGCAAGGGCATGGGGGAGGGAAGGAGTGTGTGGGAGAGGGCAGATCAAGGCCCCCACGGTGATGGAGGGAGCAGGGCAGGGGCAGGTGCTGCCCAACCAGGGCAGTGGATGGGACCCCGAGGCCAGGACAGAGAGCAGGATGAACCCATGGGTGGCTCATCTGGTGGACATGGCGGGGAAGGGGCAGGGGGTGGCTCCCTGCTGCTACGTTCACCCCTGAAGGAGGCATGGTGGGCATATGCCCCCCAGATTTGTGCGTGGGATGAAAGCAGGCTGCCCACTGCAGGCTCAGGGCCAGGGGCAGCGCCAGCCTCTTCCCAGTGTGGGGCTGAGGCCAGGCCAGGGCTGAGCTCAGAGTGGGTGGGAGTGGGACGGGCAGGCAGGCAGTGATGGCACTGGGAGAGGTGGCTACAAGGAAGCTAGGGTGAATTTTGGAGTGGCTATAGCCTCCCAAACTGCCCAGCGCCACCCCTGCTCAGGGAACTCCACTCTGCTGCCCTTCCCTCGGGAGCCCTGCACTGGCTGCATGTCCCCTGCTCACCCTGTAGCAGGGGACTCCTGAGGGAAAGGCAGCAGACCAGAGTGCCGCGAGCAGGGGTGGCGCTGGAGGCGGGGTGGCTTGGGGGGGGGCTATAGCCAACCCAAAATTTGCCAGAGCCCCTCCCCAACCTGTAGCCATCCCTCCCGGTGCCACCACTCAACCCAAGCAGCTGAGCCTGCCCCGCTTCTGCCTGCTCTGAGCCCAGCCCCAGCCCAGCCCCCTACCCCCTACTGGGAACAGGCTAGCTCTGCCCCCAGCCTGCAGAGGGCAGCCCACCTCCAGCCCATGCACAAATCCAGGAGGCACATGTTCCCCAATGCACCCAGGGGTGCGCACACCCCAACCCCTGGACAAGCTGCCCATGAATCTGTCCCGGTCCCTGCCCCAGCCCTGGGGTCCCATTCACTGCCCTGGCTGGGCAGCGCCTGCCCCTGCCTCACTGTGGGAGGCTCAAACTCCCTCCCCCCCACACTCCTCCTCTCCCCCAAGCCGCTTCCCCTCCAGAGACTTGCCTTCAGAGAGCTGCTCTCCAAGCTTCCTGGCTGCATTGCTGGCCACATGCATGCATGCACATGCATGTGGCATTTATTGGTGACATTATTGACTACACCGGCCAAAAAAAAAAAAAAGCCGATAATGTTAGTTTTCCTTTTATTGGTGCCAATCCAATATGGGACCAACGTACCAGTGCACCTCTAGCATGAATTGCTCTTGATGAATCTATGCTAGCTGTCCTGAGATCACCTTGTTCTCTTCCAGGTGCTTCAAAATGGATTCCTTGAAGACCTGCCCCTGATCTTCCAAGGTATTACAGATCAGCTTGATCTCAATTCTACTGATCCTTCTTATTCCCTTTCTTAAAAGTGGGTCACTATACTTGCTCTTTTCCCATCATCTGGACTTCATATGACCTCCATGGGTTCTCAAAAAGGATAACCAATGACTCTGAAATTACCTTAGCCAATTCCTTCAGTATGCTAGGGTGCATTCCATGAAGCTCTGATAATTTGAAAGTATCTATCTTCTCTAAGTAAATACCAAGCTGTTCTTCCATAACTCTAGGCTGTTAGTCTCCTTTCCCATTTTGCTACCAACTGTACTTCTCATCTGGTAGCTGAACTTATTTGTGAAGATTAGAGTAAAAATGGCATCAAAAACTTAACCCTTCTCCACATCACCCATAACTAGATTGGTTTCTGCATTCAGTAAGGGACCTAATGCTTTATTTGGTTTTCCTCTTACTTGAATCATACTCGTAGAATACTTTTTTATTGCCTTGCATGTCCTTGCCAGCTGTATCTAAAAGTGTGCACTGGCTTTCCTAGTTTTCTCCCTACATGCAGTTGTCATTCTTCTCTAATCATATGATCAAGTTGCCACTTTTTGTAGGTTTCTTTTCTGAGTTGTCATTGAGGAGACTGCCGTCTAGCCAGGCCAGTCTCCTGTAGCACTTCCCATTCTTCCGCTGCAACAGGTTAGCTTGCTTCTGTGCCTTCTTCCCCTCAGACTTGACTCCAAGGGGATCCTGCCCACCAGTTCCCCGAGTTTATTAAAGTCTGTTTTTTGAAATCCAGTGTCTTTATTCTGCTGCTCTCCTTTCTTCCTCCCCTAAGTGACTATAAATGGAGACAGGATTTTGAACTCCAAAGTTGCTTTCCTCCCGCACTCTCTCAAAAAATTCCACCCTGTTTCTGAGCAGGAAGTCAAAAACAGTTTCCTTCTCCAGCTGGCCTCTCTACCACCAATACCAAAAAGTTAAGTCCAATAAGGTTTCTGGGTTGCCTGGGCACTGCTGTTTCCCTCCCAGCAGATGTCACAGTAATTACAGTCCCCCATGTTTGGAAAATTCTGTTACCTAGATTCGTAGATGCTAGGGTCGGAAGGGACCTCAATAGATCGAGTCCGACCCCCTGCATAGACAGGAAAGAGT
>NW_005841948.1:2008860-2031343 GCF_000455745.1 Alligator sinensis
GGACTGTGTAGTCATCCAAGTCACAGCCTCTTAACTTGTTTACCAGTATGATATGGGATACTGTATTGAAGGCCTTCCTGAAGTCTAAGTATACGACATCAACCCCTACTCTTGCGTCCAGGCATTTTGTAACCTGGTCATAAAAAGAGACTAGATTAGCCAGGCATGATCTACCTGCTACAAACCTGTGCTGGTTTCCCCTCAGCATAATTTGTCCTGCCGGGCTCTCGCAAATGTGAGCCTTGATAATTTTTTCAAAGACTTTGCCAAGGATGGAGGTGAGACTGACTGGCCTATAGTTGCCTGGGTCCTCCTTCCTGCCCTTCCTGAAAATGAGGACCACATTGGCCTTTTTCCAGGCCTCCGGGACCTGGCCCGTGTGCCACGACTGCTCAAATATTACCGCCAGTGGTTGCGCAATGACGTCAGCCAGTGCCTTCAGTACCCTCGGATGGAGCTCATCTGGGCCTGCCAACTTAAAGGCATCCAGTTCCTCCAAGGAACTGGGTGCCTTTTAAAGAATCACAGAAAATTAGAGTTGAAAGGGACCACAGGAGGTCACTTAGTCCAACCCCCTGCTCAAAGGAAGACCACCCCCAACTATATCACCCCAGCCAAAGCTTTGTCTAGCCGGGTCTTAAAAACCTCCAAGGGTGCAGATTCCACAAACTCTGAGTAACCTGTTCCAGTGCTTTACTACCCTCCTAGTGAGAAAGTTCCTAATATCTAACCTAAACTTCCCTTGCTGCATCTTGAGACTACTGCTGCTTGTTCTGTTATCTGCTGCCAGTGAAAACACTAGCTCCATCCTCTTTGTAAGCACCCTTCAGATAGCTGAAAGCTGCTATCAAATCCCCCCTCATCTCTTCTCCAGACTAAATAAGCCTAGTTCCCTCAGCCTTTTCTCATAAGTCATGTGCCCCAGTCCCCTAACCGTTTTCATTGCCCTCCACTGAACTCTCTCCAATTTGTCTGCATCCCTTCTGTAGTGGGGGCCTCAAAACTGGACACTACTCCAGATGTGGTCTCACCAGTGCTGAATAGAGGGGAAGAAACACTTCTCTCGATCTGCTAGCAATGCTCCTATTAATGCAGCCCGGTACGCTGTTAACCTTCTTCGCAACAAGGGCACACTGTTGACTCATATCCACCTTACTGTCCACTGTAACCCCAGGTACTTTTCTGCAGAGCTGCTGCTTAGCCAGTTGGTCTACAGCCTGTACTAGTGTGTAGGATTGTCTTGTCCCAAGTGCAGGACTTCGCACTTGTCCTTATTGAACACCCTAAGATTTCTTTTGGTCCAATCCTCCAATTTGTCAAGGTCTCCCTGAATCCTAGCCCTATTGTCCAGCGTATCTACTACTACCCTCATCTTGGTGTCATCTGCAAACCTGCTGAGGGTGCACGCCATCCCATCTTCCAAGTTGTTGATGAAAATATTGAACAAAACCAGCCCCAGGGCTTACTAGACATTGAGCCACTGACTACTAGTCTGATGATCCAGCCAGTTTTCTATCCAACTTACAGTCCATTCATCCAACCCATATTTCCTTAGCTTGCCTGAAAGAATCTTGAGAGAGACCATATCAAAAAGTCAAGGTATAGCACTAGCACTGCTCTTCCTGCATCCACAGAGCCAGTCATCTCATCATAGAAGGCAATCAGGTTGGTCAGAGGCATGACTTGCCTTTGGTGAATCCATGCTGACTGTTCCTAATCACTTTCTCCTCCGTGTGCTTAGAAATGGATTCCTTAAGGACATGCTCCATGATCTTTCCAGGGACTGAGGTGAGGCTGTCTAGTCTGTAGTTCCCCGGATGCTCCTTCTTCACTTTCTTAAATATGTGCTCTATATTTAGCCTTTTCCAACCATCTTGGACCTCTCCCAAATGCCACAAGTTTTCCAAGATGATGGCCAGTGGCTCTGCAATCATATCAGCCAACTCTCTCAGCACCCTTGGGGGTATCACATCCAGACCTATGGACTTGTACACATACAGCTCTTCTAAATAGTCCCTAACCTGTTCTTTCACTGTTGGCTGCTCACCTCCTCCCCAGACTGTGCTGCCAGGTGCAGAAATCTGAGATCTGACCTTGCCTGTGAAGACTTAGGTAAGAAAGACATTGATTACTTCAGCCTTTTCTGCATCCTCTGTAACGAGGTTGCCTCCTCCATTTAGTAAAGCAGAGTTTCCCAACCTTTTCCATCCCATGACACACTTACATAAATTAAAAAAATTGTGGCATGCTGCTCCCTCCCCCTGCCCCCAACAGATAATATGGCCGCTGCTGCCACCTACCGCCCTGCATGCAGCACCGGCTGGAGCCACACCCTGCCAGGAACCATGCCCCCCAAAAGCGTTACAGACAAAGCATTCATTTATTTGTGCGACTTTTCCAAAATTCCACAACACAACTGCTCATGTCAGTACACCAGTTGGGAAACACTGTAGTAAAGGACCAACACATTCCCTGATCTTCCTCTTGTTACTGACATACTTGTAAAAACCCTTTTTGTTACCCTTCATGTCCTTTGCTAGCTGCAACTCCAATTGTGCTTTGGCCTTCCTGATTTCATCCCTGCATGCCCAAGCAATACTCTTATACTCCTCCCTAGCTGTTTGTCCAAGTTTCCACTTCTTGTAAGATTCCTTTTTGTGTGTTTTAGCCCACCAAAGAGTTCCCTGCTAAGCCAAGCTGGTCTGCTGCCATACTTGTTAGTCTTCCTGCAGATCAGGATGGTTTGTTCCTGCATCCTCAGTAAGGTTTCTTTAAAGTGCACCCAGCTATCCTGGATTCCTATCCCTCTCAGACTGGCCTCCCAGGGAATCCTGACCATCAGGTCCCTGAGTGAGTCAAAGCCTGCTTTTCTGAAGTCTAGGGTCCTTACTCTGCTGCTCTCCATCCTTCCTTTCCTTAGGATCCTGAACTCAATCATCTTGTGATCGCTGCTGCCCAAGTTGCCATCCACTACTACATTCCCCACCAATTCTTCCCTGTTTGTGAGCAGCAGGTTAAGAAGAGAATGGTCCCTAGATGGCCTCTTCAACACTTGCACCAAAAAAGTTATCTGCAACATTTTCCAAAAACTTCCTGGATTATCTGTGCACTGCTGTACTGCTCTCCCTGCAGATGTCAGTATGATTGAAGTCCCCCATGAGAACCAGGGCCTGTGATTGGGAAACTTGCATTAGCTGTGAAGAAAACTTCATCCACCTCATTCCCTGGGTCTGGTGGGCTATAGCAGACACACACCATAACTTTGAAAAGATTAATTCAGGGATGCAAGGTATTAGAATGGAAAGACTGAAGGGATAGTAAATTGAACCATTCACCTAGAACCTAGGGAGTAGAACGACTTCTTGGACTGCCTCCAATTTTCAATTCCACAGAGGTCTTTTTCAGCACCATCAAAATGGACAAGGCATCCTTGAAAATAAAGCGACACCCTTAAGAGTCCTGAAACCTAGGGTCAGAGACCAACCCTATGGACCTACCTGGACTGTATCTCGACCCTGCTTTACTTCCTAGTCTTGGCAGGAGTGTGAAAAGATTTGCAAATTGACCACTTCCCAGAAATACTGGACTTCCCAGGTAACAAAGGCACTTTGCATGCCCCTCACATATATAAGACAGTTTAAACGCCAGAGATATGTCTGTTGACAGGTGCAGACGGAAAGGAAAGGAAAGGAAAGGAAAAGAAAGGAAATGCACAAAGCCAAAAGAAAGAGGGCCTTAAGTCAGGGTGCAGCATGATGTGTATTCAGATGAAATGGGGGAAGAGTGGACTCCAAAAAATTAAGAAAGGTGGGAAAGATAAAAATCACTTCCAAGTCCAGAAAAAAATACCAACCCCAACCCCCCACAAATAAAACAAGTTTGAAGGTGGATGAGCTTCATGCCAAGCAGATCCTAACCAACAGAAAAAGTGCTCCTCCTTAAGCCATGGCTGTTGAGAGGAACTGAGGAATAGGAAGCATGTACTGCTCTTGATGCCTTTAGAAAGGAGCACGAAGAGGGACAAAGTGCGTATGCACTGCAGGGGTGCTACTAACACACAAATGTCTATACAGCTAAAGGGTTTGAGGTGCACCCATACAAGGCATGGATGTGCAAGTAGACAAACACTTAAAGGATAATTATTTTTCAATTAAGTAGCTCTAGGTAATAGCTTCAAAATAATATCCCATGTATGTCTTTGAAGATTTAAATCTAAGAAATCCTTGCACCATTTCTGTTTTCCATAACATACAGCAAAAACCAAAGAAGTTGAAAATGCTTAGTTAAGGTTTCATGTCATACCTATTTGCTGTATTGAACCAGAAAAGAGAGACTAGCTTGTGCACTGTATCTTCCATACTGAGACATGATGAGTTCCTTCCCTGTACTTCACAGAATCTTAGAAATTCAAGGCTATGAGAAATCTCAAGTACTCATGTAGCCTATCCTCCTTTTCTGAGGCAAGTATACCTCGACTTTACCTGACACACGTTTGTCTAGCCCAACGTTTAAAATGTCCAGCGACAGAGAATCTACACCTTTCCTGGTACCATCCTGCAGTGTTTATCTATCTTTAAAGCTAGAAGGTACTCATGGATATCTCATATGAATCTCCGTTGCTACAAAATTAAACTGAGTACTTCTTAGTCCTAGTTTTGGTAGTCATGGAGAACAAGGGATAAACTGTCCTCTTTGTAACAATCACTTCTGACTGTTAGCCAATCATTAATATAATGTTTTCAAGAACAAACTCTGTTGTTTGAACCTTCTTCATAGATAATGTTTTCTAAACTTTTTCTTAGATTTATTGCTGTACTTTAAATTCTTTCCAGTTCTTTACAACTTTTCTTAAAGTGTGATGCCCAAAGCAGAATACACTATTCATTTGAAGTCTCACAACCATCAGACTCCACAGAACTCCATTTTACCTCTTACATGCTTTTTTTACCCCTAAATGAGATTTGCTTCTTATGCATATTCTTTATTCCATTATGTAACTCATTAATAAGAATATCAACTAGAACCAGACTGAGGGAAGACCTCTATGATATTACAATTGATATATACTCCCAGCCTGACAGCAAACCAGATTTTCAACGAGATGCATACACCAGTTTACTATAATTTACAGACCATGCCTCCTTAGTTTTGTTACAAGAATGTGTGTAGGTCTATGTCAAAAGCAATTAACATATGCCACATGTGCTGCTACCACCATCCAATACGTTAGTTACCCTGTCAAAGAAAAAAAATTAGATTTTACATGATCCATTCTTAAACCAAAGGTGGCTGTTTTTTACTACCTTATTATTCCTTATATACTGACAAACCACTTAATAATTTGTTCCAGTAACTTTATGGCTGTCAGAGTTCTATAAATCCCCAGCCCAATTCCTACTTTTCCCTTTTCTAAAGGCAGATACTAGGTCTGCCTTCCCCTAACCCTCTGAGACCACACACATTCTCCTTGAGCTCTCAAAAATAATTGCTAGTGATGCAGGAAGTGCCCCTTAGCTCCTTAAGTAAATGTTATCAGATCTACTGACTTGAATACCTCAAATTTACCTAGGCAGACAAGGTTCCTTGGGTGAATTTGATATCTTTTATTAGACCAACCCAAATAGTTGGAGAATAGTTATTAAGCAAGCTTTTGGGTTCAAAAACCCTTCGTCAGGCTAAGGAAGTTTCAGCAGTTGGTGTGCTCCAGGAAGAGTACACACCAACTGCTGAAACTTCCTTAGCTTGACGAAGGGTTTTTGAACCCAAAAGCTTGCTTAATAACTATTCTCCAACTATTTGGGTTGGTCTAATAAAAGATATCAAATTCACCCAAGGAACCTTGTCTGCTTATGTCCTTAGACCAACACGGCTACAACCTACACCCCTCAAATTTACCTAAATACTCTTTAACATGTTATTTTCATATTTTGGCCTGTGATTCTATTCTTTTCTGGCTAATACTGTTTTAAGGATTTAATTAAAAATAACTAAATAACTAAGAGTGAAGCAAAAGGCACTCTTAGTTCCTGCACCCTCAGTAATTTTCAAGTAATAAAATTTCACTTGATTTTATTGTAAGCTGCCTTAAGCCTTTTTGAGGGAGGGAGCACTGTAAGTCTAAAAATGAAATAAAATATTCAGGTAGTTTAAGTCTCCTATTATACCAGGTCTTGCCTTTTGAATGTATTTTTTCATACTACTTAATACAAAGAATGATAAAGTAGGAAAGAGCTACGTGTAAATGCAAAGTACAATACAAAATCTTTTGTAATGTCTGTGTATAAAAAGCAGAGAAGGGAAGTGAAACAACTGTAAGGGTAATGATGATTACCCAGACTAATGTCTTCTCTTTATTATCATCGTAAGACAAAAAAAAAAAAAAAAAATCAAACCACTGTCTGGCCAGGTACATCCTTCAACATGTATAAGGGTGGTCATAGACATAAAACAAGAGACTCTTGGACTGCTTAGCCTGTAAGTCAACAAAATGAAAAAGTACCCCTCACCTCTTCCTCTGACATGCCCAATTGCCAAGTTTTCATACAAATGTCTTTATGGCCTTTTCCATAGTGCATCTTCAGATTCCCAAAAGTGATTCCTAAGGCCACTACCCTATCCTCCTTCACATCCCCCTTTCAAGCCTCACTTTAGCTTTTATTAATGGACTGATTTGTTATAGATGTAGCTGAACTGAGAGTCAGGCAGCAGCAGATGACATTTACTGTTTTTAATTTTAAAATCCTTCAATATTTAAAATGGAAATTACATTAGATTTGCATATATTTCATTGTATTCCGCTATCTCCACTCTCTACATGTCACTTGTCTTCTTGAATTATAAGATGTTCACTACAAGGACCATATCTTGATACACATCTACAGTGCCTAGCAAAATGTGGACCCTGATTCTGATTGGAGCATTTGCATGCTACTGCAACATGCCTAAAAAATGAAAGCGTTTCAGTTTTAGGAAAACTTCCTCCTAAAACCATAACAGTAATAGGCAAAAATGATTGAATTCTTATTAATGAACGCTTCAGCATGCTATGCATTAAGAACACACATGTAGCTGCATACTGTTTGCTTTTTTTGGTTTATGTGACTTGTACATTTTACTTTACTGAACTGTACTGAATATACATCAAGTTTCAGTTTCTGGACTACACCTGCATATAACTTTCACCTACAGATTTCTCTTATACTAGCTTTGCAGTTGATATCTAGGTTGCATGAAGCCTAGTTACCAAGTAGTTCTGCAAGACATCTGAGACCTTTCTTCCTTCCTTCCCTCCAAGTCAGTAGTTTTTCAAGACATAATCAAAATTTATTTCCCAACTGGCCTGCAAAAACAAACAGCCAATTTGTGCTTAATATTTTTCTTAAATATTTTTATTGGTATTATGCAGATATGATTAATTTTAGTATCAGAACACTTTGGGCTGTACAAGACTGGAGTACCTTACAATCTAAATAACCAAAGTACATTGGCAGAGAAAAGTCCTTAATTTCCTTTGTTACTGAAAAAATTTAACAAGAGCTTAAATAACTGTTATGCAAATAAAGTCTACCCCTAGCCTTTTATCAAAATAGTTAGTTACTATGACAACAATCTGCTGTTACAATATTATCAACAGTGATCTCTTCCATGAATGTTCATGGTAATGGAATTGGATGCAAATGTACCATGCATATTAAAGCTGTTTTATTACACATCTACAAATAGGGTTATAAAACCCAATAGGCAAATCCACTTCTGAGTATCAGCTTTTTGATGAGGTTCAGATATATTAAAACAAGACTAGATTAGAGTTCAATACAAATAAACACATGCCATTTCAGAACTAAATACCAATGCAAAAGCAGCAGCATCTAAATAGACATACATTATACTTTATGTCTATCCCATAATTAAGTAAATATCAAGAAACGTTTCAGAAGTTGTTTTAACTGTCCTTTAGTTACAGTACTAATGTCATTTCTTAACAACTTCAGCATCATTTTCCTGGAAGACAGAAGTACAGTCAAAAGTATGGAGTGACAGTTTCACTTCCTGACTTGTAAGCATTATCACAGAAATGAGATAAACAGCTATGATGCATTCTAGGTATTTTACTTTGTACACATACCGTATTTACATAAATCCAACATGACCTTGAATTGAATACAACCCCCCAATAATTAGATTCTAGACATGGAAAATTATAAATGTTATAAATGCAGGAAAGCAGCAGCAGGGGGATGAGTGGATGGGAATGCAGAAGCAGGAGGGCAGGTAGTAAATAGGCATGAGGCATGGGCAGTCTGATCCCCACCACTTACCTGCACACCCTGGCTTCTGCCTCTGCCATCACCTGCCACATCTGCCTCCTCTTCTTCCTTCTTACCCCTCCCCGGTTCATACCTCCCCCTCACCCACTGTCCCTAGCTAACTTGGACACAGAGGAAGCCCCAGAGCTGCTCCTGACCTGCTCCTACTCCATACTGCAGGGAGCCCAGCTTGGCTGGAGACAGTGGAAGCAGCACATAGGTTTCCTCTTCTCCTCCCCTTCGCCCCAACTTAACTGACTGATGTTGGACTGCTCCAGCTGGGAGATGTAGGAAGCAGCCATGCAGGAAGCCCAGCTCAGCCAGGGACAGCAGCAGCAGCAGAAACATGCAGATTCCTCCTTCCCAGAGTCTGCTCCCTGCCCAGCTCCTCTCCCCATCCTCCAGTCTTTCTTGCTGGCAGGGAGCCGGACAGAGAAAGAATCCATTTGCCACTGTCACTGTCCACACCAGGAGCTCCTGCATAGCCACTCCCCACAGCTCCCAGCTGGAGCAGTCTGATACTCAATTTTAAGATGAGGTTTGGTTTTCCCCATGGCTGTATTGTAGCACCACACTGTGCAAGTTCTTAGGTGCCAATTCCCCCAGCGCTGAAGGATGTGCCTCACTCACCATGCCATGACAACCGGCCCCCCTTGCAACAGCATGTAGCTGAAGCTGGGGGAGAAAAGGGGAGCCTCGACAGCCCAGGGAGTGCATGTTAATTCCTCAGAGGCTGCATGCAGCCTGCCAGTTGGACAGCCCTGATCCAAAATGAATACAATTCCTCTGAGGAGAAAATACTGAGGTACAGAAACTAGGAGAGCTTCAGATTTTACATTAGAGAGAGCGACCACCTAAAACAAAGTTGGGTGAATACACACACACTTAAAAAAATAAAGTAAAATAAAAAAAATATACACACACACACACACACACAGGTTTCCCTCGCTTTATGTGGGTTCTGTATGTGTGAATTTGCTCTTATACGATGACCCTTTTTATACCAAAAATTCATTATATGCAATGTAAATTCATTCTTATGCGATCAGTGCGGTAGAAGCCTGCAGTCGGTTGCTTTGTGCAATGCGCTGTGGGAGTGACGCACACCAACATATAGTCTCCTGTGTGGATCTGTGCTCCTCGCTCATTGTCTCCAACATGTTTCTGTAGTTGCCATCCCCATTATAATATGGCCCTGTGCTTGTGTGTACTGTCTGTTGTTGGCGAGTACCAAAATTGTCTTGTAAAGTGGTAGAAATGGTCTGCGGGTCAGTGCAGTTGAGGTCTTGGAATGTATTCCTATTTGTTACATTGTAAAGTGGGTTCCCTTTATGAGAATTTGAGTTATGCATCGTTTTCCAGGAACGCATGTACAGCATAAAGCGAGGGAAAACGCGTGCGTGCACACATATTCATCCATCATAGGGTCTGGAAGGGACCTCATGAGATCATGTTCAGCCCCCTGCTCAATGCGAGATCATTCCTAACTAAACCATCCCAGTCAAGCGTCTGTCTGAACTGCTCTTGAAACTTTCCAGGAATGGAGATTCTACTACCTCTGAAGGGAGCCTGTTCCAACAGGAATAGGGACTATGACCATCCTCATAGTCAGAAAATTCTTCTTAACCTTCAACCTAAATTTCCTCTGCTGCAGTTTGAGGCCCTGGCTCTTATTCTCATCCGCTACAGCCACAGAGAAAAGCCCATCTCAATCCTCTCTGCCCTTCAGGTATTGGAAGAACTATCAAGTTTCCCCTCAATACTCTCTTTTCCAAACTACACAATTCTAGGCCTTTCGGTCTATTCTCATAAGTCATGTTTTCCAACCTCAAATTATGTTTATTGCTCTCCATTAGATTCTCCCCGATCTGTTCACATCTTCCTTGAACTATGGGGCCCAACACTGGACACAGGACTCTAAGTGAGGCCTCACCGGTGCTAAATAAAGCAGCAGATCATCTCTCTTGATTTGGCTCTAGTATTGACAGAAACCTGGTTAGAAACATCCAGCCAGCAGCATAAGTAGGACAGAGCAATGGGACAACTGTCCAACAGTAGAGGGAGGAAAGGGGGAGGAGGGAATAGCTGCCACTGAAGTTGCACAACTGCTGTGGCAGCATAACAGCATTCAGAAGTTGCTGTAGGACTCATTGTGTTGCAGCTGCTTCAAGCACTTGGCTGCATTGTTACACCTCTGCATCCAGTAACGGAACTTTAGTTCCCAAGAATCTGTAAGATCTACAAGAGTTGTGAAAACATCTTAGTGGACAAAAAAGGCAGTATTATCAATATTATCAATACTGTAACCACCAATACTGCTACTAGTTCTTCAAATACATTTACATTCAAAGGTGATATTGAACAGTCTAATGTATACGGTACTGACAACTAGAGGTTGTCACCAGGGGGATATAGGAAGGGGATGCAGTCACCAAAAGCATACAATGTAGTACAGATGCTAAGGAAAGTGACCCACAGGACCAAAAACCTCACAGGACATGCATAGTTTTGAAACAACCAGCTCAAATGATGTGTAACGATTCCCAGCCTCCTCCTTGGCAGATAACCAGACACAGTAATTGGTGTCAGGACCTGCGTGAAGATCTCTGTACCTTCCTTCCTGCTTCAGGCAGCAGGAGCCAATGACTGACCCGAGGAGAGTTGACAAGATTCAGTGTTTGTTAACAGCATGATGTCTCTGAGCCAGCAGATTTCTTATTCCCCCCAAGTAGCATGCATTTCTTTTATCCTGGACACTTGTTGAAACTGACTTTGAAGCAGAAAAAGGCTACTGCTGAGGGAGTACCTCAGAGTCAGATATACTCTACACAGACTTCTCTGTCAGAAATTATTTCAAAATAGCCTTTACAAGCCCTCTGTGTGCAATCATAAAAAGAATTACAGGCAGCACACTTCGAAGTGATGCCCAGGTCATAATAATCCTATCTTATTTAGAGAAGCGGGGAAGGGAGTTAACTTAAAGCCTTTTTAGCAGGTATGCCCCAAATTAAGCATCACACTCTCTCCAAGAGAAACTCTGATCCCCTTTTCCTGCCTCATCTGCTGCTCTGCTTTTTGCTCCCTGCCCTCTTCCTGATCTGCTATATGCCACACAGAGGCTGTTCATGCCACTTGTGACATGTTTGCCACAGGTTGCCTACCCCTGGTTTAAAGGCTACTTGTGCAGCCACAACCAATGCTACTGTTTAAAGCATTACAAAACTGCACAGACAAGGCATTTGTAAGCAAGAAAATAGTAATTTCTGCAGCTATCTGCAAGATAAGAGAAAGCTACAGCACACAACATAACTTGATTCCAACTTATTTTATTAATTTCCAATGGAAAAAGTCTTATTAAGTAAAGCTTGTATATGCTTTTGATGAACTCCATACATGCCATTACAACACTAGTATCTGTCTATAACTAATGTTGAACTTTTGACAGAATCAAATACTCAAGAAGAAAATATTGTGATTATGTTCTCAGACTGAAAAATAATAGTTCTCTCGACTCCGGTACCATATGTATAAAATGGTGGCATAACTACATGCTATAACCATGTAAGATATTTAAATACAATGCTACAAGTAAAATAACATTTAAATATTCTTATGAAAATGCAAAAAGGAAATTCAACCTGCCTTTTTTGTGTGTGTTCTGTTCCTGTTTTCCAACCAATCATCCATCTGTTCCTCAATCTCTTCAATAGAAGTTCCATGATCATAAGATGGTACATATGCACTGGATTCTGAAGCTGTGTATATAGGGAATTCAGATTTTGGCTTCTTGATTTTAGGCTTCTTCTCCTCTACAAAATAAAGATAAATCATCGCTTACTAGCATTACCTAGAAACATGACTTACAGATGCTATTAGCTTCCCCATTGTTAAAGCCAACTTAAGATTGTCAGTTATATAATGAGACGGAGAGGGAGAGAAGAAACACAAAGGTTTCATACATTAGAATAACCCTGATTGGCATCAAGGTGAAGCAAAGAGGTGACTTACAGGCCTGTTTTTACTTCCCTAACCCTATGCTGTTCTGTACAAAAAACCTCCAAAAAGCAAAAAACTTTGGGCTGATGTGTAGCAATTTTTTCTCAAGTTCTCTTTTTTAGAAATAGCTTAGTCTTAACATCTAAAGTGTTAGGCTGAGACATCCAGGCCTATTTGCAGAGATAATGAGCACTTCAGCTCATATGGAAAAATCAGGGATTCTTTGTGATATCTCTTATTGGATCAATTGCTTTATTGGGAGAGCATATTGTTCTTCAGCTCCAATTAGACATGCTCATCACCTCTGAAATTCAGGTGCCAAACATCTCATAAGTAAACCCTTGCAATTTTGAATTTGTAAAATTTTGTAAAGAGGAAGAGGAGAGACGTGTGTCCACAGTTAACCAACAGACCTCTTCCCCCCACCACTGTGAATGAAGTTGACAGGATTTGCTCAAGCCCAAGCAGGATATGTTCATAGGATGTGTCAAGCCCATGGCAGATGGCTATTTTAAATTATTTTCTTCAGAGCTCCTGAGTTCCATAAGAGGAATGCTTTTTTTTTTCCCCCCTCTCTCTCAAGCAAGCCTTAGGAAATCTACAAAACAGACACTTACCCTGCTGTAGAAAGATTCTTAAATGTGCAGGGAAGGCACTATGAAATATTTTATGTACCAGGCAAGGCTTTTATAGAAACTCCTAAAAAAACCTGATATTATAGAATACAATACATGGAGCAAAAACATTTTTATGATGATCATCCGGGATCAAAATTCTTTAAAAACACAAGAAGAAATTAGCACACAAAACATTTAAGTTTTAAAATTAATAGATAAAAGACCAATGATCCTGTAAGCATTTAAATATACTTAGTTAGGAGAACTGCTTTGTGACAAGTATACCTGCTTGAAATTTAAAAATGTTTAGGAAATTAATCTCAGTTTGTGAAAAACTTACCCTTCTGCAAAATGCAAGGCAAGTGTGCTCATAGAAAAATATAATGCAAATACAAATTTAAAAAAAAACAAACAAAATCAATAAATATTTAAATGAACTTATATTTTTACCAGGATGAACCTTAATATTGCATTATTCAATTACTAAAAATGCAGGTACAAAAAGTCACTTTAAACATTGCAGTAAAGTTAAACCTCACCCTCGAGTCATAACTTAGAAATACTTTCAACGTATACACCATTAATTTGCATGCTTTGCCTTCTGTAAAATTATATATCTTTGTGAAATATATGGTAAAAACAATATCTTATCGGTCAGAGTTAAGACTGTAACAGAGAAATGTAAAGCTGATTTTAACCATCAGTTACTAAAAGAAAACACATGAACTTCAAAGGATACTAGAATATTTATGTAAGTTATCCTAACTTATTTCCATTCATAATAAAGTTAATTTCTGTCTTGACAAGTTCCTATGCAGAAACAATATCTCTGTGTATACTCAGAGTTACAGTGGATTAATTTGGGATCAACATAAATCTTTACTACTATTTAGCTCCTTGGTGATGACAACACAGATAAAACAAAGTAAACAGAATACTATTACTTTGTGAGCATCACCAACAGTTGTTTGCCAACTTCCTTCTGTAAAATGGATTCAAAAATCACTAGAAGACAAAGTGGTTGTACAAATGTAACTGAAGGCTTTATCTGTCCTTGAGAACCTTTGTCACTTGTAACGATACAAAATGGAAAGAAAGACCCCAGAGGTTGACTTTCAGATCCTGCATTAAGTTTGCAGTGCCAATATTAAAAAAAAAATACTGATTCAGTGGTTCAGTACAAAAAGTGCTAAGAAGTTATCTAGATCTATATATTGATCTCTATATATCTAGATAACTTCTTAGCACTTTTTGTACTGAACCACTGAATCAGTAAATACAGAACTTCACATTCTAACATCCTCTCCCCCACCTCCCTGCTTCCCCACTCCAACCCACATTCAGAGTAGAAACATGCTTATTAGTAATTATTACAGACTTCCCCCAGGCCTCTTTTTAGTCACATGCCCATTCATCGTCTTAAAGAGGTTTAAGAACCCTTTTGAAAGGTTTTTTTGTTTTGTTTTAATATATTCCTTTAGCCTTCAACTGCTCTTTTTTGATCTATACATAGACAGCCTTGCATAATCCTAATACAAATGCAGGTAAGAGAACATAAGGTCAGATTTCAAAGGCTGGTCCCCAACACTGTGGGGACAGTTATTGGAGACTGAAACCAGTTTGTACCGAATCGCTGGTAGAAATCACGTGTGCAGATGTTCAAGCTTTCTCCAGGAGGAAAAACGGACACTCAAGGAAAAAAATGACTTGGCAACTACCAGGATTAAATCACTCATGGGAGACTGAACATCTGTACACTTCCCCCAAGCCTCTCTCTTCCTAGGGACCAAGAGGCATGGAGCTAGGGAAAAGGTTCCCTGCCTTCGCATGATTGGACTCATCCTGGTCTTGAAAAGGCATGTGCAGCAGCTGCTTTCCCCCTCCCACAGACTGGGAGGTGAGGCAAGCAGCAGCCACCACTGCCTGCACCTTCCTCAAACTGGGCAGTCTTCAGCTTTCAGTAGATGTAGGTGGATTTCCTCTTGCCATCCTCACAACCCAGCTGAGGGATGGCATGGCAATTTAAAAACTGGCAGCCAGGAGCAGGACTTTAAGAAAGTCTCCCAGACCTGGGGCTCCTTGGTCCCGCTGGCTCCCCCATGCTGCCCTGCTACCCAGCTGAGTGGCAGGGGACTGATTTAAAAGCTAGAGGCTGGAAGCAGGGCTCAGCTGATTGTTAGAATAGGGGGGCATTCTCCTGGAGCTAGAACCCTCCCTGGATGTCTTGGGCAGCTGCTGTTTTTCAGCAGCTGCCAACAGCAACTTGACAGCCTGCTCCTTTCCCTGGCAGGGAAGACAGCAGGCTGTCAAATGAGGGTCTCCCAAGGGCAGAGGTGGCTCAGGGAGTAGCTTTCCACTGTCCCCTAACTGGACAGCTTGCCTGAGAAGCCCTCTAGCCATGGGGTGGAAGAATGTCTGTACAGTCCAACTCCCAGGCTATTTTTCTACTGGAAGAAGTTTCTTCTGGTAGAAATAAATGCCTGTAAGCAACCTTAGTAAATTGATCATGTTCATAAGTAAGATATTTAGGTATCAAATAACCTTAACAAGAACCACAGTTGTTCACACTAATGAGTGCAATGTTAAAAAAAAGGTCTTGGTTAAGGCTTGCCCCAATGGAGGAGGAGCAAATCATCTATTCTCACTGGGTTTTTTTGTAAATACCACTTTCTTAATACTAACTTGTACAGGTTTTGACTCTTTTAGTTCATAATATATACCATATTTATTCTATTAAAAAATAAGGCTTTTCCCCTCCCAGTCAGCACAGGGAAAAAAAGCCCCTCATCTTCCATTCACATACAAGAAAACTTCATTAATTACACCATCATTAAACTGCTGCCAAAAGCAGCATGTGCTCAAGTAATAGACACCTACTATGAAGTTGATTATATGTAGCCAACACCGAGCATGACTATAAACTACATAACCCATACTGAGCAAACATACTAATTTAAAGTCTGCCCCCCACCTTTTTTTTTTTTTAATTATTATTAAAAGGGGCAGGTCTTTCCTCCACAGGGAACTGGCACCAAACCTGGAGGTACTGCAATACCAGGCCAGCATCGGGAGAGCCAGGGCCAGCTCTAACAACCTCCCCTTGGTGCCAAAAATTGACTTTTATTAGTAAATGTTTAGGATTGTGAATCAAAAAAAGCTGACAAAGCCAGTAGGGAAATACATAGCGCCCGAGCGAGGGACTAACAATAGAAGGATGGGGGTGAGGAGGGGAACGCAACTAGGTTACAGGAGATACAATGTGATCTTAGCCAAAAGTCCAAGATGCTGATGGAAACCTACCGCAAGGATAGGTTAACACAGTCCATCTGAACAAAACATATAGTAATGCCCACTGCGCTCAGTCCTCCTCAATGCCAACTCTTTTTCAAGTCATGGTGAGCCACTACATTGAATACATTTCAACTTCCTCCTCATTCCCACAACTGAACTGAGCCTTTCTATCCTGTTTCCAATTATTCCCACTTCTTCACAAGCTTTAAACATCTGACAAAGATCACCAGGGCCTCAAACAGGTTACCCTGAATCCCTCCATCATCACCTCTCAGCCTGTGGCATATGATTAGTGTGGACCAACCCTCCATGAGATGGAGCTGGGCCAGTTTCCCTGTGCCTTAATTGCATATACATTTTTGGAGCATCCCAGGACTCATGACAAGAACACTTGGTTCCAATTAGCACATGGATCTTTGGGGGGAAGGGGAGATAAGGAGGGGGTATCTGGAGTACACACACACACTGAGCAGTGCTGAGCTGTGGAGTCACCATGGCTTGACTGCTGGGACCCAGCCCAATGAACTATATGGTAAATCATGAGCCTTTGGTTTTGGATTAATTTCATGCATAATTTGTGCTATATATAGGTAGGTATAAAAGTGCTGCTTAAAAAGCGTATTATGGAGTACCTGTGCTGAAACTTGCCAGTTTAAAAAAAAGTAAAATGCATCAATTCTGGATGAGGTAAGTCTATGGGTACCCATAGTAATTTGTCTATATGCAAATTACAACAATCATGTTTATTTTAAAGTCAGTGTTTTCAAATCTGTCCCTCACTTCCATATGCTCATACAGAGCAGGATCTGACAGTAAAGGGGGGGGGGGGGGGGCAGAGCAAGGTTGCCACCTGAACCCTGAGAATTATCTTCCCTGCTGTAGCAGTGGGAAGGGGGCAAATTAAAGGCAAATTTCCAATAATTAGATTCTATACCTGGAAAATGATTAAAAATATATAAAAACACTAGGCAACTGTCCATCAAGAATGACAGTGGGGGGGTGCAGGAGGGGATGGAGCCCTGGGCCTCCCGCCCATCTGGGCCCACTCCCCCTTCCCTCCTGTTGCTAGGAGTCCAGACCCGCTCCCCACCTGCCTGCTGCAGCAGTGGGGGGAAGGGAGGAGCAGGATCAGGCCCGATGTGGGGCAGGACTGGGCCCAAGGGTGGGGAGAAGCCAGGCCACCGCAGCAGAGGAATGGGAGGAGCAGACTCGGGGCTGACGTGGGGGGGGGAGTGGGCTCAGGCCTGACAAGGAAGACAAAGCTCGCTCCTCCCCTCCCCTGCAGCTGTTGTGTTAGACTGTCCTGGTTCAGGCTGGGCCCACTGTCCCCCCCATTGCCGCAGTGGGCCAGCTTTTCCCCTGGTTCGAACTCACTCCCCCCTCTTCCCTGCCTTGGGCCCAGGCCCAGACCCAGTCCTCCCCCAACCCCAGCATCACCATGGCACACCCACTCCTCCTCCCCCCCACCCACATTGGGTCAGCTTGGGGATGGGAGAAATGGGCTCAGGTCTCCCCTGGGGGAGGAGGGTGGGTGAGAAGTGGGCCCGAGCTTGGGGCGGGGGGGGGAAAAAAGGCCTGCTCCTTCCCCCAGCCACAGTGGGCTGGCTTTTTCCCCCCCACTCGGGCCCGCTTGCCCCCCCCCATTGGGCCTGCGGCCAGTCCCCCGCCCTTCTGTCCTCTCTGTTGCCGCCGCCTCCGGGGAGCCCCCTTCTCCATCCCTTGTGTCCCCATTATCATGGTGGCAGGCTGCCTTCTGTCAGATTGCTTCTTCACAATCTGAATGGCTGTTTGTCAGCCAATCAGAGCGCTAATAAAGCGTTACTGACAGACAAACAGATTCAGGCTTTTATGAGATTTTCCCTATATAGAATCTAATTACTGGGGGGAGATGTCTTATATTCAGGTAAATACGTGTGAAAAAATATTATCCAAACAGAACAAAAACTTAGGCACCTGGCAGACATTAGTTATTTGCATCTTAAATAGTAACCTAACCACACATTCAGGCAATTAATGGTGCAGTATAATAGGAAATAAGCCACGATCAGCTGACTGTCAGCCAGCTCTGGGGACTGCTCCAAGTCTGTTTAGAGCTCCGATGCGGCCCCAGGAAACAGCTGATGAGCATCTGTTTTTTAGGCATCTGGCTTTTAACATGACAGTGAAGGAGGAAACCGAGATCATGTTCCCAGGCTGCCCCTGCACTGTCAAGTAGGGCGCAATTGGGATCTAATTCCCCGACCCCAAAACATTATTATGGGATTACTGGGATCATGGATCAGATCCCATTGTGCCATTAAATGAACATCTGAACATTTAAAATAGCCTTATTTTAAAGAAAAATCAAGTACAACAAGAACAGCAATATCATCAAAATTTGTGATAAGCAAAAAAGATATCCTCGTTTTTTAAAAGCTCTATTTGAGAATTTTCTGAAGGTCACGGGAATTTTCTCTTAAGTCTGCAGACCTACAATATCAAGTTTTTGCAATTTTAAGCTTCAATCTAAAAGGGAGGGATTGGGAGGGAAGGTTCTGCTCCACCTTCCCATAGCAAGGATAACTTTTCAAACAAACTTCATAAGCAAAGATTCTCTCTCCTCATGATTTTCCATTTTTCTGAATTATACATTTTTCCCCATGATACAAAGCAGACACTGTGTGACTTCTAAGACTGGTCTGGGACCAGCCACTCCACCACAAACCTTGCCAATCCCTGGCTGATCCAGCTTGTGCTGCCCCCACACCAGGGTTTGTGCTGCCAGTGGTGCACGAGCTGGACCTGGCAGTGCGGGAACTATAGGCAGGGCTGGAATTGGGCACATGCTTCATGCAACACCCCACAAGACCGACCCTGGCTCCAACATGCACACGTGACCTGATCTGGTCTAGCTCCAGAGCCAGGGCCCAGGAGTGGTCCAGTGAGATGCAGCATGCAGCACATGCCCTGTGACAGCCCCTGGGTCATGAGCAGCCCCTGTGGCACCAAGTCCACCTCGCATGCCACCTGTAGTGCAAACCCAAAACTGGAGGCAGGTGTGTGCTGCATATGGCATGGGGGCAGCCCCCACGGCACCCCATCAGACCGGCCCTGCCTGCTGCCTCCAGCATGGCCCCACCCAACCATCAGACCAGTCCAGCAGCCCCCAACCAGACCACAGGACCAAATAAGTTTGATGCCCCGGTCTATGACTTTGATCTCTAAGCACTAGCATGATGCAAATTAAATCTTCTATTTGTATGTTTGGGATTCTGAATGCTTAGATTTTAAAACCCTCTCAGAAAATGCACACAAACCAGCAACCCAACCAACGTGTGAAATGGTTTTAAGGACTATAGGTCTTGTTACAGAAATACAAGTTCAGTCTTTGATAAGACTTCAGTGTGACTGATAACGTCACTTGTGTAAATCTAACATATTCAGACTTTGTTGGTATTTGACATGGTACCAGTGTAACATGATAAAAAAATTAGTGCTAAAAAGTATCAACAAATCAAATGTTTAATGGATTAAAAAACCAAAACTAACACATAGCAAAATGTAATCAATGGGGATCCACTCAATGGGGTGTTTCTAGTAGGGTTCCAAAGGAATTAGAATTATGGCCAATGCTATTAAAGGTTTTCACCAGTTTTCCAGTAGTACTGTATTGACTCAAATCCAAGATGAACCCCCCCTTCACCACTGCCTTAGATTTGAGAATCTGCCTGGGTCAGGCAGATTCCCCGGCTCCATCTTTGGCCCTGGGCCCCCTGGGCTGGAATAGCTTGTTTGGAAGAAGGGGACTGGGGGGGCACCTGCAGCCTTACCCCCCACCCCTTGCCCCCTGTACCTGTGCCTCCTCCCTTTACCTTCTGCTCTGGATCCAATCCTTGCAGCCTTGACCTTGTCTGACCAGAAGCTGCCACCACTTCTCCCTGGCCAGGCTGAGGCCACCACTGTTGCTGAGCGCCGCAGAACTGGACCACAGCTGCAGCAGAAGGTTGGGAGGGGGTAGGGGGCGCAGGCACAGGCAGAGTGGCAGGTGAGAGGGAGAGCAAGGGGCAGGGATCTGGCCTCTCACCCCTAGCTGCTGCTTTCCCTGTTACAGGAGTGGGGAAAGGAGGGAGACTAATTTAAGATGACCTTCCACTAAATATGATTCTATACATGGAAAATTACTTCACAAATGTTATCATTTTCCATGCATCTAATGATTGGGGGGTGCTAACTTAAATTTGAAGTGGTCTAGAATTAATTCAGGTGAATCCAAAAATCATTCCTGATAAATTTGTAGATGACAAAGTAAAGCAAAATATAAGTAATTACATGGATAGGAGAGTTAAAGCAATCTAGATCACCTGATAAGCAGGCCCATTCAAATTAAATGCACTTTAATAGAGTTAAAGATAGAATTATACCTCAAGCAACAAGAAATGAAGACCACACTAGCAGAATGAAGGACTGTGTCTAGGAAAGCAGGACTTAAGCATCACACTGCACAAGGGGCTCAGTATGAAATACCAGCGTGATATTATGACAAAAGGGACTAACGGAATCTTAACAGGGGATCAGTAAATAGAAGTAAGGAAGTGATTGTACCTGTGTGTACAACACTGATGATACTGATACTGGTATACAGTACACAGGTGCCACAAACACAGAAGGTGCCTAAAAGAAGCACAACCATTACCTGAATGCTAGAGAACAGGCATTATGGTAAAAGTTCAGGTCTGTTTAGTTTATTAGAAGGAAGGCTGAAGGGTGACTTGATTATAGCATTTATGTACCAACAGGGGGAGAAAATTATGGTGACTAAAGGGTGGCCTACCACATTTACACAAAGATAAGATGAGCCCTCCACAATCAACATGTGGCAAAATAGACCCTTGTCTTATATTTGCATATGAAGTGGAGAGGGGAGCAGGTAGCTGTTACAGCTCTGACTCCAGCTCTGAGTCTGTATCAGGGCAAAGGTCAGACCCATAGCAGCCTCCTTCCCCCCACCCCTGAAGCTTCTGCCCACCCAACCTCCCCCTCTCTGTCATGCACAGCTCAGCTCTGGCTAGTGCTGGTATCTCTCCTTGACATGCAGCACATGGCAATACATTCCCCTGCCCTGACAATCAGCAGCACTGATGTTGCATTGCCTGTCTGTATGGAGCAACCGGAGCAGCATCTGGGGAGGGATGAAAATGGAGATGAGGCAGAGACCAGGGAGTTGGGTGGAAGAGAGGGAGAAGGACAGGCTGTAGGGAACTGGAATGGGGGGATGCAGGTGGCAGGGGGGCAGAAAGGCTGCTGGGGGAAGTAGATAGTACAGCTGTGCAAAGCTTTGGAAGCTGATTTGATTCAGAGGAGATTTGCTCCGATTCAGGGAATCGAATCTCCGAATCCGAATACCAAGTAAAAGCTCCAAATCGATTCATGCAACATCCCACTGAAAAGCAGCCGAACTGATTTGAAAAAGCTTCAGAAAACATTCAGCCATAAACTAAACAGGCAGCTGACAGATGCCTCCAGCTGGTAAGTCTGTTGGGGTTGGGGGGGGAAGGGAAGCGGCACGGAGGACGGAGGGATTGGGGCTAGAACAAGTTGCCCAGCCAGGGGGGGTGGGCTGGGATGCAGGCGCAGCTCACTCCAGGCAGAAGGGGGCAAGTGGCAGCAGGGCATTGCCCCTGCTCCCAGCATTGCTGCGCCTGCATCCAGTGCCTCCCCTGAAACGACTGGCAAGTGGCAGCAGGGCAGAGTCCCTGCTCCCAAGGCTGATGCGGATGCAGTAGTGCAGGGAGTGGGAGCTATGCCCTGCTGCTGCCTGGAACAAGCCACGCCTGCATCATGCCCCCCCACCCCTATGCCAGCTGGGCAAGCAGCAGCAGAGCAGAGCACGTGCACCACCCCCCACCAGGGCAGAAGCAGGCATAACCGGAGGAGCCACAGAAGAAGTCTCCATGGCTGCCGTACACAGCCCCATTCCCTGCCCTGGCACCCACACAGCAGCTGCCCCATTGCATGGGTGCAGCACAGCTCAGCATGGCACCGCGCACTGTCTGGGAGCTAGGGCGGCTCCACCTGTCAGCCAGAGCCCAGCACCGCTCAGCCCTAGTGGCCCCAACTCCTAGGCAGTGCGCAGTGCCCTGCCAAGCCACACTGCACCCACACCATGGGGCAGCTGCAGAGCGGGTGCCAAGTTGGGGGGGGTGATCCCCACTACCCCCTGCTGCGTGAGGAGGATCTGCCATGAGTGCCCAGGGGCCCCAATCACCGCTGCCAGAGCCAGCAAGTGTGGGGCTT
>NW_005841948.1:2031497-2040156 GCF_000455745.1 Alligator sinensis
TGGGCGGGGGGGGGGGGGGGGGGCACAGGGGGCAGGGGCAGAGGCAGCGCCAGGCAGGGAGACAATCAGGGAGCAGGGGCTGCATGGAGGGGCTCTGCCAGGAAGCCCCAGAGCCCCCACAGCCTCTGTTACACAGTGATTTTGCTTTTTTTTTTTTTTTAAGTGCTGGGACTAAGCTAGGGCCCTGCAGGGGATGGGGCCAGGCAGGGCAGCCATGGAGGCTTCTCCCGTGGTTCCGTCCACCCAGACACGGGCAGGCACAGCCAGAGGAGCCACCCAACTGTGCCTGCCTCTCCCCGGCCGGTCCAAATAACTGAATCTCTCTAAACTAGTGCCAAATATTCCGAAGCTGATTCTGTTGAATCGACTCAGGACAGTGCTCTGAATCGAATCACCATCCTCTGAATCAACCGAATCAGAATCAAATACTTCCCTATTCACACAGGCCTAGAAGATAGGGCAGAGGGCCACTGCCCCCCTTCCCCCGTATTTACTCAAATATAAAATGACCCCCCAATACTTTGATTCTATACCTGGAAAATTGTAACAATTTATAAATTTTCCCTATATAGAATCTAATTATTGGGGGGGGTCATCTTAGTTTAACCATATTTATTTGAAGATAACACAAAGATATTAACCATAACCAACAGTTAGAAGCTGTCATCAGACAAATTCAAACGAAACAGAGCACAGGTATTTTAATAGTGAGGATAATTAATTATTGGAACAAACTATCCAAGGATTCACCATCTAAGGACTTCAGATCAAGAATTGATGCCTTTCTAAAAGATACGTTTTAGCATTTACCTCTGTATAACATTGGTACAAGTGACACTCTAGGCAAAGAAAAGTTATTAGGCTCAATGTACAGATAATTAGGTGTTGGAGTGCCACACACACGCCTTTCCCCCCCCCAAAAACAGCTGCTGGACATTGGGGTGTGCATAAGTGAGGAAATACAGTAACAGTAGTTTATCTTGCTAAGATTCTGCTGGGCAAAAGTGAATGCAAGTCTGTCTGACATCCCCAGGGAACAGAATAATGAACAAGCTCAGCTCCCTAGCTGCTGCAACTACTCAGGTACTTACTACAAGGAAAGATCTTTCTTTCTTCATTCTGCTTTTCAAAAACAAGGTGCATAACCTAATTCTGGAGCACTTAGAAACTGTGAAAATACAGTACATCACAGGCCTTTAAAATTTTACCTAGGCTACTGGCAGATATTGATATCATTCAATTATTATAATCTAAGGAACTTTATGCCCAATTAAAAAAAAAAAAAAAAAATCACACGCCTTGCCATGCCACATATACAGCAAGATGCACAATTTTGGGGATTGGGAATAAAATTCCTCAGATCCCAACTGTGAGACTGCAGGAGTGTGCAGCTAGGAACTGGGAGTTTCCTGACCTTCCCCCTCCCTTAGCTACCCTTGCCACTGCATTACTTGCCACAGGGATACATGAAGCTTTGGGCTGCAGGCCTGCAACAGCTGCAGCTCAGAACTTTAAATATCCCAGAACATGGGAAACCCAACCTTTGTGCAGACATGTAAAACCCCACACCACAGGGCAGAGAGCAGCCCTAGGTTCCAGGTAAGAGAACCAGGCCCTCCTGTCGGATCCAGTAGGCAGCAGATCAGGCACAGGACAACCGTGTTCTGGACACTGGGGATTGCCCCCTGCCCAATGTTTCCAATCAGCTGATCACCAGCACCAGGCAGCTGCAGATCCAAGACACATGCCATAAATTTAATTTAAAGTACATTTAATTTAAAGTACAAACCAGCCACAAGGATATTCCACATTAAAATGGAGAACATCTTTGCTAGGAAGAAATGCTACATTTGTCCCTGGACAAACTGTGCCTATGTTTGTCCCAGAACATAAATATCCCAGGATTGGTGTGTGGCTGAAAACTGCCACTTTTCTGCAATGATGCAATCCCAGGATAACCTTTTAGATGCACTTCATAACATCCCAGGGTAAACTGTTAGCACTTCTTATCTGTCCTAGGTCAAATCTGACACATTTGTAGCCAAAGTGACTGGTTTGCCATTTTATCTTGCCATAAATCCCTTGAACATGTGGAATGTTAGAATTTACTGTGCAATTAACATGTTAATCACATGATAACTATAATGTGTGCCAAGGCCCTAGGTATCCCTGTACTGATGTGATAATCTAATCAGTGTCGGAAGGGACCTCTCAAAGGCCATTCTAAACACCTGCATAAATGTAGCATGTGGTATTTCTAACAGTATTGTCTGGTCTTAGTCTATGACAGAGCTTTCCAAACTGTGTGCCGCGACACATTAGTGTGTCGGTGGCAGTGTGTAGGTGTGTCGCACGAAACGCAGAAAATTTTGCGGAAGGGCACCGCGGAGCTCCCTTACTCGCGTCTGCTTCCCTTGGCCCCTCCCCCGGAACTGAATTACTGTGTCGCGAAATGATGCATGTCTAAAAAGTGTGTCACCAACATGAAAAGTTTGGAAAGCTCTGGTCTATGAAGTTACATTTAAAACAAGCAAACAAAACAAACACACACACACAATCCTCCAAATACACGCAGCATGCTCAAAGCAGTTTTAATCCTGAAAAGGGAAAAGAGTCAGAAATTCCATGAAGTCCATTAGGGATTTGTTATTGCTACTGATTTTTCATGGAGAACTCAGATACAGCAGTGAGGAGCAGTATTATAAAGGCCTAATACAAACAGATTTTCAAGACTACTTTGGCTATCATAAGTGCTAAGGTCATTGTTTTAAAGTGAAAGTTTAAGTTATGCAGGAAGGGGGAGGGAGGAAGGAAATCAACTTGGAGACCAGAAATGAAATACATAATTTCCTCTGCGTGTCTCTCTAGCCTTAGCCATGAAAGGAGCTTCTCTGACTTTAGGGCTAAGGACAGAAATTACACATAAACCAGTATAAGTTGATCAGGAACCAATTCAAATCTGTAACACAACAGAAGTCCACTGCATATAAACCGCTTTCAAAATGGCTAAAACTGGTTTAAGATAAACCTGGATGGATGTAGTATCAGACTTAACTGACTTAGGTTAACTCGGTTTATTGAGCTTTGGTCCCAGATCCCCTCCAGATTCAAGATAACTCAGTCCCCCAGCATCCCAAGATGCTTTGCATCTCACCAGCAAACCACCCCTTCCCCCCAACTTGCAGGGTGGGCAAGCTAGCTTTGGCTCAAACTGTCTACTCCAGCTGAGCAGGGAGGTATGCTCTAGTGCCCCCCCCCCCCCCCCAGCTTCTGACTTGGGCCACTGCAGGCATGTGGCTTCATTTCCAGAATCAAAAGTGAATGTCTGTTTGCTTGCTAATAGGTTCAAATCTATTCAGCTCAGACTAACCTATGAAGACTGAATTGATTCAGCCTCAGGCTTTTTTGACTGTACTTAACCTAGGTGCTTTTCCAGATAAGCTGACAGCATTTTAAACCTGGCATTCATCCACAAGTGTGAGAGGAGAGTAGTCAAGCAGGTAGATTTTGCACAAGTCAAATGTAGCATCTAGTGGCCCATCTTTGCAGGGAAGCTGTTTTCAAACCAATGTTAAACTTTTCAATAGAGAATGGCATCACAAGGAGAAATATGGCTGAGATTTCTTCAATTCTTGATTAGCTGAAAGATAAGAAAATGGCTGATTGCTCTTATGTTCTTCAGTGCAAGCTAGCACAGCCTGCAAGGATTTGACTTGAGAGCTCTTCAAACTCCCAAGTTGAGTGCTGAGTCAACTGTCCAGGTCAGCACATTGTATCATTACAAAATTACCTGTTTGATATCAAAATCAAGGCTAATGGGCTCTCTATACGCAGAATATTTTACCAAGAAAAAAAAAAAAAAAAAAAAATCACCTTTAAGTCTACAGATGAATTTCGCCTCAGTGAGCTATTTCACTCTATGAACGTAAGTACTACACTGGGTCCATCTAACCTAGTAGCCTTTCTCCAACAGCAACAGGAGTCAATGATTTTGAAGGAGGGCATCTCTAGAGTGATCTATACCCTGTTCATTGCCTTCCACAGCATCTACCATTATTGGTGGATGCATCTAAAAAACTATGTTGTATCTTTCTTCTGGAATCAACATATATAACAAGTTACCTTAATATTAATGCTGCTTTCATTTCAAATGAAGAAAATCAGAAGATTCTAATATTAAAGCAGAGACACATTTGCATTTCTATAGATAAAATACACATAAATCATTATATAAACAGTAAACCACTATTTTATGAATATCTAATGGTCTAGAGAATTTAAGTGTTATATTTTATGCTCAAAGGTGAAGTGAGGTGATAAAAAGTTCAGAATATTATGAGAAGTGATAACAGATTTTACACAGGTGTCATAAGAATAAGTTAAAACTGCACAAAGATTTCCCTGGTAGGATAATATTTACTTATCAAGAAATTACATTTTCACACTTATTTTTTCTAGCAATGAACCACTTTAATGAGACCTCCCTGCTGCATTCTCTCCCATTTGCAAATTATACTCCCTCCCCCTCAGAGACACCTCCACTGGTTCTAGTTCAACCCCCCAGAGAATATTGCACAATTTCAGCAGTAAAGCAGATAGACATGAGGGTAAATTAGCAATTAGGTCATGAAAAACAGGCAGCATAAAACAGCTATTGCTAATCTACATGAGATGCATTTACTCAATTAGGTAGATGGAAATGTTATTATGAACTCAGTATTCCACTGATGGTCTTTAAAATTAAGAAGGATGGGGGCAAATGAAATGCACATTTGGGGATTTTCAACCTTTATATACTAATTTTGAAGTATACAATGAAAGACACTGTAATAAAGATTACAAATTTAAAAGATGTTCTTACTTGTAAGTACTGGAGGGTATTTTTAGTATAACGTTTTCTGCTTACACCAACATGCTGAAGGAGTTTGGCTCCACCCTTGGAAGCTATACATCTTCAAAATATATTCTCTTTATATAATGCCCAATGGACAATCCATTGTTTGCTAGCAACAGCACTGCTCAGTATCACTGACCCAGTTAGGGTTGTGTCAAATTCCAGTACATACCCTAATAGTTATATTTTTATAATAAATAACCAGACCCCACCCTAATTTTAATAGCTTGAACTTTAATTTGCCTTTTTACTCTCATAAATTAGTCATGTTAAACACAATATTAAAAGTACTTAACACACACACTTGTTCATATTTCAAAGAAACCTAGCTATAGATTGTAATATAAGTATCCCTGTCCAATATGACTGACTGCAACTTTCATATTTCATTCATATATTTGCTAGTTGTAGTATGGACCTTCTAAGGCTGGAAGCCTATAGCTGAAAAGCAAAATGATCTTTGCACTCCAGACTATGGGAAGACAGCACCAAATCCTGTCAAAATCTCTCTGCTGATTTTACAAAACCTGCAACCTGGACAGAATAGAGCTGTATTGTAGATGCCTAAAGGATTTTCCTTGCATATGCCCCATGACTCAAAGCAATTACTAGATTTTAGTACGTTAGAATAAAAATATGCATGTGCTATATTTACAGTAAGTACTACCTACCAAAAACAACACACACTAGCCTATTTTGAAAACAAAAAAATGCTTATCAACAAAAGATTTAAGAGAATACAAAAGGAAAATCCTTTATAGCTCCTCTGCTAAAATATTTGTGCTAATTACTACCTTTCCTTGTGCTTAAGTTAAGCAACTTGAGGCCCTGATTTCAAGTCACATAACTGTTCCAAAAGTTACATTCCTGTTTCTGCAGGTTGAAATAATTGTGCATGCACTCTAGAACATAAAGCTGTTAACCCACTGTACTATCAATACATCCCACCCATCTGGGGGCAGAGAGGGGTTGGTAATGCATATGGAAACAAAAACAACAACAAAAGTAACACAGGCTCAATCTGATGCCACTGCTAGAAAAAACAAACAAAAAACCAACCAAACAAACATACCTCAAACCTGAACTTTGAGAATATTTACCAGAGTGCTTAGAATCATCCCTTTCAAATATACATTTTGTTACTACTTTGCTACCTTGAAGAATTATTTGCACACTGAATAAAACAGATTTGTTTCTAATGAATGATATTTTTATGCTTATATAAGAACATAACTGTATTCCACTTAAATGAGGCAGAAGTTTAAGTCAAATCACAAAAGTCACATTGTCACTAGATAGAAGTAAAATTTTAGAACACAAACTTCAGAAGAATATGCGCACATTTTCCCATTCATTTTCTAGGTTAAGTACAGGCAGTCCTCGACTTACAACATTTTGAGTTACAACGTTTTGCACTTACAACATTTATAAACTGACACCCTGTTTCAACTTTCTGATGTCAGTTTTGACTTTACACTTGATTCAACGCCAAGCCACGCCATCTACCTGGAGAACATCTGTCCAAACTTCCTTGGATACTTTCTTTAAGAAAGCAGACAAGACTCCAGAAAAACCTGCAGCCAAGACTCCTGAGAAGACTCCAGCCAAGAACCCTTCAAAAAGTCCAACCAAGAGCCCTTCAAAACATCCAGCGAAGTCTCCTCAAAGAAGTCCTTCAAAATCAATACGATTGCTATTTACAATATAAATACATTAATGTAGCTATATTACTCGTCTATAATTGACCGAGTACAAAATTCTGGGTTATTTTTGGTGAAAATAGGGTATCGGGTTTTGGTTCAGGAATCAATCCCCCATTTCCTATGGGAAAAATCGGTTCCAAGTTACAGCGCTTTGACTTGAGACGTGGTTTTCAGGAACCAATTGTGTCATAAGTCTGAGGATTGCCTGCACATAATAACATATTACATTGCTTGTTCATTAAGACAGTGGTAAAAACTCACTCGGAAGTGTTTCAAGTTCAGCTCTAGCCAGGGCATCTTCCTTCGCCTTCATTTTTGTTTCTTTATATTCTACATACAATTGTCTGGCATCCTTTAAGAAAATGTTGCAATGATATTAGCATCCTTTAAATAAAAGCAGTTTGTTGCAATGGCACTGTTTTAAGCTCTCACATGCTTATTTTTTTTTTTAAAGCAACTGAAATATTCATTCCTTTCTTCCTTCCACCCGAGATGCATCAATTTCCAAGCTACGCGAATGATTTGCCTAAAATGTAGAAAATACATCTTGAAAAAGCCCATCTTTAATAATGCTGATATTAATTTTCTACACATACAAACAACTAGAAAATAAAGAAACCACGTTGAAAGTATTTCACAAATAACAGAAAGAAGTCAATACAACCTTATTAGCCACTTAACAGCCTGCATCAACCTTTGCTCATCCAAGCAAACTAGAAGTCCAAGTCATAAGAAACTCTTTGTCATGTGAAAGCTAATTTGAAAATAAAAAGTTTTTACTTAAAGGAAGCCTTCTTTGTTTTACTGCAAGGTAACAACCTTCTTTGAAGTCATTCATGAGAACAGCAAGATGTGAGGCCCAATGTCCGAGACCTTAAAAAGACCCTAGCTTTTTAGGATTCTGAAAATTGTATATTGTGAAACAATGCAAGTGTTTAAACAAATATCACACTGCAAATGTGTTCCGATCATTATTAAACTAGATCCACTGTGAAAAAAGAAGCAGGTTTAAACAGACTTACTGATACTCAAAGTATTTGTCACATATTTCACTTTTACAATAAGGCTGCTGTCAGAAATAGCCTCAAGAATAATAAACTTCAAATAGATTTAAACTAATTAGTTGTAAAGAGGCTTTCCATTCAAATTTTTAGGCTGAAATAAGAATTTTCCCGCAATTATGAACAATTAATGGAATTAAGTTGCAATTTATAAATCTGCATTCAACCAGTAAACATTGACTCCAAAATAGAAGTACTGAAATAGGTAATGATGCAATTGCATTTATTATTCTTTAAAACATACAAAACACTCATATCACATGAAAGTTAGTAACATCAGATGAACTTCATTGTGCTTGGAATGTAACCTACAACAATCATTATGTAATGATTATTACACATTTGTAGTCTAGTAAATTCAATATTTATTTATTCTTCTTATTAGGAAACAAAATAATTTTTCTAAGTTTATTTTCATTGCAATTCAAACTTGAGCATTTTTCTGTAGGTATATAATAAGTATATTATTAAAATAATCTTTTTATTAAGAAGGGGGTTAAAAGGTCACTTATTTTTCTAAACAAACATCACCACTGTTGGTAGCAATATAAAATATATAATTAAAACATATAAAATATAAAATGCAGGTTGCCATACAGATGTCAGATGTAAACCATTAGCCAGTTTCTCTCTCTCTCTTCCCCCACCGCCACACTATCCACGCTCAACTTTATCTGCTGAAGTTATCAGGCCTCTCCAAATGGAGCTTATACATAATATTCTGCTTTGAAGTCATCTGGCAACGATCTAATTTAGAGCTGCTAAAACTCCAGGTAACCATATTTACTCAAATATAAGATGACCCCCCCCAATAATTAGACTCTATATATGGAAAATTCATAATTTTATAATTTTCCAGGTATATATTTCCAATTATTGGAGGCGTCACGGGGGGGTCCTTTAGGAGGGCCGTGATCTCCTTAAGGCCCTCTCCCCGTGCCAATTCGGCCCAAGGGCACCCTCGATTCTCGCCCGCCACGTCTTTGCTGTTGAATAAGGTT
>NW_005841948.1:2040242-2070554 GCF_000455745.1 Alligator sinensis
CCCTAGCCTTATGGGCTACACGTGGCTCCTACCAACCCCTAATACCACGCCCCAAGCCTCGCTGATGGGAAAGACGTTGGTGTGTCTGCACGCCCGCTTCCCGGGCTCTCTCTAACCCAATGTCCCTCACTGGGACTCTTGTCCACTCTGGGACTTCCTGTCGGGCCCTACGGTCTCTAAAGCCTGCTACACTACTACCCTCTCTGGTACGGGCTCCCCGCGCCGCTATCCCCTTTTGCCGGGGGACAACCGCAGCACCTTGCCCTTCTCCTGGGATTCCCTACAGTGCAGGCCTATTACCGGGTCCGCCACGCCCGTTCTGGGCTTCTTAAATATCGCCCTGCTCGGGCTCCTCAACATTGCCCCTCTCGGGCTCAGTATGGCCCCTCTCGGGCTCGTCAGTAATCGCCCCTCCTAGGGCTGGGGTCTATGCACCCCGCAAGTGACACCCTTGCTGGCGTCTGCCGGGCCCGTCCTGGGCTCCCCCAATACGGCGCTCCCCGTCTTCGGGGCTCACCGTGCCCACCTTGGGCTTCTCAATAGACCAATATGGTGCTCCCCCTCTTTGGGGCTCGCCGTGCCCGCCTTGGGCTTCTCAATGCTGCCCCACTCTGGGGCTGGGGTCTATGTACCCTGCATACAACCTGGGGTCTTTGTTCCCCACCCGCAACCCACTGGTTGCGCTCGCGCCCTCTTAGCGTTAGGGCACCCCACACTCTCTGGGGTCTCTATACAGCTAATGCGCCCACCAGGCGCTGGACTGCACCCTCACTGGCGCTGGGGCCCCACCCCTCTGGGGTCCCTATGAGGCCTCCTCCAACCCCTATAGCCTCACCCAAGCCTCCGGTGTAATATCAAAGCCTGAACACAAACTCGAGCCTCCTGGCTATAACTCAAACATAACGCTCTCTGGCTGTAACAACTTAACTCCAAGCCACCAGGCTAAACCATGGTGCTCAAACCTCTCAGAGCTGCCATCCTTCTCTCAGCTAGAGTGGTTCCTGCATCGCTCTCCTCCTAGCTCCAGGAGCTCCTGCCCCTCTGGCTGCTGGCAGGGAACTGCCAGCCTGGCCTCAGCCCTAGGCTTTATAAGGGCCAGGCCCTGCCCCCTATAGGCAGCTGGCTCCCCTTAGTTGCTCCAGCAACCCGCAGCTGCGCTTGTTACCTTGGCAGCCCTCAGCTGGGCTCGTTATGCCATGCCAGGGCTCTGCCTCTCTCTCCCTGGCAGTTTCTCCTCTCTAGGAGCAGAGCACCTTGGTGCTCTGTGACAGGAGGCATGCCCTGAATTTGTTCCCCTCCCACTACTACAGCAGGGAAAGTAAGCATGGGGAGGCAGGTAGACTTCTTGCCCTCTGCCTCTCCCCAACTTATTCCCACTGCAGCTCCTCCCCTCCCCACTTACGGTCAGATCCTGCTCTCCTTGACCACATGGAGGTGAAAAGAAAATTTGAAAATGCTGACCTTGAAATTAAACATGCCTGTAGTAATCTGCATATATTAACCCATAGATTTAGTTAATCTAGAATTGATTTTTTTAAAATCTTTTTTGAAACTGCTGTACCTGTTTTAAAATATGCCCCATAAACACACTTTCATGTAGCACTTTAATACCTACTTATATATCGTACAAACTGTGCCTGATATTAGTCCAAAGCCAAAAAGGTTATGACTTACCATACAGTTAATTGGGCTGGGCCCCAGCAGAGTCTACAGCATTTCAATACATGGTGACTCTATAGCTCAGCACTGTTGTATTTGTGTACCCCCATAAAGGAGCCACATGCTAATTAGCCTCCCCTACTGATGACTGGAACTGGGTGTTCTTGTCACAAGTCCTGTGATGCTCCAAAAATGTATATGCAGATAAGGCATATAGCAAGCTGATCTGGCTCTACTTCATGGAGGGCGGGGCCACACTAATCATATGCAACACATTAAGAGGGGCTGACAGAGGGATTCTGGGTGAATTGCTTGGAGCCCTATTTGGTAACATTTGCCAGACAGTTAAGGTAGATAAAGAAATAGGAATAATTGAAAGTGGTAAAGAAAGGCACAGCTCAGCTCATTATAAAATCAAAATGCATTCAGTGTAGTGGCTCACTATGACTTGGGAGGGAAAAAAAGAGTCAGCATTGAAGGGGACGGCACTCAACAGACACTACCATATATCTTATAAAATGGGATGCACTAGCCTGTCCTCGTGGTAGGTTCCCATCAACATGTTCAATGTTGGTTGCATTTAAATCAACTTCATAGTTGATGTCCACTCCTAAGCACATGCTGCTTTTGGCAGCAGTTTAATGAAAGACAATGTATTTAATGAGGTGCCTTTGTATGTGAATGCAAGATGAGGGGCTTTCCCCTCCCCCCGCACCATGCTGATCAGGGGAGAACAGACCTCATCTTGTGGTCAAGTAAATATGATACTTATGTGAAGAACTGGGCTGCAAGGAGAAGACTTGTGTGAGAGGCAGAGGGCAAGAGAGCTACCAAGATTTAATTTTCCTTGCTGTAGTGGTATGAAGGGGACAAATTCCAAGGCAAACCTCTAATAAGTAAATTCTATAGTGCCAGATTTCGTCCCCTAGTGCCAGAATTGGGGGGAAATCAGAGACAGGAAGCAGTTCTGATTGTGTCACCTCTACCAGCTATATGCCAGTAAAGCTATTTCCTGTGCAATAGATACTTTCTGCTGGTTATTTTAGAAGTTTCATTTCATTTTGTCCTGTCTAGATATAAACGGGCCAAAGAATGTGGCTGGAAATATGCAGTTTATACACCTGTCTAAATGTGTCAGTTCAAGTCCTATGAGCAAGGGTGTACACGTGATACAGGATGGCCATTATTCACAGGAGGTATCAAGAACAACTTAAAAGTTTTCTTGAAAGGAAGCACCCTTCATAAAACACTCATTTGAAAAATTAGGATCTGTATTTATTTTTATGGTTTTCTTAGTTAAACCTGAAGTCTGGAATCCCTACATGTATATAAGATGTGTCCTTGTATTAACAAGTGCTTTGAGCCATTCTCCAGAATAATCAACAAAAAGTAACTTAGTATTTCCTCTGCAAATAATTTTGAAGACATTCAGAATACATGGAATATGTGTCTGACATAGCTGATATCCCATGGATGTTTTTGATTAAGGCTATAGTTTTATGTGGATACAGTCATACCTTTAAATTTAACCCATTTGACACTGAAAGCCAATATCTGATGCTGAATTCTGGTGCAAAATTCATTATTGCTTGTGGGACCTCCAGACAGCAGGCACTAGGGGGGTAACTGTCAATCTTTCTAGCATGTCAATCATGAAACAATTGGAATTGTGGCTCAAATGAAAATGAGAGGAGCAGAAAAACAAAGAAAACTAACTAGTCATAAGCAGATAAAGCAACAGTAATACTAAATTTGATGCATCTAAATAAAGAAGAGCTGATGCCCAGGTTCAAGATACAGCACAGGCATTGGGATGTTTGCATGTTTATTGTTAAATGAAACTATTTTTGTATGAGCAGAGGATTAGTCTTATTAGAGTATTCTGGTATCACAGCTTGTAAAATGTGTATATATATAATTTATGTAAGACTAGAAACTATAGAAATAACTCATTTTAAAAGATTTACAGGCAGCATTTTGTCCTCAACATGAATATTTGACTCTACAAGTTACAAGAAAGCTAAAAAGATGCATCTGAGGGCAGATCTTGATAACCAACATTATGAATTATATATAAAATTGGCCCAACATGTTACCATGAAATAGAAAACAAAACAGGAAAGAGCCAGTTGACAGAACTTAGTATTTACAAGGAGACTTACTGAGGGAAACTTGCAGGGGGTGGAGGGAGGGCGAAAACAGGTTCCCTCAGGTGGGGTAGGGGAGGCTGAGGCCAGCAGCTGTGCTGGCCTCAGCAGCCTTACCTAGAGTCCAGGGGGCTCAGGTTGCTGCAGCCATGGCACTCCTGCAGCTGGGAGCCTGTCCAGCAGCTGGAGTGTGGCTCTGGCCAGCCAGGCTCTGGTTTTGAGGGGTGCACACTGCCTTCACTTACACCACCCTGCTTTTTTTTACATGGGTTTTTTGACCCTGGACCTCCTGAGGTCAAAAAAACTGTCCGAACTACAAGTAGCAGGATGGAGAATGCCTGAATATGGGGTGTGTGGTGCCAGAGCGCACGTCCAAACGAACATGCACATTCAGGGGTGTGCATTTGCCACAGCACATATTTGTGCCACTGCTCTGTGCCCCAGGGCATACTCTTACACACCAAATTGTCCCAGATGAGGTGGGGGAGGCTGGGGCCCCTTGATACTAAGCTACAAGTAATTTGTAGTTCTTGATACTAAACTACAAGTAATTTAATCTCCACTTCTAAAATTTTCTTTTAAATTAATGGAAAACTGGCAATGTGTTTATTCAGTGGAATTATTCTGATGTTGGGACTGAATTCCTAGTTCTGTATATTAATTAGTGACTCTAGTCTCATCCTGCTATCTTGGTTCTTTTCACCTAACTCTCACCTAACAGCATGTATCTCTTGTCATTTCTCCCACCTACCTGTTAGCAAAGAATAGCACAATCACCATGTGTAGCTGGAGACAGACCTAAGAGAGCAGGAGAAGGTCCCAAACTGCTTGGGCTGTTGTGGCCAAAGAAAGAAGAGAACTACATTTACAATTCAAAACAGAACCTGTAAGAGGTGAAAGACTGTAATACCGAGAAGAGACAAAGAAACTGAATGTATAAAAGTCGTGAGGGACATGCTATACATGAGGTACAAGGTACATGAAAAGCATATCATGGTCATCACCCAAGGGAGAAAAGGAGATAGAGATTCTCCTATGAAAACCCAACCAGAGATGACACCTGTGGGATCTCCACTCCAGTGCCCAAGATGGCCTGTGGATTCCCCCAGAAGGATTTTCTAAACACCTGGCTGTAAGGATTACTTTTGGTTTATTATATTGCATTTTAAGTTAGATTTAGTTGTGTGTGCTGCCACTGTGTCTTACTGGGCTGTGTCTTTGCTTAAGCAAAGTTTTTCTGTTCTTTGTCATGTCCTAGAAGTTGCTGTGTTCAATAAATGCTCTCTCAAGAGAATGGACTATTGTTGTTCAAACATTTATGAATTCAGTGCCACTACCTAAAGTCTAATACTAGGTCTTGTAACATACCCCTCTCATTTTTTCTCATAAGGGAAAACAATGCAGGGGTTTAAAGAAATAATACCAGTCCCACAGGACCAGGTGTGTCCCCAATCTACCTTCCATGAGAGAATAAGACCTGCTTTTTGTGTGTGTGTGTGTGTGTGTGTGGTGTGGGTGTGGGTGGGGGGGGGGGGGGGGGGGTAGAGGATTCAGTATAACTGTGTCAAAATAAAGCACAACTGGTATGAAAAATCTAGCAGCATGCTCCCAACACACACAAATAGGTGACAAAATTGCTAATATGCAATTTAATCATTGCCCTGTGCTTTCTTTGTGTCAATAATGTTATTAATCAAATATATACATCGTAAAAGAAAAAGTAATGTTCATGTAAAATCCTATTACTTATTTCCATTTTTTGAATTCTTAAAGGATTTTTTGTTCTGTTTTGTTGCAATAATCTTTCAGTTTGTGTGAAAGCAGTATCAATCATGGAAATAATCTCAAGTACATATTAATGATGCTTTATTTGTATCCGAATACTGATAAAGAGACAAGATTTTTTTTGATTTTTTTTTTTACAGTAAACACAAGACAGAACCCTGGATTTGCCTTTTGTAATAAAAATGCCTATCACCACATGACAAAAACACTGTCTCATTGCCTTAAATATTCTGATGACATCAGTGTGTTGTCATGGTAATGAATGCGATATCAAAAATTTGGCATAACAATTTCACTGCATGACCAAAATGGGAAAGAAGGCCAAGTAAGAAAATACTTATCAATGTCTTTAAACAATATTATATAACAATAATACAAGAATTAATATAATATTCTGAGCAACAGAAGATATATGCTGCTTAGAACTTTTCTTCTCACCTATAACTTTTGCGCCGCCACTCTCTCAAGTGAAATATTTCCACTACTGAACACTTCACTCACTGCCTAGTTTACTGCCAATTCTCTTGCCAATTAATTTCTGAGCTATTTCCCTACTGCCTGACTTTTACCTCCCTACTTCTGGTTCTCCTATGACGAAAGAAGTGGTTCAGGGTAATGTAAATGAGCATTCCTTCCAGTCTGCAACATCCTGTCCCCTGCAGATTAGAAACTCTTCACCCTGTTTACTCCACTGCATCAATAGTGATCAATTTTAAATCCAGAAAATTTAGGCATTTTCTACCAGTCATCCATATGGAAATTTAAGAGTCTTCTCCAGGTTAAATCCTATGATTGGAAATCCCGCTTTTAACCATATTATTTAGACACAATAGATTACAGATGTAATAGTAAACATGATTCACACTAAAATATAAAGTGAAACATGAAAACAAAACACAAAAAGAAAAGTTTGATTAATTGAGAAAACAAGCAAAATATTTGAAAATAGCCTTGCCACAGAAGAAGTACATCTGATAAGCCCTCTTGAGATTAATGAGACACTGCTGATCTGTTTCAGGCCAGAATTGAACCATCTTTAAACAGCTGGTGAAGTGTGATGAGAAATGTTTCCTGGATTTTTCTTTTAATTCAACACTGTGCTGCCAAGAAATTAAACACCTCTAGGTCAGTAGTTTGAATCTAGTCCAGGCTAGTAAATCAGTAAAAGTAATTACCATCTGGTGGTCTACATAAAATAAATTAGTGGCCTTTTTATTTTAGGCTATTTCCTTGTAGACAAAGGTCTGCATCACAAAAGTTCCCATCACAATTGGAAATCTTGTTGACAAATCTCAGTAGGTTACGCTCCATCCAAATACATATGGAGACTGAACTGCCTTCTCACCACTGAAGGACAACTGGAAGTTTTTCCAACAACCCATTAACAGGAATATACGATGAAGATTGCAAAATTATGCTTCAGATAATGGGGAATTTTCATTTTTTAAAGAGTCTATTTCGATAGGAACCAGACAAAATGTTTCCTGCTCCATTACAGCAGGGACTACTCAAGATCACAATTTAACTAACATTTCCTAGAGCTGTGCTAGTATCAAAGTTGCAAAATGAAGGTGCAAAATGAAGACACATTCATTAAGCTCTACCACAAGCAACATGGCAATTGGTAGAAGAATACTTGTTCAAAAGCAAAATTAGTATATTATAGTTTTTTCAGTTTTTTTTTAAAAGCAACAATATAAACTAAACTAACACGGGCATTCAAGAAATAGAACAATTTCTTTAAGTTCTCTCTCTTCACTTGCACCTTGTCAACCTTTTTTTTAATCCAATTTATTTCTATGTTTGTTAGCTGTTGTGGCATGTATTTATAATTCAAATAAAATCCATAATTAACCCAATTTTAAAACAAAACAATCTTACACATGCACTCATAAAAAGGACACCAGCAGCCTTTTTTCCAGGTCATTAGTGTGAAAGAATAAACAAAAATATATTTAATAGCTTGCCCCTCCCTCTACTCCTACCAAAGATATGTATTTGGTTTTTGTTCAACCCTGTCCCTGTAGTACAAATCATACAATATTTTATTCCAGTACCAATTCCGTTGAACAATACAAATTAATACTGTTTCACATCAAACTCAGCAAAAAGCAACACTAAGATTTGATTTAGACTACCATCTACTTTCTATTACATCACTACTTCAACAAGTCCATTGCTATATTTTTTTTAAACTTATTTCCTTTTTCTCCATTTTCCTCACTCCCAAATTAGACAAATCAGATAAGCAAAATAATCTTCTTCTTCTTGAACTACAATATTTATATAAATAAGTTTTGAAAGTTCTACATTTTTCTCACACATCCCCTCCCTCTTTCTTGTAATTCCATGACAAAATGCAGAGAACGTTAAAATGACATAGCCTTTCACAACAATATGCAAACAAAGCATTTTCCTCAAGTAAAAAGGTCCATCTTAATTACTTTAAGTGCCTCCTTCTTAGATTTGCTATTTTTGAAAGAGGAAAGGCATGAGGAAAGGAAGACACTGGCTCAGTTGGATAAATGAGAATTAGACATGGGCAAAAGCTAGGCAAATCTAAAAAGTCTATATGGACAGAACTGCATTAAGCAGTCATTAACATGCCCTATTTCATAAGTATGTACTTTTGGAGCCATGTGGTATAATTTTAAATTGCAAATTAGTTTTCTCATTTTCTTTTTAAAAAGAAACAGAAAAACTTTAGAGATTAAACATTTTGGTCTTAGCAAAATGAATGCATTTGGTCAAGAAAATACTATTTAGCTATTTGGAACAGTAAGGATAAAGGTGGGTCACAAGGAAGTCTAATCTTCTCCAAAAAGTTACTAAAATTCTCCCCATCAACTACATGCACAAAATACATTAAACTAAAAATGGAATTTTTAATTTAGACTAAAATAGTGTTTATTATGGCATGCCATTGCAAAAATTGAGTGCGACTTGGTCAACGATAAAGTTAAATGATTGAAAAAGTAATTGAGACATGGTTCAACAGGTATCTAACATTTTTAGCAATCCATTCTCAATACATCACCCTCACCACATATATTCTCTCTGTTCAGACTAATGCATACAGAGGCTGTTTCTGGTGCAGAAGGGATCTGGAAAATTGTACATGCTTACTGGAAAAAAAAAAGTCAACTAAATAACAGAAAGCTATCTAAATATGAAGAGTAAAAGAAAACATATCTCTAACAATAATCCCAATTACGGTCTTCATAATTTTTACAGAACTGTGTAATATTTTGAAAGTGTTAAGTTTTTTTGGATAACAGTTGTATGCTATTGAAGAAACCCTTGAAAGCAATAAGATGTGCAACCATCATCCTGTTAGTCAATACAGAAAACTGTCAAAAATAGCAGCAGTAACTTGACATCACCTCTCCTTCACCTCAACGGTTTATCAACTTCAAAACTTAACCGAGACAAATGAAAAGATCTTTAACATGTCTGATTTCTATATAACGTTCTTCTTCTACTAACAAGTAAAAGTAGTAGTTTAGTTGTTTAAATTTGCCAGTTTTGCAAACTCAAAAGGGTAGGAATGGAATTTGGGTTTAATTTACACAGACACAGTTCCAGGATCAGTATTTTAGTAATTCTGTTGGTGACAGGTGAGGCAAAACATAATCCACTTTGTTTCCGCTAATCCATAAGAGTTCCACAAAACCAAGTAGGAGTATTAAATTAAAAAATAAGCAGATGATCAAAAATAATAGAGGGGAATCTGTTGTACAAGGTCTCATTTTTCCCCATAATCACTCCTCTGGTCATAGCTATGCTAACATTATGATACTGCACAACATTCTTTTTTACAGTATTCATCTAACTGAGTCTCCTGTTATACTCTTAGGAGGGCAGAAAAGACAAGACTGCGAGTTTATAAATTTGCCAGATTTAAGTTCCTATACCAATACAAAGTTTTGAATATTTTTTAACTGTTAGGCATAGGTGGATAACAGTTGCCAGTTAAAAGGATAAAGCTACAAAGACTCAAGTTTAAAAGCAAAGCACTGTATTTTCTCCATTTCCCATTAAACTTAGGCTAGAAATCAAATTTATTACACAGATACTGTACTTTTTATATACTTAAGTCAAAATTATGTTACTAAAAACAATTTAATGTAAGATAGTAGTTTCTGAACTGTAGTTCCTGAAATTCATGGAAAAGCATATTATTTTCACCCTCCCTTTCCTGTTATTTTTGTAAAATTCATCTTGTCACTTGATAAATCAGAGTACAAATTAATATAAAAAACAAAATTACATAGCATATTAATATACAATTTTCCTTTTATAAATACACATTCATGCTTACAAGAACTTTTAATTTGTTGTTATTATGATAATCTTAACTTTTTTGTATCTGAGGAAGGTGCTTGTTTAGACAGAAAATTCCTGTAAGTTGGCTAAAAGGTGTTTGACCGCAGTGCAAGTAATAAATCATTAAAAAAAATATTGAGTGCAAGTTGTATTTTTACCTGAAATAGCTGAGGCAATGCTTTTACGGTAAGACAGAACCAAATTCCAAGCTTACATGGAAGCAAGTCCTGCCACCGTGGTTTGTCCAATGCTCTACAGCAAAATAAAACCATTGTAAACATTAAAAATATTTCAGTAGCACTATACAATTTAATTGTTTATATAAGGCAGAAAAATCTCCTAAAGCATTTAAACCAGACATTTAAAAATGTTGAAGTGATAGTCAATCTAGCCTGAAAGTGTGTAAACATTAATATAAAAATATTCATTATGAATACTGAATCATTAAATCAGATCAGAAACAGACAAGATCACCTAGCTTCTAATAATCTTCATATCTTTAATCTTGTTAAACATGGGCTTTTCCTCACTTTCACATAATAAATGCCTAAGCCTTATGATCCTTCAGCTAAAAAAGCCTAACCATCACCAAAGTGTTCACATGTGCTGACAACCAGATATGAAGACTGTAGCATAAACAAACCAATACATAAAAATTAATGTCATTTGCAGTTCACTGAAGCATTACTCACTGATGTCATCAGAAAAAAAGACAGGCAGAATAGTCTCTGATCTCCATCCTGCATTGATCCAGTTCATGCCCCCACTGTGTGAACTATTTAAACCCTTTATTTCTTTCTATGAATCAATAGAAGAAATGGAGGTATCTTTTGGAGTATTCTGAATGTCACTATCTCCCTATGTTGTTTCTTAACTAAACAGCAGTGTCAATCCTTTACTAATGCTTGTTTCAAAGCTAAATCAAACAATGCTAGATATTAAAAACTATCAAAATTTCAGTATGTACCAAAGCAATACATTAAAGCTTCAATGAACATGAATTTGTTAATTCACATTTTTAATCAATGTATAGCATTAAGTAAAAAAATCATATAATACACACTTCTTTCAAAAATGTTTACAAAAAACAGATGCATCCTTTTGCATCTATATTACCCTTTATACATTCTCTGTTGTACAACTACAATTGATCTACTACATAAGTATCACATTTCTTGTATACAAACCCATAACAACAAATCTCTGAATCCATATCATTAGTTACCATAGTTAGTACAAACAGCATCACTAAGCTAGGAAATGTAAAAGATTGTCTTTAGGTCTGATCATACTGTACATCAGAGGTTAGTCTAAAAGGATGTGCATGTAAAACATTTTAACAGTTTCTTCGGCAACTGCAGTAGGGCTTTAACAAGTGTCAGTTAAATATAAAAAGATACCAGTGTGTGTTCCCACCTTTCATTTTTGTCAGCAGAACCAGGTTTTACTTCATCTATACTCCTGCCTCCTGTCTTTTTCTTCTTCTCTCTCTTTTTTTTGCAAAGCAGTTCATCCTTAATGTAGAGAGAACTATGGTTACAGGTTATCATTAACATGTACTCTACAAATGTTACTGGGACTCCTCTGTGAAGAATAAACATTAGAGTAGCATTTATGTAAATGTATCTAGGGTCCTACATGATTAAGTAAAATCATCTATCTTAACAATAAGTGTTGCCATGGCATCCAGTCCTTAAACGCACATGAAGTCCAGCTCTGTCAGTCATGTGTATCTCCATAGCAATCAAAGTTTTCTAAGAAGAAAAGCATTCAACTTGCCTCCTTTCTTATTCATCAACTTTAATAATGTAGCTTAGAAAATAAAAAGAGTAAATAGATGCTAATGTGTGAATACCGTTCAAATTAGTTTGATTTTTTAGCATATAAATAAAAATCTATTGCTTTCTAGTAAACTGGAAAAGAATAAAGATATACTTCAGCTTTGATTGCTTATCAAATGGACCCTAGAACATTCATCATCATGTTTAAATGGCTTATTTTTGCAAACTGACAACAGAAAACACAAGTACAGTCAAAGTATGACTACTGAGCAGCTTGATCAGAGACACTCAAAATACTTCTTTAAAACAAATTTGCTAAGATCACAGTCATGACCACAGAAGGACATGTTTCTGCTTCAGTAGATGGTTGAGATGTTGTGTGCCATCTTTCTAATTCTGGTAACAAGCAAAAATCCTTCTCCCTCACTAATTGGTACCATCCACAATTGACAACATTAAAAACATATTTTAAAAAAGTTAGAGATAAAAAATACTAATCTCATTTTGACTTTGATTGTGGAACACATAGGAAACAATTATTCTCCTAGCTTTATAAAATATTTGTTACTTTCACATTAACCATTTAAAATCCCATAAAAAGCAAATTCCAAATGTAAAAAAGATCACAAGCAACGATTCCAGTAACATACAAACTTTTGCAGGAATTTCAGATAAACTAATGATTGTAGTGCATTTGATTTATTACCAATACTTACCAGCTGTTTTTCCAGGTAGATTGACCAAACCACAGCATAATGACCCACTGTGAGTATAATGAACAGGAGTAATGCCAGCTCAGCATTGCTCATTTTTCTCACCCGCCTGTAGTAGAATACAGGTTGTCGCCAATCTGGTAGTCCATTGATCAGAATATCATCATACCTACAGTAGCAAATATAACAGGCTTTCATGGAGTTTAAAATGAAATAAATCAAACCATTAATTTTAGAGAGAAATGATCAAAACCTTCCACATAAAAAAAAAGTCAGGAAAACTTCCATAAATATCAGCTATGCTTTACTTTTTCAATTGTAAAACCTGGGAATTGCAAGTCTAGAAAAAGACAGGATTCAGGGCAACATATTGTGAAAATGTATTCCATTTCCTGAAGAAAAGGTGGAAACTCTACTTACTGTTCCTACAGCACCCTCACTTGATTCGCTTATGAAATGGCACTTGCTCTAAAATGAACATATGTTCTACCTGCCTGTCAATCAGTGATCAGATCTCCACAGTAGAGGTGAATAACTAAGGAAAATAAATAACACGAGAAAGCAAGAAGCAAAGTCTCAATTACCATGAGACTAATAAAATAAAAACTATGAACAATGAATGGATTACCTGTTCTTGTTTTTTATACCACCACTGTCAAGAGTAAAACTTCAGTGCAATAGTAATAAGCCTTCTATGACAGTTAATTAAACACTTGCTTTGTTAGAAATCTAGGTTTATAGGGGGTGGACAATTCTGTCTTTCTTAATACAGCTATTTCAAAAGTTATGCTGGCAATATACTACTAAAACTTAATACAATTCTATTTTAATATAGAAAACTAGCCCTTACAAAAGTGATACAAGTAAAAATCTGTTAGTTGCACTATTTTAATATAAGTTCATCCTTAGTCTGTTAGTGGACTTAATACTGCTTCTTTTTAAAATACTATTTACATAACCAAAGAAAAACTAAATATAAACTATCTAACCAAAAACACTGGTTTTTTTCCCTTAAAAGGCAAAAAGGTACAATATAAAGCCTGAAATACTGTACATACAAGATATACAACCTGTTCATCTTAAATTGAACACAACTCATTACATATTCTAATCACACCATTTCTAGAATTAAATCTGCACTGAAAGGCCTAATTTGGTGCAACACATTGACCAAAATATTTTAATTAAAAATATTCTGAGTTAGTCGCAGGCCTAATTACAGGAATAGAAATAGGGCCTATATTGTCATGCAGGTCAGTAGAACTCAGTAGTAGGTTTTTCTCAAGTAAATTGACCGATCCAGGAATAATAGCGCAGCTGCTAAACTGCCAGTCTTGACATGTAAATCAATTTAAATGCAACAACTGCAGTAGCTACTTTGATAGTTATTAAATTGATACCTTGGAGATGTACTAAGAGATTTTAAAAAAAGGATTTATCACAGGCTACTTCATTTTTTTTTAGTGGAAAAACAATAGGTTTAAGAGCAAAATATACTTTATTCAATAAATCTAGAAATCTTGACTTTTGATAAATGATTATTTGCTCAAGGCAAGCAGAAATTATTAGGTACAGGAAAAAGGTTTAAAAGACAAGATTTTGGCATGTGCTTTACTTGGATCCAAAATAAAATATATATTGTGAAACTATGTCTCGGTGTCAATTTTCATAATACTCATATCCATATTGTAAATTCTGATTTGCTACATGATTTTTTCTCCCTTTTCAATAAATCAATTTAAACCTAGAGGCAACAACTTATTTGTATAGGAAAACAATGCTCAGCAATTAGTTTAGGAAAAGACTATTTAAACTTAAACTACTAAAGGCAGAAAAACTAGTTGTTTCAGGATCAATCCAAGAAACCACAATCTTATTAATTCTTGTTAAATCTAAAATCCACAATACATTCTTGGTTTTCTAAACATTTTTTTTCTGATATTTCTAAACATATCAGAATATTTTTAAAAAAAAACTCAGAAGGGCAGACTATGCAAATTCAACAAAAATGTTGATAATAAAAGGGTATGCTTACTTATACATGAATTGAATGCTTCTAAAGATAAATCAGGATAAGGCAAAAAGGATGATAGTTTTCACCTATACTGTTAATTTACTAAATATATTCTCTCTCAGATACAATGGAGTAAATTAATCACTAGACAAATTATTTGGTGAAAAAACTTGGGGGAAAAAATTTTGATAAAAGAATGCTGCCCAATATTTATCTTCCAATACCATTATGCATTATGAGTATGAACAAAACAATCTTATCTTCAGAATATATTATCCTTTTCAGCATGTAACTGAATTTAAGATAGTAGAATCGCATGCATAAAACACTCTAAACAGAACTCTGTATTTACTAGGCTGTGTCTGCTGTACTGAACAACAGTCTCCAAGGATTAAGTCTTAGAATCAATGCTCTATTGATTTTACTATCAATGAACATTATGGCTCACACGACTGGCCATTTTAAGGGAAGATAGCTTCTATTATAACCCACTTTTTAGAATATATACTGTTAAAAGATAAATCACTGCTTTCAATGGTAATTAAGCTCTGTATTTGAAAAATAAAGATAGCATAATGATTTTTAGGGTTACAAATGTACAATGATCCCAGAGATCATATAAAGCCTTAGATAATTTTTAATCTTGTTTTCCACATTTAGGACACTGTTTAATTAGGAAGGATGCAGATTATTCATTAAAATGTTTTTTAATAAAAAAGTACATCTGTTTTAGCTATGAAGGGGAGTCAATCAAAGTATATGTAACAAGAATTATATTCAAAATTGAATTAAAACATTATTCTTATCTTTTTATATTGTTCATCTTTACATCTCTGCACTCTATCTTATCTCATCTAGCTGCACTTTTTGCCCTTTCCTCAGACTTAAGCAAGTATGCAAAATGCAGCTAGCAGAATCATGAGTATTCCCAGCAGTTCTGTGTAATCAGCCACTAACAGCAGGCAATAAATAATACTAGAAAATAAATTAATCACAGCACCAGAAAATAAACTTCATAAGTCAATCTTCTGTTAAACATTTTTATTTAAAATTTAGAACCCTACTTCAAATTAAACACTTTCTAAGCGTCTTCTATCTATATAGAAAGAAGTTTCTGAAGTTCTAGGGAGTTAATTAAAATGCAATAAAAATGAGTTTTTGTAGTCTATATCAGTATTATAATATACGGTTACAAAGTATAACTTTTTAAAAAATCCAGCAAAACTCATATTCCATACAATCCTTTAGAGATCTGATATATATAATTTAAAAAGGTAAACAAATGTCAAGTAATCAGATTTTTCACTTTTGAAACTAAATATTAAAGGTTTTTCACTTTTGAAACTAAATATTAAAAATAACCATGTAGGAATCTTGCCCATAAGTTCTCAAAGACATGTAACACAGCTACCCTTCAGTACTCCACATTTTCCATATATATACACTCATGTTGATTTAGAAGGATGTCTATCTTGATCATGTTCACAAAATTAAAAAGGCTAGTTTAAATGGCACTAAAATGTTAAGTTTATTAAGACACCTTGTTATATTCAAAGAACCTATCAGTGTTTAAAATAATGTATATTTCCTTTGTAGATTAAAGTCAAGGTAAAGAAACAGAAGCAAGTTTAAATTTGTGATTTTCCACAATATATCCTAGCAAGGGAAGGTATTCCAGTGCCTATGCATGACCCCAGTACCTATGCATACCGCAAAACTCTTACAGGGGAAATAATATACAAATAGGTGTTTGTGCTTTTACTGTGCATACAGCATGAGTATAAAATAATTTTTGTTTAATGTACATTAAATGAACATTTGTTTTATTAAAATCAAAAAGAGATAGAGACTGAACATTTTAAGCTAGTATATTCTACTGCCACACATGTACCTTACTGAATAAAGCAAACAAGTTTCTTTTATTGGTCTTGTTAAAAAGACACTAAATTATTATACTATAAAGTAATGTTTGTACTGCAAGATGAAGAGAATACAATTATACAATATGTTTAGCACTGTGCATTAAAACAATAAAGTTGTCTCATAAACCTACTAAAAGAAACTACTTCACTGAAATGTTCTGAGAAGTTGTCCCTACTATTTTCAGACAGTTACTGCCTCAAACATATGCAAGCTAACAAGATACAAGCAGAGATGGGATGGTTTACTTAGGCTGCAAATGTATTAGCTTATTTCATATGGGAACTATTTAACAATAACTTGTATAGAGCAGATAATCTTTCCTTCTTTAATCATTTCCAACTTTCTGAGGGCTGCCATAAGCTCCCGAACCCTCTCTGCACCTGGGTCAGGATTACTGCTTGAATCCTCACCATCCTTCCTCATATATGATTGTTAAGGGGTTGGAACAGCGAGGTTGCCTCTGTTATGCACATGCTAGATGTTTGGAAGCTTTCCCTAAGTCAACTTGCCCCATACAAGGGGTCTCATTGCAAGTGATCTTGGGTGCTTGTACGGGCGACGGGGGTTTAGTTTGGTTTAATTCTCCCTAAATTGAAACGGTGGGTTTTTAAAAACCCACCATTTCCACCCTTTCAATTTAGGGACAACTAAACTGAACTAATCCCCTATCACATGTACACAAGAGTTAGGGGGGGGCAATCCTTAGAGCCTACCTACCTCTCCCACGGTGCAGGGGGGAGCTGCCGGCAGGCCAAGTGGTCCCTGAGCTGTGGGGGACCCCATTACTTCCCTCTGCGGTGGCAGTGCCCCCTGGGTGGTACCTGCCCACTGGCACCTGGCCCAGGCGGTCCCAGGGAGCACCTCCACCACAGAGGGAAGCACTGGGCCCCACACAGCTCAGGGGCTGTGCAACCCAGCACCAGCTTGTGCAGGCAGGCTCAACTGAAGAAAAAAAAAAAAAGCAGCAAGAAGCCTAATCTTCTGGCTGCTAGGAGCACCACAGCCGCAGAGGGAAGCACCGGACCCCATGCAGCTCAGGCAGGTTCCGGGAAGAAAAAAGAAAGGGGAAGGAAAAAATAAGAAGAAGAAGAAAAAAAAAAAAAAGGATCAGGCTCTGTTCCACTTTTTTTTTTCCTTCAGTTGAGCCTACCTGCACAAGCTGCTGCCAGGTCACACAGCCCCTGAGCTGCGCAAGGCCCAGTCCTTCACTCCGCAGTGGCAGAGCCCCCTGTTGTAAATAGCAACGCCATTAAAGCAGTGCAAAAAGGCAGTTAAGCTGCTTTAAGGGTCAATTTTGTTGTGTGTACAAAACTTGAACCCTGCTTCCTATCCTACCCCATTTGGACAATGAGCTGCTATGGAAAAGATGACAAACCAACCATGGCCTGAAAAATTTAGCAGGAAGGAGAAAATCTCCAAAATATACGAACGAAAAAAACAGCTGTGCAAAGCCAAGTGAGAGAACACTTGATCACTGAATTAAGGCTCATTTAACCTCTCCCAAGTACAAGGGGTCAATGCCTTACCTGAAATACTTCAGTCAACCCATCAAGCTCAATTGATACTTCCCATATTTCCAGTTACCGCGCTTCTCCAAATTCCAAGAGAGAGAAGGATGGGGGAAACCCTACAGGGACCACTAGCACTTTCCCCTATAGATCCTGACAAAGACCCTCATCTTTAAGTTCCCAAGAGCTACATAAATCAATTCAGAAGAAAGTCAAATTCATTAGTTAAGACTGACTCTTAGAAAACAGTAGTTACCAACAAGTTAATTATGCTTTAAAGGGTATGAATATCACCTCTCTTTATATATGCAAATGTCAGTTCAGTTTTTCTACTGGGCACCCAAAGGAGCAAAGGATTCCTGAACACAGCAGCTGTATCTTTTTTTTAAATAAAAAGTAAATCACACCATTAAATCACACAGGTTAAAAAAAAAATCACTTTAATCTATGGAAGAGATATCCATGGATTCACATTCTGAGAGAAAATTATAAACAGACCATTTTTGATATGAGAAAAAAAAAACCTTTTAAAAGGAACCAACTTACACTTAAAAGATTAAAGAAAACCCTTAAAAGACAATAAAAGGAAATTACAACAATTTAACAATATCAGTTTCCAAAACAAGATAGAAAAAAATCAGGACAATGCTTTCAAGAATATAAGACCCAAGAACATAATAGTTGCAGGCTATTATTTCAACCCTAATTACATGTAAAGCAATATCCTGGTACAGAAAGCATGAGAAATTCTTAAGGAAGTCCAACTTACACACAGGAAGTTCTGGATAAAAGCAGTGCCAGTTATTTTAACATGAAGCAATGTTACCCATAAAAGCAAATAGAGAGAAGGTTTCAGGCTAATTCATACTTGTGCAACTTTTAAAAGCAGCTATTGACATCTTAACTTCCTAACCCTCCTTGTTGGTTAAGAAATCGATTTCCTAATCTTTCCTTAATTTCCTAAGCTTCCTGAAGCCATACTGAAAATTTGTAGTGGGAAGAAGAACAGAACACATTTAGAATTTCCTATATTCTTCTAAACACCATAAGATGACAACACAGAGAATTATAACACAGATAATCTCTGCTTTAAGACTTGGACTCTAACAAGGCCTTTCAAGAAAAAGGTTCTGTGAATCCTTATTTTAAAAACTGCAAGCTCAAAAATATCTTAATTTAAAAAGTCCTGTGCTGAGAGTATGACTACTTATTCTTTAGCCAAGTTAACCTGGGAACATTTAACTCAAGAGACTAAACAAATAATATGCCCAGATATATTACGTGGCCAGACAACCAACCATAAGTTACTGCCCTTTAGGACAGTGGCTCCCAAACTTTTTGGGCCAAGAGACACCTGTTAATCATCAACATTTTTTTTTTTTATAGACCACTAAAAAGTCTCATTAGCAAGCTTTTAATCAAGAACATTATGAAAGGTACCTGGGGTCCAGTATGATCTGAGGATCAGTTTGGAAACCAGTGCCTTAAGACTATCTTTCAGGTTTTTCAACAGCCGCTGGTACTTCCCTGGGCTGCTCAAGATGCATGCCAGGACAACAGCCCACCTCTTAGGAAAAGCAAGCTATCCATAGCCCTAAAAACTATACATTTACAACATTATATATCTATGCCTTTTTAAAAAAATCTCATATTATATGTAGACACCACCCAAAGGTATTAAAGGCCTATACTGTGAATCATTCAGGAAAAAATATTTAAGTTTTATGGAAAAGTCCCTGCTTATATAATAAGAAGCAACCAACAGCTGAGCAGAGAGTGCTGTACCTACATTCTTCAAGGCACAATCCTAAGTAATCAGATTGTAGCATATAACATGATCCACTAATACAAAAGCAATATAAAAAAAACAAGTACTTTCAGAGACTGCTTTAACAGGAAACAGTAACCAAGTGAAAACTGCCTTTAAAAATATTTCTTTTAGAATAAGTTTCTCTCGCAAACATGTCAAATACAGCTGCCTTTCAGGAATATATAATTTGTTTAGGCTACAAAAAATATGGTCTCAAATCATGCCTATACATCTCGTGTAACTCCTGTTTACTGTGTATAGTTCTAGTGAAGTCAGCATAATTTTTCATAACATACAAAACTAATTCTGTACACGGTTGGGAGCCTTGCATGGTTTAAAACCTATGCAAGGTATGTATACTCACCTCTGCCTTCTTTCTTCATCCTTCAATACTTCGTAGATAGCCACCAACTGAAACAAAAGCCCTGCATTTATTAACATATTCCAAATCTCTAAGAAATAAAAGGGATCATACTTCCAAATCTACACATTTAAAAAAAGGGCAGTTTTAGGTTTTCCCCTTGCCCCTGAATAATCCTGCTACCCTTGTAGTTTTACAGTTCTTATTTTCCTGTGCTTACATTTGTTTTTCTTTCCTGACTGGGGAAAATTAACAGACCATGCAAAGGAAAAAATTAAATCCCTACACACATGTTGTCAGATGTACAAAGCATGCAAATTTTAAAGTTAAAGATTTTGCCTCTCAAATCTCTCTTGCTCTGCTGTTGCTATCTTCCTAAAATAGAATGGTCAGAAAGAAAACATAATTTTTAATGTGATGGGCATCTCTTCAATGGTCCTAACATACCCCCATTATTAAAACCACATAGCAAATTGCCTTAATTTAGTAAACTATTGTGAAATGGCGGAGTTTGACTTGACAGTTGCATGTTATTGCCCTGTTAAGAATAAAGGGGAAAACACTCAAGACCTGAAATGTATTACTGCCTTAACTGATAAAACTTACTTAAAAAATGGTGGAATATTTTCCTAAACTTCCATTAAAAAGGTCAATGTGTGTTTACAAGCAGTGTCTTCATGTAGAGAAAATAAAATATTGATTTTCCTGTTAGCAGTATACATCTACATTTTTAAATACTTCTGTATTAAAAATATTCAAGTAGCTGAATTCTAATTTGAGATACTCTTTAGATGACATTTGTTCAGCATTAAATCCAAATAAAACAGGAATAAATTTGCCTTTTGATAAAGGCTATCAATTATTTCAGAAAATATTTTGTTGCTATCAAAACTATATTTTTATATAAATAAGTTATGTGATTATAAAAAAAACTGCCACCCCTTCCCCTCCTCTTCCCTCCCACCCAAAGCATATTAAAGCACGTCACTTACTTGCCTGAACTGGGTTTCTGCATTTTCATCTTTGTTCTTGTCTGGGTGTAGAGTTAACGAAAGCTTACGATATGCTTTCCTAATGTCCGCAGATGAAGCATCCTGCAAAAAACACAAAGCAAACTTTGTCAGAAACAAATTGCCAGAACTTTGTTAAGATCTGAGAAGACAGCCAACCAAGTGCAGGACCTGAGGCAATGTAATTTGAGCAATCAGTCTAACAACCAAGCTATGCAGCTAGCCTGACCCACATGACTGAACAACCATTCAATCCAACTCCGCTCTCATCTTAACTTCTTTCATTACCATACATTCATTACAAGAGAATTTGCCAAAACTTTCAAATACTTTCTTAAAAATTAACTAATAAATCTTCTGTGCCAATTAAAAGATCAAAAGACAAATTAAAAATTAATACATCTGTGCATCTTCAAGGAAGTCACCATTCTTTCAAATTATTATGCTCATTTTCTGAATTTCAGGCCATTCTGCATGCTGTTCCCTTAACATTATTTACATCTAATTCAATATTTATAGGACTTTCATGCAACCTAATTCCAGTAAGTCTTAAGAACTGTCCTTTTTTGAAGTAGGTTCAGCTTGTATTTAATTTAGGACCACCATAACTAGAGCCAATATATATTTTTGGAAGATGTTAAAAAGAATACATTTGTACCCTACAAGTTTCTCTTTCATCTTTCTTATGTTTGTGAAAGAGTGCCTATAAAACAAAATATTGAATTAATTGCACATGTACAACAGACTACTGCATATATTCGAAGTATACAAAGTACAGTATGAAACGTCCGAAGAAGAGAGATTAAAAGAGGCTATAGCTATTGCCCATTAAACAATATATAACAAAGCATCATGTTGTAAACCAAGAACGTGTTTCACGGCAAATACCTTGAAAGACAGTATGTCAGAATGATGCTAGATTTTCTCATATCTAAAAGGCTCCAATACAAACAAAGAACAAAAACTCCTTTATCAGTTTAACGCGCTGAGATAAGCCTGTCATGAAATTTAAAATTTCTTGGCTTTAGGATTTATTTTCCAAGTGTTTTAAGATGAGTGTATCAACAGGGATGAATTAAAAACAAAACAAATAAACAAAAACAGACCTGAATTAGCTGTTAGAGGAGCAGAGCTGATACAAGACAATTAAAGCAACACTGTAATTAGTCTGCCAAGCTTTCCATTACAAACCATTATTTTAATTACAATTTTTAAGGCTTATGGCATCTTGCTATATTGCTGCACAAAAGTTATAACCAAAGACTAAATGTTCTTTGAAGGACTGATGTGCAGTTTCAGAGGGAATCTGAGGGAGAGTTCAGTTATGAAATAGAACACACAATTCTAAGATATTTGATCTAAGGTTTTAAGATAAAATTCTGTTATCCTATAAACCATACAGAGTTTTGCAGGTTAAGCAAGTAAGCAACAACTGTTCTGACAATTTAGAGGAAACCTGGAAGTTGGTTTTTGAAACAAAAGAATTTTCAACTGACATACAAAGTGCACACACCCAATGGCAGAAGTCAGTGGAAGTCTTTCTGTACAGTTGCATTTTATGGTTTTTACTTTGCTTTCTGGAAGCAAGGAAGAGGGAAAGGATGAAGCACTGTGACTTGCTGTTGACATTTCAAGGATATAGGTAAATTTTCACATGAAAATTTAAAGAGTTAGATGGTACAGCTTATAGTTTAGCCTCACATTCTCTCTTTTGACTTCATCTGCTCATCTGTTTGGCTTATGTCTAGATTTTTAAATTTTATTTTGAAGACCCAAATGAGTTTTTCTTGTCAAAGGCCCACTGAAAACATTATAAAGCACTGCTGGAAATACTGTCACAGTCAGCTGCTTCTAAAGTATTTCAGCAATATATGTACAAGGTTTTCACATTTAAAAGGAAAATTTTAATTAAATTATGCTCCCTCCAAAATAAAGACTATTTACTTGTGGAAGATTTCAGATCTGCTGTTTACTGCTGCTACAGCAAAATGTTTTAAAAATTCTCAAATGGGATCTCTTCCATTCCCACTAAAAATGTGTTTCTTATGCTCAGTATTAAAAACGGAAACAAGGGAATAGGAGTGTGTAGAAACTGAAAAGTAAGTTTACTTTTAAGCTTAAGTAAAACTGAGCAATAATGAAGTATGATATCATGAAATAGGATATCAAAGTTGACTTATTTACACTAAAAACTTCTTGGATAGATACGTAGGAAGTAATTTAACGACTACATTATTTACAGCTGCTGATCCAGTTAGACATTTCACCTATGTCCTGGACTTACCTTCAACACACAGCATTATTGTATTTAAGTATAATATTGGAGAATCATGGTAGCAGATATGACAACAATGGCTTCATAGTCAAACCAGGACAAATCACATTCAGCATTGTGACAGATAATCATGATTAAACCCTCAGCGAGGGGGAAAAGAGGGAGGAAGAAGTAAGAACAGGGATGAATTATATTCAATATCCTTCCATATTTAGCTGAAATTATGGAATACAGCTTCTCTTAGACTTCACTGGTCCTAAAACAGCCGTCAACATATCTAACTTTTCTTCACAACTTTATTCAAGCACAATGGAATTCTGTAGTACTAACAGACCCCTTGCTAGTCTGTTTAGTAAGAAGAAAGTATCTGGGTAACATTGGACACCTCCAGAAAAGTTTCCAGCCTACTAGTCTAAGTACAGACAGTCAAAAAGCATGAGGCTGAATCAATTCCATCTTTGCAGGTTAATCTAAGATGCATAGATTGAGCTAATAAGCAAGTGAACAGATATTCACTTTTTGATTCCAGAAATGTAGCCACTTGCCTGCAGTGGCCCAGGCCACAAGCTGGGGGGGGCATCAGAGCACACCTCCCTGCTTCACTGGAGCAAGTAGCATGGGCCAAGGCTAGGCCACCCAACCTGCAAGGGGAAGAGGGGTTAGTGGGGAGTTACAAAGCATCCTGGGATGTTGGGGGACTGAGAGTTAACTTGAATCTGGAGGGGAACAGGGACAGAAGTTCAATAAACAGATTTATCCTAAATCAGTTAAGTCTGATACTACACCCATCTAGGTTTACCTTAAACCTATTTGGTCATTTTGAAAGTGATCTATGTGAACTGAACTTCTGTTGTGTTACAGATCTGAACCATTTTCCAATCACTTTTACCAGCCCGTGTAATTTCTGTCCCTAGCCCAAGAGACAAGGGAGTCATGGAACCATATATACTTACAGGTTTGAGTTCTCCCCTCCCCACTCCTTAAAGACCAGGCTTTGAGGACTACTTGGAGGGCTTTGTTCACAATTAAATAAATATTAGGTTCTTTTCATTGCTTCTAGTTGGGGGGGAAAAATTAATTAAAAAACACATGTGAAAGTACAGATATCTAGTGGTTCTCCATAAAATCAATTTACTAGATGTATCCCTGACACTGAGTTCCATGTTGACAACTGTCTTGTCACTGATGACAAACTATTGGTTTAATATTATTTCCCTCATGTGGGATCACAGCACTATTTCAACCAGTCCTCCTAACTCTAGGTAATCTGTAATCCCATAATGCAGTATCATACTGCAGATAAGAAAAAGAACATACCTGATAACTAGCATTCACTTGCATGAGACAAACATATTATGCTACGTGTCCTCATATATTGGCTTAGAGACCCTGAACTTAATGAAAGCCAGCAGTCTAGGAACTGAGCTGGTCCAATTCCCTTATCAATGGCTGGATCAGTACATCAATACTGGGCTCTTCAGTGTTCTTTTACAACAAAAATGATCATGTTCAGACATTGTGTGTAAGTAATGTATTTTCCCAAATCAAGCCCTATCTAAAAAAGGAACAAGCAACATTTGCTGACTTGTTATTTATGCAAAATAACTGCAACAGAAATTAATTTAAAAAATTGGACAGAGACCAAGAATTTAAAATCTTAACCCCAAAAGGTACATATTATACCATGTGAAAGTGTGAAAAATGGCAGCAAAGACTATTTAAAATAGAAAAATGTTCTCAACTTTCAGATGTTCTAAGTTTTGCAGAGTGAAAACTAATGTTTCAAATAATTCTCCCAATAACCAGATAGCAAGCTACTTCTCTCTTTCTGTTCACAGTTTTGGACATACTGCTGTGTTCATGTGAAGCAGGAATGCAATGGAGTTTCCTCGCAACAAAAGACAGCTTAGCTAAAGCATCAAGGGAAACTATGAATGTATGTTCGTATCTGCAGTTAACAATCAAATAGAACTGGCCAAACTTCCTTAGATTTTGGTTTGAGGCTGAAGTTGAGTTGGACAAAAAATGCAGGATACAAAACATTCAAGTTGTACATGCACCACACCCATCATCATCTGCACACATCCCAACTCATAAATTTGTCATTAAGCCCCGTGGCGCACATTATGTTTATGTCAAAATTAACATGCTAATCATGCCATAAAGTGGCAAAGGTGCAATACATACACCCAATTTAAGGCACCATAAGGCAACCAGCCATAAAAGTGTTCCACATATAAACAAAGAAAAATGTTATGGTCCCTTAAATGGAATGTGTAGTATATCCACACATGGGGGCTGTTTGGGGGTGGATTCCTGACAATCAGCCCTGGGCAGCCTCCCATCTCCAACACGCAGTGCTGGCAATCTGGTTGGTACTGGCCTGGAGTAGCCCCAGGTCCCTAGCCAGCCTAGGGTTGCCCTGCAGGCTCTCCTGCTGAGGAGTTCAAACCCCTGCTCTGGGCAGGGGTTTAAATAAGGCTCCCAGTGGAAGGGAAGGGGGTAGGAGACAGGAGCTGAAGGGTTTCCCCCACTCGGGACTTTGAACCCTCCACCTGGCAGCTCATCTTGAATCAGACCCAGAACAGCCCCAGGTCACAGCAGGGGCCCCTGGCTTTCAACTGGCTACTGTACTGCACTGGCAGGTAGAAAGGGCACAACTGGGATCTGTTCCCTGATCCCAAAAATCACACCTCCTGCCACATACAGGTAGCACAGCTAGAAGCATAACTGTTGGGGGCAGATCCCACAGCATCATTAAATGAACGTAGGCCAGGAGCACAAATTATTTCTTAGAATAAACAAGCAAAAATTAAAGAAAAATAAAAAAAAAACAGAAAGGAGAGATAGGGAGAGTTATTATTTAACTATTTATCTTTCTTTAGGACCTCTATTTAAACTGTCCAGGAGCTGCCTGCAGTTTGCGAGCCATGGTTGAACCACCCCCTGCTACAGAATAGTGGTTCCCAAGCTATTAGACTGCTATCGGCCCACAAAATTTCTTGTACCATCATGCCTTCTTATCGATTAAAAAGAAAGGTGATGGGGAAGGGGCAGATTCAATGTACAACTACTTACCATGGCCTCACAAATCTACCACTGGTCTGTGGACCAGTCTGGGCAAAATTATCACAGAATATATGGTGATTTTAATTTAGAAAAGGTCAGAATCCTCAGGGGTTTCAGACTCACAAAACAGATTAAAACATCTGCATCCATGATGCATTTTGTCTTTAGATAAAACAATTAAGTCTGAATTTCAGAGGCTTCACTGCATGGTCTGCTACATACGTGCAAATATGCACCTGAAAACACTCATATGGGAACTTTCAACCAGGAATATTTCAGCATGTACCCAAGTGGATTTTCCATGAGTAAAAACTAGAACCAGTCAGTAGAAAATAGATTCTATCTTCCCAATATTAGTGTTTACAGTCAGTATATGCAGAGATTTATAAAACACACACAGATGCCACCTCTCATCAAAAACAAAATTTTTCCTTACTTATTCTATTGATCTCTTCTTAGGTAAGTATTAATAAGAAACTTATTTTAAATATCTACAGAACCATCATTAACTAGGCAGCTTTTTTATATCAAAAACTACTTTTCTCTATTCATCTCATTTATATTTTGCATGGAAACAAATGAGTAGATTTCACTTTTGTTTTGTTTAGAGTCATTTTCACTTTTAAATTTTCCAATATTATCACAAAAGCTACATATCTTACATTAAAAATATTTGAAAAGAAGAGGCAAGGTATGGAGGAATGTGCACTTCCAAATAACTTACTTATACTTTAAAAACTTCATGGAAAATCCGTAATTTATCTTCAGTTTTATAAGTAATATGCTTTAATTCTACTACAGTAGAACCCAGATATTTTTGGGGGGTTACCTTCCTAGCACCCTTGCAAATAAGAAGGTATATCTGGGGTAAACAGAACCACAGCAAACAGCTGCAGGAGACTGCTGAGGTGCTCCAGCTGTTTGCTACAGCTTTTATTTCAAAAGGCTCTGCTTCTCCAACCAGCTGCAGGGAACCACTGACGAGCTCCATCTGAGTGGAGAAGCAGAACCCTTTGAAGTAAAGAGTTGCAGCAAGCTGCTCAGCAGCTCCTAATTCAGTTATCCTCTGTGAACTAAGCAAGTTTCAAACCATCCCCATACAAATGATCCACAGTCCTAGTGTACTTAAAATTAAGAAGTCAAAACTAGCCTCCTACCTTCTCCCTAAACTATGCGATTATTCTCTCCTCTATTCTCTTATCTCTTTTAAAGTACTGCTCATTAAATTCAACATACACCTTGGAGTTTCATTTTTCACTAGCAAACCAAATATGCTTACTCTAACTAGAAAAACTAAAGTTATACTGTATAGTGCCATCTCATTTGCAACAATCTTGTTTAACATAGTTATGATTACTAATGAAGATCTTTTTTCTGAGGCTCCTGTAGCCCTAAATTCGTGAGAAATGCAATCATGTATCTGCCCATCTAATATTACCAAAGGCAAGCAGTCTGATTAGCAGGGATCCAGGTTTTCCATTTCCCACGGAAAACCAGAGTAAAATGAGGATTTCCCCCTTTACCAGAGGAAAACAGATTTCTCATTTTGGCAGAGAAACCCACAAATTTTGCAAGTTTGCAGAGAGCTCTCTGCAAGGTGGCAGAGCTCCAGCCTGCAGGGAGCTGGGGGGAGCAGGAGAAGGGCAATCAGGCAAGGGGCACCATGGGCATGTATAAACACATGGCTGCCAGGCAGCCTGGAGAGCAGTTCCCACAGGTAAATCAGGGAGGAGATTGAGACCCCCATAGGGAGGGAGGGAGGGAGTTGGGCAAGGCTGGAGCTGGGACTACTGCCCAGCCAAGCAGTGCATGGGGTTTGGGGCCCAGGGCTGAAATATGCAGCCACAGGGCCCTGGCAGGAAGTGGGATGGGGCTGCAGATGGCTCATCCAGGGGTGGCTGGGACTGGCTCCCCATTGCTGTGCACACTCTCTGGTGGGGCAGGGGGAACCTGCACCCCCCAGACCTGTGCATGGTGGGGGAAGCTGCACGCTGCCTGTTACAGGCTCAGGCTTCTGCCCTGCTGCCCTCCCCCGGGACTTCTGCAGCCTGGCAGATGCAACCCAGTGCTGCACAGTACAGCAAGGCCGCACAGGAAAGCTGCTTGCAGCTGTCAGCTCTGCACCACCCTGGCAATGTGCCCCCTGCTTGTACAGCAACAATGAGGGGCACAATCGTACACCGCTGCCTACACTCCTGCCACGCAGGCAGGGGGCGCCTTGCCAGGAAGGTAAAGAGCTCTGCAACACTCAGCAGGTATGTAGGCCTGCCTACCTTTTTTTTTTTAAAGAAATATAGTAGCAGGATCCTTTCATTTCACGTGCATGCATGATCCTGTGCATTAATTGCAACAATTCAAGCATCTTTTACTTTCTGACGCTAGTCATGTATTTTGTCCAATGGGACAATTATACTTAAGGGCATATACCAACTATGGTATGACAGCAAAAAGAAAAACTAAGGCAAAACTGTGTGAATCAGGCATAACTAAGCCCTTCCCAAAAAAGTAATAATCTCTTTAGACAAAAAAGTACAAGACAGAGGGATGAAAACAAGAAAAGTGAAGATTTAAAAAAAGGGACAAGTAATACAAGAGATGCACAGAGCAACTGGAAACTGATAAAACTCACGTGGGACAAGAGAAATAACAATTCAATGGCAGCACATATACTGTTTTGATCTCCACATCCCCAAAAGGGCTAAGAACTCTATGGAAACAGCACCTCAATGCCCTTATATTGCTCTCTAGCTCTTCCTTGTTGAGTGAAGGAACAGAATATATCCAGCTGTGTCACTAATATGTAGTATTTACAAAGAAAAGAACAGAATAGATTCCCAAAAGATTCCCAGAAATAACTCCTTTCTTACTTGTAATGCAGTATGTGTACTGTGTCCCTGAAAGACCATACAAATTAAAGAACAAAGAAACATCCTTTGAAATAAAAGGTGAAAGATTAAATGAAAGATGACACATAAGTGTGAAACATTTCCTCATCAATTATTTTTCTGTTCCAGGAATTACAAAAGAAATTCTAAATACAGCTAAGTATTTTAAAATTAAACCATGCCAAGGCATTTTCATAAATCTCCTCCACATATCAGATCAGAATTTCATCTGGCTTCAAGCAGCATCCATTGACTTCAATGAAACTGTTCTAATTTAACCCAGGTAAGAACCTGGCCTCGTACGTTTATGTCACTGAAAGGCAATTATCCATTTTATTCTTACAAACTAGTCTCACTGTCATGGATACATTCAATTTTTAATTAAAGAAATGCCATTGTGGCACTTAAATCCAATATTGCACTATTTCCACTACTGTAGATACATTCTGGAGTTTCATAGTTTCATAGTAGCTAGGGTCAGAAGGCACCTGAACAGCCTGACCCCCTGCCACAGGCAGGAATGAATGCTGGGTTCACAAGACCCCAGACAGGTGATCATCCAACCTCCTCTTGAATTTACCCAAGGTAGGGGCGAGGACCACTTCCCTGGGAAGTTGGTTCCAGATTTTGGCCACCCTAACTGTAAAATATTGCCTTCTGATCTCTAACCTAAACCTATTCTCCATCAGCTTATGACCCTTGTTCCTTGTCACCCCTATTTGCTGTTGATCCCCCCCGATGAGCTCGTAGGCAGCCACCAGGTCCCCCCTCAACCTCCTCTTGCTGAGGCTGAACAGGTTCAGGTCCTTCAGTCTCTCCTCATAGGGCCTGTCCTGCTGTCCTCTCACCAAGTGGGTGGCCCTCCTCTGAACCCTCTCCAGGCTGGCCACATCCCTTTTGAAGTGCAGCACCCAGTACTGGACACAGTCCTCCAACTGCAGCCCGAACAAAGTCACATAAAGGGGGAGTATCACCTCTCTGGACTAGCTTGAGATGCACCTTTGGATGCATGACAAGGTATGGCTGGCCTTGCTGGCTGCCGTCTG
>NW_005841948.1:2071468-2080117 GCF_000455745.1 Alligator sinensis
TCTGGTAGGTGGGATATCCTGGTCCCTGTTCAGGAAAACAGAGGCAAAGAAACTGTTAAAAATATCAGCTTTCTTGTCTGGCATGGCCACCAGATTACCGTTTGTGTCTTGCAGGGGCCCTACATTGCCTGGTGCCCTCTTCTTGCTCCCAATGTACTTGAAAAAGGACTTTTTGTTGTCCTCAAACCTGGACACTAGCCTGAGTTCCATCTCTCCCTTGGCCTTCCTAATAGCCCTCCTACACTCCTGGGCCAAGGAGTACTCCTCCTTGGTGATAGTTCCTCCCTTCCACTGGTTGTATGCCTCCTTTTTAGTCCTCAGGCATTGCTAAATGCCCTTGCTGAGCCAAGGGGGTTTCTGAGCACTCTTACCCCCCTTGCTTCTCTCAGGGACTGTTATCCTTTGGGCCTGGAGGATCGCCCCCTTAAGGTACGACCATCCCTTGTGGACTCCTATCTCCTCTACCTTCTGGGCCCTTAGTGCCTCCCCCACTAGTCTCCTAAGCTCATTGAAGTCGGCCCTTCTGAAGTCAAGGGCTTTAGCCTTGGTGAGAGCCCTAGACGCCCTGTGCTGGATACCAAAATCCAACAGGTGATGATTGCTATTGCCCAGGTGGTCAAGGACCTGCAGTCCCCTCACCAGGTCATCCCCCATGGCCAGGACCAGGTCCAGCAAGGCGTTACCCCTAGTGGGGCTGTGCACTTCCTGGATAAGGTGAAGGTCCTGTAATACAGCCAAGAACCTACGCAAGCGGTCAGACCTGGCTGTCTGCTCCTTCCAGCAAATGTCTGGGTAGTTTAGGTCACCCATGACAATAACATCCCTTGACCTAACCCGCTCCATAAGCTGACTGGAGAAGTCCTGGTCTAGCTCTTCCCCCTGGTTATTTTACTATAGTCAAGAAACATCTAACAAGGAACTATTCACCTGGGAAACAAACTTTTTATGAGACTATATTCCCTTTTAAATCACATATAAATAAGGAAGAGGTTTTTTCCAGTATGGTTTAAGTAAAACAAATGTTTCAATTTCTTTTTAACTATATTTCAGGCAATAAGTGAACCCCCTTCACTCCCAAAAAACTAGGTACAGTGTACCAATCCTTGAACCGGTGGAGGGGGGTGGGGGGGGTATTTGGTTATTCAAACATGAGACAGCAGAATCTTCTTTCCTTTGGTATATCTGGCTGGAAACAAGCATGCCAATTAGGAAATTGTGCCAGAAATCAGATGTTCACAAGAATACATTGTGCTAGTTTATACTGATTTCTCTTTTGTAAATTGTTTAAACAATTTAGCAACGTATAAATACAAAAGCTTTAAAACATTTTAAAAAATTATTTTCAGTCCTGCTAGGTTTCCCTGTTGTGTTGTTATTGCATTGAAATCAGTGGCATGTTAGAAGTATGTGGTTTATTCAACAGTACAGTAGACAGGTTTTGCTTCCTGAATTATACCTGCAATGTTAAGCAACAGACACAGCAATTTTTAGTTTAACTCATTTTAGAGCCATAAAGAAAAGACAACAGGTGGTTTGGAAATAAGCAATAAAAATAAAGTATGAAATGAATAAAAGGGCACACAGTAAGAATTTAAAAACAGATATCAGTTCACAGCTGTTAAATATAAATGTTCCCAAACAATGCCTGATCTGTTGGATTAATCTTTACTTTTATTTCTCGATGTGGTCCTCTTCAGGCCTGCCGACAGGGCTTTCACACTTTAGGGACCTTGCCACAAGAACCAGCTTTCCCCAGTAGTTTATCAAGGTGCAAATTTGGCAAACTTCAGGACACAGCACAAAGCTCATCTGCTCAGGCCTTTAACTAGGATCAGGTTGTAATAGGCACCTGTGGGGAAGCAATCATAGGGGCAGTATTTTACTCAAGTCTGACTTGGGTGATTTGGTATTTTGTGAGGGTTTTCCCTTTACTTATTTACTGTGATACAGTAAAATCCTATGCATGATCAAGAAAGATGCATATACTTTTTAGGGAAAATGAATAACAAGAATCTATAATAACCCCTAGAATAAAGGATATCAGCTCAAACTCAAAACTTACTACTGAAGTCCAGCAGCTATCCTATGGATCCAAGAACTATTTACATGGTAAGTAAATACATGTAGGCATGAATTTGGTCTTAGAAAATCTCTGTATGAGAATTAAGTCAGTCAGTAATTCTTACAGTTGAATAATAAGCTTTTTTTTTTTTTTTCTTTCTTTTTTTTTTTTTTAAAAAAGATCAGTGATTGTTAACCAGGGTGCTGTGGCTGTTAGCATTGCTGCATGTACAAACATGATTCATAAGATAAATTCAGATTTCAAAAAAGAAGTCATAATGATGAAAACATTCTGTCTGGTTGTAGTCTTTCTGGGTTTTTTGCAACAGAAGAATTGCGCTATTATCGTTCTGGAGTAAGCAAAGAAGTGAAAACTAAGAGCTAGCATTTTTTGAGGAAAGCCTGGAGTCTAAAGAGGTTGAAAAACACCACTTTAGGCATATACATTTTACTCCAATGTCTAGTTTGCACTGTAAAACAACTTCATATCACACAAACAGTCACAGTTTCTCTCCATCCTTTCAGCATAAGGGTACTGATTCATTTACGCAGTATCGTTTACAAAGCAGCAAATATGGACTAAATTGCTGTAGGAATTAACTATGTTCCTTAAACTAAACTAATCCAGAGGCTGGCAATTATTTGGGCCCATGGGCCACATCAGCAGTTCTGGGGAGCTGCCGCAGGGCAGTCAGCAACCTCACTCCAGCAACAGCCTGGAGCCCACTTGCCCTGGGGCTCCTCCCCACCACTGCCAACAGCACACAGCCCCAGCCTTGCCCCACGCCCACCCTGAACTCACCCTAGTGGGACCAGAGCCACTGGCCCCAGCCCCATGCTACTGGTGGGGACCCACATGCACAGCCCTGACCCAGCCCAGTGAAGTGGACCAGCTCCAGACTATCCGGAACCCACATGCACAGCCTCAACCCAGCCCACCCCATGTCTGCTCTGGATCACCTGCTCATGCTGAGCCATGGCAGCAGCTGGACAGAAGATGCTGCAGGGCCCAGGGGGAAAGTGCCTCCTCCACCTTGCCACTACCAGACCCTTCTTGCTGTAGCTGCCCAGAGCCCACACACAGGCTGCTGTGCTGCTCTTCTCCTCTGCTGCCATCTGCAGGCTGCCCAGCAGAGCAACAGTGGCAGTGCAGAGGAGCCACAGGGCAACCCAGGAGTGGACTCTGGATGGCTACAGCGAGAAGGGCCTGGCAGTTGCTAGGGGAAGGGGCCACTTTTCCCCCACACCAAGCAGAAGCAGCTTCTGCCCAGCCACCACTGCTGCTTCTTGGCTTGGACAGGCAAGTCTGGAGCAGGCACATGGTGGGCTGGGTCAGGGCTATGTGCGCCAGCTGATTCAAGCTGGTCCACTCCACTAGGTCAAATCCAGAGCAGGCACGGGGTGGGGCTGTGTGCACAGAATCCTGCCAGTACCAGGGGGTTGGGGCTGGCAGTGGTAGCAGCTGAAAGAAGCCACCACCACTTGCGCTGCTTAGAAAGGCAACCCAGCTACAGAGCTGCCCCAGTCCTGCTGCATGCCCAGGAGGTGGCAGAACACACCACAGGCTGGATGGCACCTGGACCAGGCAGGACCAAGGAACCTGCTGTGGGCTGGACGAAGTCCCTCCACAGGCCATGTTTTGCCCACCCCATTGGAATCTCTGCTAATTACTAGGGATCTGAGTTTTCTGTTTGCTGCAGGAAAATGCTGATTTTCTCCTTTGAAGGAGAAAAATGTGGATTTTCCTCTTTAAAGAAGGAAGCCACAGGAAATGATGAGTTTCCCCTTGCAGGCTGTTAGCCTTCCAGCCTGCAAGGAGCTGCTTAGGGCTAGGGTAGTGGGGGGAGGGCAGGTGGAGGTCGGGAGCACCACCTGTGCGTGTACACACATGCATATGGCTGGGCTACAGCCAGGCAGGGTGGTGGGAACAATCCCAGCAGCTGCATGCAGGCTAAAGTTTAAGTCTATGGGGGAGTGGGCTTGGAGAGCCAGGGCTTGGGGATTTTGCGGAGGGAGGCATGACAGGGGCAGCTGAGGGCCCCCTTTGGCAGGGGTGGGGATGGGCTATGGTTTTGGAGTGAGGGGCACTGGCACGGCACATGGTGGGGCTGCGGACTGTGGGTAGAGAGTGAGAGTGCACTGGCAGGGTCAGGGGAAGTAAAGGGGCACCAGCATGGGCAGGGCATTGGCGTATCAGTGGTGTTCACTTTCAGTGCCACAAAGCCACAGCCAGACAGCCGCAGCTGGACCCACATCCTGGTGAGTGAAGGGGGCGGGGGGAACTCTGATTTTCCAGGATAAAAAAACCCCTCAATCAAGTGACAAAATACATAGGTATTTAGAATTTATTGTATTATAATGATTGAGGCACTAGTAGGCTTCCAAATTGCTTTAAAATTGTAAATATATAAATAAAACATTGTGTTAAATCAATACATGCATAATTTCATTTTAATCGCATAAAAATGTACATTTTGGGGGTTTTAATCAGAGAACTTGCAATTTTTTTTAAACAGATAAAACCAGTATCCCTGCTAATTACAAAAGAACTTCCTCTTTTGCTCCTGCTGTCTAGGACAATGTCCTCTCCAAGTTCTATTTTCAAGCCACTTTGAAAATGTCTTTCCCTGGCCTATGTAGAATATGACTTCATTTCTCAGTGCTATTAATTTCAGCATTTTAAGTGAAAAACAACTGAAGTTCCTGGTAGATGTTCCTTACTCCCTCCATCATCTTTACTACTCTCTCAATCACATTCATTTAGGCAAACCTCCAAAATATTTTCAGTGACCATAACTGTCTAATTTCATGGACAGGGAAGGAGAGAATACCGATAGATGCCCCAGTTCAGACTCTGGTACAGTCAGTCCATGTTCTTCCACTTTGCCCCAGTGGAAAAAAAAGCTTCCTTTTTTCTTAACCGTGTTTCAAGTTAGTTCACATGTAGAAGGTACAACTGAAATTAACAGGTACTTCCTAGCATGGATCTTGGGAGTCATACTTCTGAACCTGCCAAAGCCAAAGGTGAGATTACACAGACCAAAAAAATAGTCTGGGAAACAAAAATAAAAATCACAAAGGAAACTTAAAATGCTGTGGAATTAATTCCTTTGGCAGAAATTACTATAACTTCAGTTTCAAAATTGTTGTTTATGTGAATCATTTTCAACAATGAAGAAGAATAGATGCCAAACTTACACCAGCTATAAAATAACTTTCAGATAAAGAATAATTGTCTTCTTTCAAAACAGTCACACTAAATTAGTGAAGAATTGAAGTAGACGAAGAGGCTTACAGCATATTCTCTTTCCTTAACCTGGTTGCATGGAAGGCAATAACTGCCACAATGGAAAGATGGAAAACTCCATGTGGGGGGAGGCAGGGGAAGAAATAAATAAGTAAAGCAATTGAAGATTAGTTTTATTCTGCTCCTTTGCCTAACCTAGTTATCATTTAGGTACAATAACTAAAACTAACAACGATAACGAGACACCCAAGAAAAATACTAGTTTTTCAAAAAAACCTGACAATTTTAAAGCTTGATTAGAACAAAAATGTTTTATGCACAGTCCATGCCAACCTTCCATTTACTAGGGTAGGGAAGGGTAGGCTAAGCTTTACTTTTTAAGGTTTTACAAAAGAAAAAAAAAGTAGTGGTATTTTCGCTTTTACAAAACTATACTGCGACTAAATTTGAACCAACAGTCATAACAGTAAAATGATAATTTTACTTAGTTGGCATTTTAATCACAATTAGACTTTAGAACAAGATGCTTCTGAAAATTTCATCCTTTAACTGAGCTAAAAGCCAAAAGTCTCATTTTCAAAGTTAGAGACACTTAGGAGACAAGTACCAAGTCACAAATGGAAAGTGGCACTCTGACTTAGGAGCCACTTGTGAATTTTTTTTCCTCTGGTAATTAATTCACTTGTATTAAGTTTTGCGTAGAAAAATCAGCTCTTAGTCTTGTACAGTCACATCCCTGGAAGTCTAAGTTCATTTTACTTTACATGCTATAATAATTTAATAGATGTTAAATACTGTAAGAAAGTGCTTTTGGTTGTGGCTCTTTAACCACCTTAACTTTAGGAAAGGGGGATGGGAGACAAACAAAGGCCGCCTTCATGTTCATTTAGGATAGTCTGCTTGATTATTTTGAAACTCCATTTTTCCTTATTTTGCACAGCCATAATTTTTTGAAGAAAATTACTTTGATTTTTTTTAAATGGATCTTGCCAAAATACAGCAAGTGACCTTGTAAACTCAGGGAGGAAAAAAATAATGCCCCCTGTCCCTTTTTAAAACTTTAATCAACTTTTCTCCTTGTAGAATGTGTCATCCCAAAACTTTTTCTGGATATTTTTGGGGGTAAAGATTTCTAGAACAGTATTTGTCTCTTTCCTAGAGGACTCCCAATTACTGTATGTGAGACAAGTATTCTTCCAGAATCTCTGGCTGTTGCTCCAAAATGATATTACTATTTACTAATTTTATATTTTGGATTATAAAGTTGCTAACCAAGGTTACAATTACTGAATAAGGGGAAATTTCTTTACTCGCTTATCCATACATCCACACCCTCAAAATTTATGGGTATGACATTTTTTTTCTTTCAAAGAAGATAATGGAGAGAATATGTTCCAATTCACCCTGTCATAATGTGCCTTATTCAAACCGATTTGTAACAGGGTTCCAATGCCACTATGAGTATCACACAATGGCAACTTGAGCGTGCTTCAGAATGCTGTACAAGGAATGGGGTACTTGTTTTGTTTTTAAACACCTTTCCTTTTTCCTTGGGCATGGGGAAAAACAACTTACATATATTCATGCTAAAATGTACATACCAGCTTTAAAAAATTAAGGTATGGACAGATATGAAATTTGGTGTGATTCAAATGCACTTCATTTTAAAGTGCTTCAAAATCAGATCATGTCTGTGGCATGCAGAAGTGCCCCGCCCTCTCCACAGCATTTCTAAGATGACTGCAAAAACATGTTAAAAAGCAACAGTTAGGTTCCACGAGCGGCAAGAGACGCACGGGTGAAAGCCCACTGTGCCCCCGCCCCCCCGAAGCCCCCCCAGGGACTCCCCAGCAGCTGCGGAGCCCCCCACTGACCCCCAGCACAGCCAGGGACTGTGGTGGGAGGCGGTTAACCCCTAGAGAGTAGGAGGAGCTGGCTGAGTGGGAGCCGGGCCGGGTCTCGCCCTGCCCAGGCCCCTACTTCACCCAGGCCCCCAGGGAGCCATGCAACCAGAGCTGTGCAAACAGGTGTGCTTGTCTACCAGCACGTGAGTTAGTGCTGAGTTCGCGCAGGAGGGTGCGCGGGAGGGCCCAAGGCCCTGCCTGCGAGCCCCTAGGGTAGGCAGACTCGGGCCCAGCCAGCCTACCAGCAGCATGCCACAGGTGGACATTCGCCACACCCCAAGGGTCCCCTTGGGGTCTGCGGTCCCCCCTGGCACCTCAGAGACAGCCACCCAGACGGAGCCCATGGTTCCGGGATCCATGCAGACGGAGCCCCTGGCTCTCGGCTATGGGGGCTGCCTGTCCGTTTTTCAGGCTCTGGGGCCCGGGAGTATGGCTACCTCCCTTTGTGGGGTCTGCTCCCTTTTGGGGTCTCTGGCGTGCCAGCTGGAGGAGCTCCAGGCTGCAGTCCAGAGACTGCGTGCCATCAGGGACTATGAGCAGGAGATAGACTCCTACTGCCAGGCCCTTCTCCCCCGGGAGCGGGAGGGTAGACCATGATCTCCCTCCAGGACAAGGGAGGACTCAGGGACCTCCCATTCTGTCCAGCCAAGGGGATGGACCAAGGTGGCCAAGGGCCCTAAGGCCCGCAGCACCAAGGTCCCTGCCCTGCTGGAGCTTTGCAACAGGTATGAACTTCTTGCAGCCCCAGCAGAGCCTGCTGAGTTGCCAGCTCCCGCAGGCAACAGAGGCTCAACTGCAGCTACTGCCCCTTCTCTCCTCAAGACAAAATGTGAAGTGTTTGTTGTGGGAGACTCCATCCTGAGGGGGACTGAGGGGGCAATCTGCCGCCCTGACGCCCTAGCCCGGGAAGTCTGATGCTTCCTGAGGGCCCGCATCCGAGATATTGCAGAGAAAATCCCTAAGCTCCTCCAGCCCATAGACCACTATCCCATGCTCCTTATTCATGTGTGCACCAATTACATGGCTCGGAGCGCTCCCAGCCAGGTCATGAAATGCTACAGGGATTTGGGAGCAGGGCTAAAGGGTCTGGGGACACAGGTGGTGTTCTCCTCGATCCTCCCAGTCTCGGGGTATGGGCTGAGGAGGGAGAGGAGAATCCAGGTAGTGAACCAAAGACTGAGGCGCTGGTGTCATCGGGAAGGCTTTGGCTTCTATGACCACAGCCCGCTCTTTGGCGAGAGAGGCAGCGAGCTGCTGGGAAGAGATGGCCTCCACCTCTCTCCCCTGGGGAGGAGGCTCTTCTCAGCCAGACTGGCTGACCTGTTCCACCGGGCTTTAAACTAAGCCCACTGGGGGACGGGGGGGACTACCGCCACTGCTGGCCTGCTGAGCCACCCTTGGAAAGCCAGCAGACCAAGGCACTTAAGGGAGGCCACC
>NW_005841948.1:2080257-2086127 GCF_000455745.1 Alligator sinensis
TCCAGACCTCCCACCCAAAGTCAAGAGCTTGACCAAGAGTTCGCCAGGGAACTGGCTGACGCCGCATGCTCCAGGACCGTGGTTGTCACGGGCAACTTCAACTACCCAGACATCTCATCGGAGGATCACTCAGCAAAATCTGAGCGGTCGCAAAGCTTCCTATCGTGTGTGGATGACCTCTACCTGACTCAAAAAGTCTATGGGCCAACAAGAGGTAAAGCACTGCTCGACCTGGTACTGGCTAACTTCAGGAAAGCCGACTTTGACAAGCTCAGGAGGCTTGTAAGTGAGGCCCTAAGGGACCACAACTCCAGTTCAGAAAGAGTGGTTGCTCCTCAAGGGAGCGATCCTCAATCCACAAGCTAATTCTATTCCATCTTGAAGGAAAGGCAGCAAGAGGGCACAGCAGCCCCCCTGGCTCTCCACTGATCTAGCAGACCTCCTGAGGCTAAAAAGAAAGGCCTACAAAGAATGGAGGATGGGATTCACCTCCACGGAGGAATATTCTGCACTGGTCTGGTCCTGCAGGGAGCAAACGAGGAAAGCCAAGGCTGCAACTGAACTCCAACTAGCTTCGAGTATCAAGGACAATAAAAAGTCCTTTTTCAGATATGTGGGGAGCCAGAGGAAAAGCAAGGGCAACATTGGACCCCTGCTAAACCAGAAGGGACAACTGACGCCCAGGAAAAAGCCAACCTACTAAATGGGTACTTTGCATCAGTCTTTCATCAGTCCCATGGGACACCCATGCCCACTATGGGACAGACCGGTCCGGGCGAGGGAGATTCCCTGCCCTCCATCAATGTTGACCTCATGAAGGAACACCTTGAGAGGCTGGATACCTTCAAGTCAGCAGGCCCTGATAATCTACACCCCAGGGTACTCAAGGAGCTGGCAAGCATCATAGCCCAGCCTCTAGCACGGATCTTTGAGAACTCCTGGTGCTCTGGTGTAGTGCCCAAAGACTGGAAGAATGCCAGTGTGGTGCCTATCTCCAAGAAAAGGAGGAAAGTGGATCCGACAAACTATAGGCCCATCAGCCTGACCTCTATCCCGGGGAAGGTCTTAGAAAAGATTATTAAAGAGGCCATCCTTAATGGACTGGCTGACGCCAACATCCTGAGGGATAGCCAGCACGGGTTTGTTGCGGGTAGGTCTTGCTTGACCAATCTCATTTCCTTCTACAATCAGGTGACCTGTCATTTGGACAGGGGAGAAGAGATTGATGTCGTATATCTTGACTTCAAAAAAGCCTTCGATCTAGTTTCCCATGATCACCTCTTGGCGAAACTGGCCAATTGTGGCCTTGGGTCTGCTGGGTGGGGAATTGGCTCCATGTTCAGACCCAGAGGGTGGTAACTGACGGAAGTCAATCATCATAGTGCCCTGTGACCAGTGGGATCCCCCACAAGGCTCTGTCCTTGGACCCATATTGTTCAACATCTTCATTAATGATGTTGACATTGGAGTCAGAAGCAGACTGGCCAAGTTGACCGATGACACCAAACTTTGGGGCAAAGCATCCACACCTGAAGGCAGGAGGGCAATCCAGGCTGATCTGGACAGGCTCAGCAAATGGGTGGACGAGAACCTGATGGCGTTTAACACTGAAAAATGTAAGATTCTCTACCTTGGGAGGAAAAGCCTACAGCATCCTTATAGGCTCGGCAGTGCTATGCTGGCTAGCACTACGGAAGAAAGAGACTCGGGGGTGATCATTGACTACGAGATGAACATGAGCCTTCAATGTGATGCTGCAGCCAGTAAAGCGACCAAAACGCTGGCTTGCATCCATAGATGCGCTTCTCAAGCAAATCCCGGAACATCATTCTCCCCTTGTACTTGGCCTTGGTGAGGCCGCAGCTGGAGTACTGCATCCAGTTTTGGGCCCCACAATTCAAAAAGGATGTGGAGAAGCTTGAGAGAGTCCAGAGAAGAGCCACGCTCATGAACAGAGGTCAGGAAAACAGACCTTATGACGGGCTGAGAGCTATGGGGCTCTTTAGCCTGGAAAAGCGCAGGCTCAGGGGTGATCTGATGGCCACCTATAAGTTTATCAAGGGTGACCACCAGTATCTGGGGGAATGTTTGTTCACCAGAGCGCCCAAAGGGATGACGAGGTCAAACGGTTATAAACTCCTGCAAGACCGTTTCAGGCTGGACATAAGGAAGAATTTCTTTACTGTCCGAGCCCCCAAAGTCTGGAACAGCCTGCCATCGGAGGTGGTTCAAGCACCTACATTGAACACCTTCAAGAGTATATTGGATGCTTATCTTGCTGGGATCCTATGACCCCAGCTGACTTTCTACCTTCAGAAGATCGAGTCCAGCCCCTGCCCGAGTTCCCTTCCAGCCCTAATGTCTATGAAATCTATGAAATGTATCCAGATGCTAGAGACCAGGAATGCATGCCTCTGCCTCCAGTCTCTGGAGGTTTCTGAGAACAGCCAAGCACACAGGAAAACACTCACTGGCTGTTCCCTTTGCATTAATCCACCTGCTCTCCTCCCCCTGGCTCCCCAGCAGGGGACGTAGGAGTTTTCATTATGCTAGGCCACAGTTATACTGTTACAGTTAGTAACATTGCAAAGGACCTTGGAAGTAACAGGCTTTACTGACCACGGGATGACCTGATAAAAGATGCAACCAGCCTCTTTGTACCACTAATTCAAAGAAAAAAAACAAGAGCTGAACGTTCTGGGCAGTAAAAAATTAGAACTCACTAAAAAGTGGAGATAACAAGAGGCAAGCTGCACTCAGCAGGGGTAAGTTGAAGACACTTAAATACAGTAAGGGAACAAGCTAGAAAAAACCAAAAACTCAGGGAGCTCCAGATATCCAAGCTTGGAAGGGAATAACTGCAGTTGGCAAGGAATGAGCTGCAGGTGTCTGGACTTGGGAAAGAGACAAGTAAAAAGGGGCCTCTTGACAGAAAGGGAAATAAGAGCTGGCACAGAGTTGGGGGTATCCAAGCTATACATACAGGATTGGGAGCCTTGCCCTTCTGTAGCAACTTAAGGGATGCCTGTGCACATAATACGTAATGGTCATTTACCATGATTTGGGCAGTTTTTCTGTGCTGGGCTGATTACTCTGAAGACCTGCTAGCTACTATCCTAAAATACAATAAACCTGTCTGAGCTTTAGCCACCAAACACAAATTCACATAATTCTTTCTGTATCACACCCGAGCTCCACAAAGCTAGTTGCAGGCAACTGCCTCTGAGAGCACCCCAACCCATGCAGCCTGAACACCAAGAGTGACAGTAGGCGGGCGGCTGGTTGGGAGCCCTCCCAAAGCCCAAGCACCTCAGAACAACATGGGAGGGCAGGTCAGTAGAGAGCAGAGCACTATGGGATGCCACAGGACTGAGCAACCCCTAGTCATGCTCTGCTGGAATGTGCAGATGTTTTAGGAAGCACTTCAATAATAAAGCACTTCAAAGATGTCTGCCCCCCCCGCCAGTCATTTTTGAAGGACTTTAGGCATGAACATTTGCACCCTCATTCTGTGCAATTCTTCGACAGCACTTGGAATACTTCAAACATGTCTGCCCATAGTTTTAGATGCTGCTATGCCAGTTTCTCTTGCCTTTTATCTTTTAAGAATTTAAAATTTGCAATCATTATTTAATTATAATGCATTTTAAGGAACTGGTTTTTAATAAAAAATACTATACAAAAGTGGATTATGTTTCACTTTGCACCTGTGGCTGCATGTGTTGCATTAACATTAGGCAGTTACAAAGATGGGAAAGGTCCAAATGAAAAACCTAAATTTATCTAATCTTCAGCTAGGATACAGAGTAGACAGACACTATGCTGACCACCAAGTTATTACCACATCTATTTACATAAACAGAAAAAACCTGAATCAAAGTTACAAAATAGTGCTTGAAGTGACTGTCTACAAGGATACTGAAGCTGTGTCTAGCAGCAATACACTGCCCAAGCAAATTACCTCCTAATGGTAGAGTGGAGTTGGCATGACACCAAGAGCAGACTATCTGGCACGCACTCTGAGCAGTACCAATTAATCCATTCTTGGTGTCACAGGGATTCCATGAGCTTTGAACTCCACAACCTGTTTGAAGTCACTGCTGCCAGGCACAGTAAATTTGTGACCCAGACATGGCCCAAGTGTTTCAGGTTTACCCAATTACATTCTTCATGGCAGAGACAATCTCTATCAATACGTAGCTCAGTAAATTCCTAATCCAGGACTTGGACCTTCTTTGGGTAGTACTGTGATACAATGACTAATTACCAATATGTGACAATGGTAATTAAACTACCAGATCAGGTTGAGAAACTTTTCTTTTCTTTTTTGGCAGTATATCATCCAGATAATGTAAATTTCCATATAGACTATGAAGAACAGTCTAGAACAAACGAAAAAGTGTAACATGTCCACTCTGGTTAGATGAGATTTCCCTTTAAGGATATACTGAGAGAAAAAGTGAGGACAATGCTGTTGGGGGAGTGGGGAGGCTGTGGGAGGGAATTAGGTATAATTTTTTAGAACAGGCCCATAAAAAAGCAGGAGCTATTTCTTAAAAGACAAAGTATATTTTATCATCTGAATCTGATGCGTTACAGTATATCACCCTTAGCTGATCTACACAGGTAGATCAACCCTTACATGTGCAGAAACCCTTAAGGAAGCCAACAGGGTTTAGCTTCATGGTCTGAAAAGGACTTTGAATCTATCCTCACAAAACCTAAAGAAAACAACTGGATGATGATCTGATGAAGATAGTAGGCTTATGACACCCATTACTGGATATATGCAATTCCTTACTTTTAAATATAAAATTAATTTTGCAAACATAAGGAAAAAGAGTGAGCTATTCCCTTGCCTATCATATGCCATTGGATAGTGTTAAGGAATGCTTAACACTGAGCAAAAGGGAGAAAATAAAATGTTTTAGCTCTCCTTTTCTGTTATTTTAGACATACCGTTTTAGAAATCAATTATCTGTTGAGTTTTGAAGGAGAATCAATATTTCTCTAGCACTGGAAATTTGAAAAATGCTTCCTGGCTCCAGAAAAAACAAAATAATCCAAAGGATGCATTGAGATTACTAAATGTTTTTCATCTACCATGAAGAAAGCTAGATTGAAACAATTTGTTAAATTTGAATAAGTACTTCAGGTTGTTCTTCAAGAAATTGTCTAAGGATCTCAGTAATACTGAAAAGGGCACAGATATCATCATGATAAAGATGTCTTGTCAAATATGTTTCTAAAATCCTGGCATATGACGTAGATTGGATTACGGAGCACGCTGTTTTTGAGACAGAACTTCCCTGCCTAAGCAAACACAAACATCAGGAACAGGGGGAAAAAAAAATAAATAAAAGTTCTGAGAGCACCTGATGCCAGTCTCTGTACTTCCATACTGTTGAGCTTTTTCTTATTTTTTTCCATTCAAAACCAATGGATCTATGATCAAAAATGGTAATACCCTGTATAAGATCAACCAAAGCTGTTTTATCAGACGCCATGATAAAGTAGCTTTGAGATTATACAGGATGTTGCACTATTTAAAAACAGAGGAACATTTTTACAATCTGTTCTAGTATGCAAGGTTTTTGGCCAGAGTGATGAAAAAACTGCAATGTCTCCCTTGTAAGGTGCCGGCATGTCAGGAAAAACCAAACTGGGGTGAGGGGTTACATGGCAGGATGCACTACATATTAATATAGTTAATCATAAACACTGTTTTTTCAGTAAATACCAGGTTTTCTACAAATTCCAAGCCTGGTGACAATAAATAAAGCTTCATATACTACTTTGTTGTGGGGGGGCAGGGGCGGGTTTGTTAAGCATGTTGTGATGAGGAGAGAAAGAGAGAGAAAAGAGGGAAA
>NW_005841948.1:2086158-2090303 GCF_000455745.1 Alligator sinensis
GAAAGAGAAAGATGGCAGGGGTTGAGGCAGCACTACCCCAGGCCCCTCCCTCACCATCTGCTCTGAGGCATGAGGCACATGGCAAGGGAGGGGCTGGGGCAGTGAAACCCACTGCCAACCACTCGGAGACACACACGTGTGCACTACCTCAGGCTGTCCACCCAAAGGGGTGCATGTAGCCACAACTGGCAGAGCCCAGCTGGGGCACTGGAACACAAGGATGGTGCTGGGCAGGGGGGGCAAAATGCGGCCCGCAGGCCAGATACGGCCCGTCAGGCCATTCTATCTGGCCTGCAGGGCCCCTAAAAAATTTATATTTATTTATCTGCCCCTGGCGGCCTGTCATGCGGCCCTCGATGGCTTGCCAAAACTCAGTAAGCAGCCCTCCGCCTGAAATAATTGCCCGCCCCTGGGCTATAGCCACCCCAACATTCACCCCTCCCCATCCCATAGCCACCCCTCCAGCACTACTCGGGTGGCTGCCACCCACCCCCCACAGCTGAGCCCACTCCGCTACCACTCGCAGTGCAGCCCCCTCACTGGGAAGAGGCTGGTGCTCCCCCTGCAGCTGGCCCAGGCTATAGGTAACTGCTGCCAGCCATGGAGCTCGGGCTGCTTGCAGCAGGGCTTGCAGCCTCCCAGCCACCTGCTGTGAGCATCCTGGGCTCTGTGGCTGGCAGCAGCTGCCCAGAGCCCAGGCAGGCAATGGCGTGCCAAGCAAAATGGCCTTGAGTGCCATGCTCTGGCATGCGTGCCAGGGGTTGCTGACATCTGTTCCAGTTCATGCCAAATGCATGTAAATATATTTGGTCTTTTGAAAGCGGTTGTTAAAAGCAGGCAGGATTATAAACCAACACCCAAAGCAACATTTAATAGAATCCTCCCCTCTTTAGTCAGAACCCTTCTCCCTCCCTGAATTAGTTGGGATTCTTTCCTACTTGTCATGCAAGGGAGACGCAGCAATAATCCTCCATGTCCCTGTCTGACTAGCATTTTAAGGATCTATTACTACCTCAGGACTCAAAGCCTTAGGGAAGTCATAACATGCCATTACCTTTATAGCAATTCACTGCTGAGCCAGTCCATAGCCTCCATAAAGGGACAGAGAAATATCCTCAACCCAAATGAAATCTAAGAACGTGAGGGAACCAGAAGAGCTCATCAGAAGTGATGCTGTCCAAGATCCTTTCCCAACTCTACAATTCACTGTGTTCTGTAGATCCTGTTCAAGCGGCTTTGCTGCTATTTCATATTTTGGACATTTTTCCCTTGGTAGTGAATTTGTACAGCACAGTTACAGACTTTTGGCTTGTACATTGGTAGGCAAGTGATATTAGGTGCTGCATCATTCTCTGGCATAGATCTGCACAGGCCTCATGCATAGACCAATAAGGCTGCAACCCAGGCTAAGTCACTATATAAACTAGTAGTTCTCAACCTTGTTAGACTCACAAAACCCCATGTTAGACTCAGATCACCCCTCAAAATTGTCAGTGCTCAGTTGTCACTCATTTCCTTTTTCATTTATTATGGAAAAATAATAAAGCAATTCTTCTGTTCCGAAGACCTCAAAAAGACCACAATAGATCAGAATTAGTTTTGTATAGACAGTTTAGTTTAGTTAGGGATTCCTGTTGGAAATCTATAAGTTTATTTTGTGAATCATGGGTAGGTGTTTGCAAATCTACCAGTGTTAATATTGCCTGGCACCCTGCAGTACACTTAAAAGGATCCCAAGCATGCTGTACCACTCTGGCTAAGAATCACAATTAAAAGAATATTAAAGGAGAAAGTTGGGGTTTCTTTTCAAGAGTTGCCAATTTTCATATAATCGAGTCTCTGCACGACAATTTGAAGCTTCTTATTTCCAAAACTTCCAGAAGTTTTGACCTTATTAAAAGTAGCCACCATCTTGTATTACTTACAGTGGGACTGATTTGATGAGTATATGCTATAATTTTCCAGCCAATTTCTTGTGAGGCTGATATTACCTTTATTAAAATGCTTATTGCCTCACATGGTTTCCAAAGACAAAATGTGGCTCTCAACAAAGATAGCTACCATTTGTTTACACAGTATAGTGGTATCTAATCTGTTTCACTGAAATATACCCTGTGATTTTAAAATGGTTTGAACTGGCCCAAATGATACAAGTAGAAGGCAGAGACTTCATTTTTTTCTGCTTTCTTTGAAACAGATTTGATCTGAATTTATTTCTACTTTCTGTTGCAGCTCCTAAATTGCTCTCAATGAAGGAAAGAAGAAAAATTAATACCAGTTGATCTGTGGCCTACTTCACTACTAGTTTGTGTCAGCCCATGACACAGAAGAATGGAGACTAGACAGGTTCTACCTAATCCCAGTGGATCATTCAGTAGTGAATGGCTCCCCACACAGAATGACAAGATGTTAAAAAGAGAAGGTGGTCATGTGATTGCCATGGCAGACAAAGAAAGCAGATTCTGCAAGCTATCATCCCTCCCTTTCCCAAATTACAAATAATATTCCAAACTCAGCCCCCAGCCCCCCCCCAAGCTAGGTCCTAACCCCAGAAAAGTTTTGGAAAGACAGTGGGAGGATGTGCCCAATGCAGATTTCCTTCTATGATAAAGTGACAGGTGCTGTGGATGGGGGTGGATAGGAGGGGGTGGGGCAGGAAGAGCAGTGGATGCAATACACCTTGACTTTAGCAAGGCTTGACTGTTTAATTTAATGAGAATGCCATGAGAGACCATAGACAAAAGTACTGTAACATGGATAGAACGCGGGGTGGATCACTGTGCTCAACAAAGCAGTCATTAAAAGCTCAATGTCTAATCAGGAGAAGGTATAAAAGTAATGTTCCCCAGAGGTCTGTTCTGGACCTGGGTTTGTTTGGTTGGTTGTTTTTTTATCATATTCATTAAATGATTTGGTGTTGGAATTGAGTGCATGCTTAGCAAATCTAAAGATGACACCAAGTTGGTGCAGGTGCAGACATTCTGGAGGTAGGACTAGGATTCAGAATGACCTGGATAATCTGGGGAAATGGTCCAACAACCCAAAGGAACAAGCTACATGCAAACTCCTTCCCCCCCACCAAAAAACACAAATCAGATGAAATTCAATAAGAATAAGAAGTGCCGAGTCATGCACTTGGGATGGAATAACCACATGCAAATAACAAAATACCAGAGTGGGGAAACTTTTGGCTAGACTGTAGCCATGCAGAGAGGGATAATGGGGTTACAGTGGACCATAATCTGAATGTGAGCCAACAGTGTGCTCTTGTTGCAAAAAAAAAAAGCCACAAGCATACTGGGTTTCATTAACAGGAGTTTCCCTTGCAAATCAAGGAAAGTAATTCTGCTACACTATTCAGCACTAATGAGGCCCCACCTGGAACACTGTTTTGGGCCCCACAATTCAAGGAACATGTGGACGAATTGGAAAGAGTCAACAGAGTGACAAAGATGTTTTGTAGCCTGGACAGCTTGACTTATGGGGAAAGGCTGAAAGAACTAGGGTTATTTTAGTCTGGAGAAGACTAGAGTGAGCAGAGGATTTCATAACAGTCTTCAAATACCTGAAAAGTGATTATAGAGAAGAGGGGGAGACTATTCTCTGCAGCCACATGGGACAGAACTAGAAGCAATTCCTCCAGCTGCAGTAAAGAAAATTCAGGTTGGAGATTAGAATGAACTTTCTGATGAGGGTGGTCAAGCCATGGACCAGGCTACTTAGAGAAACTATAATTTCCATCCCTGGAGATTTTCAAGAGCAGGTTACACAGACTGACACTTGGCTAGGATGGTTTAGTCAGGGATGATCCTTCTTTGAGCAGGGGTTGGACTAGATGACCTCATGAGGTCCATTTCAGCCCCACCTTCTTATGGTCCAGAGGGAGAAGGAACAGAAACAAACATGGGCATGAAATAAAAGCCTCCTCACATCCACTGTAGGTAGGATATCAGGAGTGAGTGAGTGACCAATTCATCCACATCACCACAGCTGTACACATAGGCTATGCACAAGCATTATATATTTCATAGATTCATAGATGTTAGGGCCGGAAGGGACCTCAATAGATCATCGAGTCCGACCCCCTGCATAGGCAGGAAAGAGTTCTGGGTCTAGATGACCCCAGCTAGATGCCTATCTAACCT
>NW_005841948.1:2090385-2090948 GCF_000455745.1 Alligator sinensis
TTCCTAATGTCCCTTCTAAGTCTGCCTTCTGTTAGCTTGTGGCCATTATTTCTTGTAACCCCCAGGGGCGCCTTGGTGAATAAAACCTCACCAATTCCCTTCTGTGCCCCCATGATGAACTTATAGGCAGCCACGAGGTCGCCTCTCAACCTTCTCTTGCGGAGGCTGAAAAGGTCCAGTTTCTCTAGTCTCTCCTCGTAGGGCTTGGTCTGTAGGCCCTTAACCATAGGACCCTCTCCAGGTTATCCGCATCCCTCTTGAACTGCGGCACCCAGAATTGCACGCAGTACTCCAACTGCGGTCTGACCAGCGCCCGATAGAGGGGAAGTATCACCTCCTTGGACCTATTCGTCATGCATCTGTTGATGCACGATAAAGTGCCATTGGCTTTTCTGATGGCTTTGTCACACTGCCAACTCATGTTCATCTTAGAGTCCACTAGGACTCCAAGATCCCTTTCCACTTCCGTGCCACCCAGCAGGTCATTCCCTAGGCTGTAGGTGTGCTGGACATTTTTCCTCCCTAGGTGCAGCACTTTGCATTTCTCCTTGTTGAACCGCATT
>NW_005841948.1:2091286-2091487 GCF_000455745.1 Alligator sinensis
GCACGATCTGCCTGCCATGAACCCGTGCTGGTTTCCCCTCAGCATAATTTTTCCTGCCGGGCTCTCGCATATGTGAGCCTTGATAATTTTTTCAAAGACTTTGCCAAGGATGGAGGTGAGACTGACTGGCCTATAGTTGCCCGGGTCCTCCTTCCTTCCCTTCTTGAAAATGGGGACCACGTTGGCCCTTTTCCAGTCCTC
>NW_005841948.1:2091560-2106802 GCF_000455745.1 Alligator sinensis
GGCCAGTGCCTTCAGCACCCTCGGATGGAGCTCATCCGGGCCTGCCGACTTAAAGGCATCCAGTTCCTCCAAGTGACTCTGCACCATCTCAGGGTCTACGCATGGAAGTCTGGCGCCTTGCTGCTGCCTCTCTACAATCCCAGTGAGAGACTTGTCGTGCCCCTCGTTTAGGAACACTGAGGCAAAGAACTCGTTGAGGAGTTCAGCCTTGTCCCCCCTGTCCGTCACCAATTGTTTCTGCCCATTTAGCAGGGGTCCTATTCCTCCCTGGGCCTTCCTTATACTCCCTATATATCTAAAAAACAATTTCTTGTCCTTAACTTGGGATGCCATCCTCAGCTCCATGGTAGCTTTGGCCCGTCTAACTGCCTCCCTACAAGCACGAGCAGAGGAGGTATATTCGTCTTTGGTGATCTCTCCCAAATGTGGTTCTCCCAGTAGAAACCACAAGCATACAAGGAGTTTCTTCCAGAAAAAGAGGCAGGTCTGGGAGAAAAAATAATCTATCTACAGCCTGGTAGAAGCTGCTCCCAGGAGAATTACTCCTGGAAACATGAGCACCTGTACACACTAAAGCCTGCACACACATTGCAGGTAGATCCTTGTTTATTTTTATGACCAGGTCACAAAAGCCATCTACCTAGACTTTAAGAAGGCCTTCAATATGGTATTGCATTCTGTTCTCATAAATAAACTGACAGGCTGTGATGTAGATGATTACATGGTCAGACAGGTGGCAAGCTGGCTTAGGGGGTCGCACCCAGAGAGTGGTGGTGAATGGGTCGATATCGGCCTGGAAAAATGTGGGCAGTGGAGTCCCGCAAGGTTTGGTCCTTGGACCGGTGCCATTCAATGTCTTCATCAGTGATTTGGACAAGGATGTGGAGAGCACCTTGTCCAAGTTCGCAGATGATACCAAATTGGGGGGCAAAGTTAAACACACCAGAGGGTAGGGAAGGGATCCAGGAGCATCTGGACAGGTTGGAAAAATGGGCAAAACGAAATAGGATGCAGTTCAACAAAGACAAGTGCAAAGTGCTGCACCTGGGCAAAAAAAAACACCAACACACTTACAAGACTGGGGGATGACCTTCTCAGCAGCACAGCACCGGAAAGGGATCTTGGAGTCATATAGTTGATTCCAAGATGAACACGAGTTGTCAACGTGACGAAGTGATCAACAAGGCTAACCGTACTTTATCATGCATTAGCATGATGCATGATGAACAGGTTCAGGGAGGCGATGCTTCCCCTCTACGCGGCATTGGTCAGGCCACAGTTGGAGTGCTGCGTCCAGTTCTGGGCACCACACTTCAAGAGGAATACAGAGAATCTTGGGAGGATTCAGAGGAGGGCCACTCGTATGGTCAAAGCCCTGCAGGCAAGACTGTACAAGGAGAGACTGAAGGACCTTGATCTCTTCAGCCTTTGCAAGAGAAGGCTGAGAGGTGATCTTGTGGCTGCCCATAAATTCATCAGGAGAAGGTAGCAGGGAATAGGCAATGCTCCATTTACTATGGCACCCCCTGGAGTAACTAGGAACAACAAATTGACAGACTGCAGATTTAGGTTGGACATTAGAAAGAACTTCTTCACAGTAAAGGTTGCCAGGATCTAAAATGGGCTTCCAAGGGAGGTGGTGCTCTCCCCTACCTTGGGGGTCTTCAAGAAGAGAATGAACAAGCACCTAACTGGGGTCATCTGACCCCAGCACTCTTTCTTGCCTGGGGCAGGGGGTCAGACTCGGTGACCTACTGAGGTCCCTTCCAACCCGAACATTTATGAATCTATGAAAGTCCTTATGTAGTCAGGAAATGCTCCTTGCATCTTCCAGGATGAAGGTCACCCCAGTTTGGGGAAAGCAGGAAAAGCAGCTGCTGCTTGCCTCCTCCTAGTTCTGGGAGAAATCAAGCGAAAGGTTCTCCTGCTTTCTCTAGACCCGGATCACTCCAGCATGGAAAAGGTACAGGGGACAGATGCTCCTACACCTCCTATAGACCACAAGGGGAGAAGCAGCTGCAGCTTGCTCCCCACCCACCCCTCACACCATGGTGCCTGGTCTGAGGAGTGGGCAGGGGCTTTGCCCTGCCACTCCCCATGCTTTCCCCAGATCAGAATCAAGCCAGTCTGAGGAAGACTAGAGGATCAGGGGACAGGGAGTAGTTGCAGGCTCCCAGAAGTATTTCTAGCAGTGGAAAATTTCCACTGTTAGGAAAAAACCAACCAAACAAACAAAAATCACACCTCTGAGGCCTTAGTCCAAGGCAGCAGGTTTTAAACACACCTACTTGCCTGCCTCCCTTACCTACATAGCACAGCAAGACCAGCTTTCCTATTGTTAAGAAGCTAATAAAGAGGGAACAAGCAGCTTGCTCAGCTCAGAGGTCTGCAAGGGATAGCAGAACTATGCCTCCCACTCAAACTCCTGAACTTACTGATAACGAGGTAGCAGGAAACGCTTTCTTCTCCTGATAAAGGTAAAGAAATTGAGCTAACAGGACTCCAGTCTATTCCTACTCCTCAGGGTCACAAGGACTAATGATTATTCATGTCTGGGTCAACCTCTCCCTCTCTCCCTCCCCACCCCTCCACCCCACACACACACACTTCCATGGTAGCTGTGAGCAGAAACAGCAGCAGCAGAGATGATCCAGGGGAAGGCATGGTAGGGTTGTGCTTTTTAAAAAAATAATAAAGGTTGTATACAAAGTAATTGTAGGTAACTAGACACTCTAGTATAGTAACGTATCTGCAAATTATTTATAAGAATAGATGGAGAATGTATTATGTGGTAAAAGCAAAACTGAATATTCTGAGAATTTCCTCAGGGTTAAGAAAAATCAGGGCTACTTTGGCATTTCTGGAATGCTAGAGTACTAGTCTTTCATTAAACAACCATATTTTTTCCAAAAGATGCCTTCAGACTCTCCCTATGCCTGAAGAAGTGTACTTGTGCCCAAAAGCTTATAAAGAACAATTTTTCCAACTATTCAATTGGTCTAATAAAAAGATGTCATATTTACCCAAAGAACCTTGTCGTCTTTATTCACTGCACATAACTCAATGGGTAGGTATTCAATATTTGTTTTTTCCCTTGTTATCCAGTGCGTCACACCTCTTTCTGTTTACTGCACACTATTCAAACCCAGCTTTGAAGACAGAATTATTAGTTTCCTCCCAGGTTTTTTGTGGTGTACAACACTAGTGTTCAAGTGTTTCACAAACACAGGTCATCTTCAACACCCTTATGAAAGGATGGGATATCATCTTCATCTTATAGTTTGTGAAACTGAGGCACAAGGATTAAGATCAAAGTATCCACTGATTTTGGGTGCCCAATTTAAGCTCAGACTTAATGTTTCACCTTAGTATTTTATCTACTTAGCACTTTTCCCGGGTGGATTGATTTGAATCATGATTTAAATCAGGAAGCCAAAAGCCTGATAAGTCTATTTGCATCTACTTTCCCACTATATTTTTGTTGTTTTTAAAGAAAGGTGCCATCAGCCAATGAAAATAAACTAAGTTTCACCGACTGATATAACATATTGTTTTACAACAAAAATACAGTTTTTACAGTAGATTTGATATACATGTTTCTTAGGTACACAAAGTAGATAAATATATATTTTAAAAATACAGAGCTCAACATATTTGGATTGTCAGAAATCCTACATTTAACTTAAAACAATGAATTATATATTTCTTATTCACTAGATCAGTGGTTCTCAGCCTTTGTTGTACCAGGACCCATTTGTAAATGTTAATGGCCAGTCCTGACCCAGTAAATAGTTTAAGTAGAAAACAGCCCCCTGGCCCTGCCAGTGCCCCTCACTCCCAACCCATAGCCCTCCCCCCCCTCAGCCCTGCTGGTGCCCCTCACTCCCAAACCACAGCCACCCACTTCTACCCCAGCCCTGCTGGTACCCCTCACTCCTGACCTGTTGCCCTCCACCTCAGGCCCCAGCCCTCTGTGTGGTGCAGGGGGAGGGAAATGGGGGGCACATGCTCCCCCAGATTTGTGCACCCCCAACAGGCATGAGGCTGCAGCCTGGATGGACCGGCATAAGCAGAAGCTGCCTCCACAGCCCAGCGGGCAGCACTCAGCACACAAGGGCAGAGCAGGGTGGTGAGATGCATTGCTGTCACTGTCGTAGGAACCCGAACACTAGCTACACCACCAGCTGTATAAGTAGTAACCAGGGGGTGGGAGGGGGGCCACACTGCCATCACCTTCTCCCACTGCTCATATGCCAGGCTTAAGCTCTACCCTGTTACCATGGCCTGGCCCCCACCTCAGGCCACAGCTCTACCCCAGAGAGGTAGTGGGGTGGCAGGGAAAAAGTAGGTCCCCTACTGAATGACAGGCAACCTAGTGACAGAGGAAGCAAAAATGGCTGAAGCACTCAATGCCTTTCTTACCTCAGTCTTCACAGGCAAGGTCAGCTCCCAGACTACTACACCTGGCAGCACATTTTGGGGACAAGGTGAGCAGCCAGTGTTGAAAGAACAGATCAGGGACTATTAAAAAAACTGGACATGTACAAATCCATGGGGCCAGATCCAATGCCCCCAAGGGTGCTGAGGGAGTTGGCCGATGTGACTGCAGAGACACTGACCATTATCTTTGAAAACTCATGGAGATTAGGAAAGGTCCCAGATGATTGGCAAGGAGCAAATGCAGTGCTCATCTTTACGAAAGGGAAAAAGGAAGAACTATAGACTAGTAGGCCTCACCTTAGTCTCTGTAAAAGTCACCAAGCATGTTCTCAAGGAATCCATTTCTAACCACTTAAAGGAGAAGCTGATTAGGCACAGTCAGAATAGATTTACCAAGGGCAAGTCATGCCTGAACAACCTGATCACCTTCTAGGATGAGAATCCTGGCTCTATGGATATGGGGAGAACAGCAGAGTAACATATCAAAAGCCTTGTTAAAGTTGAGGTATGGTCTCCCACAAAATTCTGGCAAGCAAGTGAAGGACATACAGGTTGAATGAATGAACTAGGTGGATAGCAAACTGGCTGGATCACTGGGCTCAAAGGGTAGTAAATCAGTGGCTCATCATCTAGTTGGCAGCCAGTATCAAGTAGTGTCCCAGGGGTTGGTCCTTGGGTCAGTTTTGTTCAATATCTTCATCAACAATCTGGAAGATGGGATAGAGTACACCTTCAGCAAGTCTGCAGATGACACCAAGCTGGGAGTAGTACTAGATACACTGGAGAGTAGGGCTAGGATTCAGCGAGATTGGAGGATTGAACGAAAAAAATCTTGTAACCTGCGTCCAGATAAGCATGGACGTTTGATTCCCCGGGGACAAGTAAAAGCAGCACACCTTGTGCTGCTAACTACTTGTCCCCAGGGAATGCCAGTACCACACGTGGCCTGGCACACAGCAGGTAACCCCCAGGTAGGGAAGGGGAGGCTGGGGCCACCAACTGTGCTGGCCCCACAAGCCTTACCCAGAGTTCTGGGGCCCAGGGAAACTGCAGCTGTGGCACTCCTGCAGCTGAGAACCTGAAAGGTGGTTCCAAAGTGAATGCAGCTGAACTGTTCTCAGTGATGGTAGATAACAGAACAAGGAGCAACGGTCTTAACTTGCAGCAAGGGAAGTTTAGGTTAGATATCAATGGAAACTCTCTCACTAGGAGGGTAGTAAAGCACTGGAACAGGTTACCCAGAGAGGTTGTGGAATATCTACATCCTTGGAGGTTTTTAAGTTCCAGGCAGACAAAGCTTTGTCTGGGTTTGTATTAGTTGAGGCTAGTCCTGCTTTGAGCAGAGGCTGGGACTGGATGATCTCCTGAGGTCCCTTCCAACCCTAAGTTTCTATGATTCTCCGAATGTAATATTTTGTTTTGTACAAGATGCTGTTAGAGATTCTAACTCTGCCCAGCCTTTTATTTCCCCATCTCATAAGTTAATAATATCATATTTAGAAGCTATGGCTACATATATAAAGCTACACACTAAAAGCCTTCTTACATATCAAATATTTCTATAAAAAGGTACTAAGTTTAGGCAATATCCTAATTATGAATACTTCTTGTTAAGCTTTCAATTTTAGAAAGGCAAGGATTTTACATATGGACATATGTTTCAAACTTACACTCCATTTAAGAGAATAAAGGCAGTTTAACATCCCATCACTTGTCAGCTATTAACCTATATTCATGTGCCAAAAATGAAAAGTAGCTTTAATTTGTGTCACTTATTCATATAATAAATTTGAGACACCATTAATTAGTACACATTAACACCTATATTTATTTGAGCGTATCTGTACCAATATCTGGAATAAGCCATTAAGTGAGGTATTAACTAACTAACTAAGAGGTATACTAGAAGGAGGAACTAAAAAGGGGTATTGAGTAATACTGATATATATATATATATATATATATATATAAAAAAAATAAAAGCATGCGCGCGCGCACTCACGCACGCGTGATTAATATTGCTTTTAATTAGTCTATCTTCAAAATACTTAATTTAAACTCAAGTGTAACTTGAGGGATAAGCACCCTAATCCCAACAACAAGAGTTTTGTTGACGAGACAAAAGCAGAAAAGAATGTTTTTACTCCTTTATTACTTAAACTTCTACCAAAGGTCACTGAATTTAAAAACAAAAGTTCCCCCCCTTTCAAATTAATAGAAACACAAAATTTGAGCAAAACATCAACAAAAAAGTATATCCTTACTCATTGGCTTAGTGAAATCACGATATAATACAACTAAAGTTCAGATGTGTTCTCCTTACGGTGAAATAAAATTATAAAGTTATGATCCTACGAACGGTTTCCTTGGGGTTTGTTATGACGCCATCATTCATTTTTTTTTTAAAGCAGTAAAATAAATACATAGTTCTAAGTTAACAGTTTAAATGAAAGGTATATTTAAATTATTCTTCTGAGGATCTCTCCCTAGAAATTATATTCTAATTAGCTTCATTGACAACATTTGAATTCAATTTTTTCAGTTTTTAATAAAGTAAAAGTACACTACAGTGATAGGAATGTTAAAGAAAATGTGATTGTCAAATTTCCAATTTTTGTACCTTATTTTTTCCTTTGACAGAAAAGCTAAAAACTGCCTACAGATTATGACATTTGTGTTTAATTTGCACTGAATCTAACAATATATCAGGAAAAGCATTGCATGCAGTGGTAGCTAGTTTTTTCAGATTTATGATTGCAAATTGAAAACCTTTTGCAACAATTCATTTAGTTTCATTAAAAGAAATGGGGCAGGGGGGCAGGAGGAAAACTAGAATCCACTTAGCAGCACAAGATAAGAGTGCTATAGCACTCTTATCTACAATGCTAGCCTCAAAATCTTTAAAAATAAGTATTAGAATATAATTAAGGGATACTTTTAGGCAAGATTGACTCCAGTTTTGCAGGTGTAAAAAATGATAAGCCAGAAAGTTCTTGCCAACTTTACTGAATATAAACTCTAGAAATCTGAGACATTTACTATAGGCTGATGCATTTAATCAGTTAAGAAGCAAATAAAGAAAAAAGTAAACACATGGTTTCTGGAAAATTGCAACTTACCAAACTGATTAACACAAGAACTAGTTGGTAGTAACTAATTATCGCTAAGGAAGCAAGCACATGGGCGCAAGCACATACTTTTAAGAAACAGGAGGAATGTGATTTAACACAGATTTATCAATCATACGTTAAATTTATTCACTACAATTGACACTGTGTGTGTGTTCTATTATTTGTGTAGCTAGCGTTCTATTACATTTGTTCACAATTACTTGTCAATTATTTTAACTTTGACTAAAAATACTACTATCTATTCCTCATTTTCGATATACTTGATTTCTTGCAATTATGCTACTTACTTTGGTAAGTAAAATTGAGCACTATTAACTAAATTCGTTTCCTAAACAAACAAATTTGTTTTATGTATGATGTGTTCTAGTAATTTTCTCAGGCTATCAAGTGACTAACTTATACAGACATTACCAGAAAAAATTCCTTCCTCTTTTACATGGTGACCCTATATAATACTAGAAAAGTTCGGTGGGGCTTCAAAAGGAACAGCCCTCACAGTCCACTATGAAGACACAATATTTTAAAATCTTTGATGTAAACACTACCAAGAGGGTGTTGGGGTTTTTTGGTTCCTTTTTTTTTTCCTCATATAAAAACAATTCTGTGGTCTCTATCAGCATACTGGTTTCACACCACCTTGTAATCCTGAATGTGCATATCTTCTAATCACCCTGGTGAAGCAAGGGAACAGTATTATAAAATGGCGAAACCTAGATACTGAAAGACTAAACACTATGCTGCTAACCAACCTAAATCCAGGTCTCCCACAGCTAAGACTAGCATTTGAGCTATCTTTCAAGTCAACCGCTGAACTTTTCACTTCTTTCAGTAGACTGAATGCGTGTTCCTGATCAAGGACCTTACTTAGACTTTGTTGAAGAGCATCTATGGGATCTTAGTTCTCCTTACAAATACAAAGTTAGGAAATATCTATATTTATAGTAAAATAGCGCCTATTATAATTGAAGCAATAACTCAAGTAACTTAAAGAATGTACAACTAGCTTCTTGGAGGATAATTCAAATTATCCTCATTTGCATGTTAATTTTTACTTAAATTCCAAGTATATTTTACATATATTACGATATACTATATTTAACATAATAGTTCCTCTAGCTGAATAACTTAAGTTTCAATTTATTTCTGTAGTATTCAACTGAAATCTGTAGGACCTGTTCAGGGTTCTTAACATTTTTAACAAATTACAATTTCTTAAAACACTAACTTCAACACACAGGGACAGACGGTGGGGATTAAGCAACCCGATTACTCACTCCAGTAACATAATTCAAAGGCACTCACTGTATGCTGAACAGAATAAATATTTGCTAATGACAACGTTGGCCCTGAACTCAAAATTGTATCTGCCTGAGCAGAACCCTTCACATGACATAAAGCACCAATTATTCCAAATGAAGTTCTGTCTGCATACAAGGGTCCACCCCTGTGGAGCCAATTACTATATCAGGGACATTATGTGGTTCATTTCCCCATAGCACCTGCACAAGAGGTGTGGAAAGGTATGGAAAGTACAATGAGGCCTTCATAAATAAAATGCTTAAAAACACATCTATGCAAGCTACTACAATTAAGTTTAGGTTGCAATCAATCATTACCAAAATGGCAAAAGGTTTAGAATTCTAACAGTATTTTTCAAACTTGTCTCCTATAGTGAGCTTTTTGGTCTAACAAATTCAGTATAAAACTTTCTTGAATTTACCTGAGATAATAAAAATCTTACACGGATTAAGTGCCTGCTTAAATCATACAAAACTTTTTAATATTGTTTTGATAATAAGAATGTTGACAAGGCTATAAGACAGGCTCTGGACTTGAATATACAGTGTTAGAAGTCATATGTGCAAAGATGTAGCCTTCAGGAAGTATTTACATTATAAAGCAGAAAAAGTTGCAATTGTTTTACTGATTACAGTAGACAAAAATTCTGAAACAGAAAGGAGTTCCAGTCTGACAATTATTCAAAATGAATTATAAACACAGTCAGCTTAGGTACCAAAATATCATCTCACACATCAGAAGTACCGAAGCTCCATCTAGAGGCTTTTCTTCTTCTACTGTCACTTGTGGCATACGTAATATCACCTAGATATGCAAATAATATTATACAAACTCTGAAACTTCTGTTGTACCACCCCTTTTGTTATTCATAATAGGTTCTTGCCCTGAACCTTTCCTGGCAACACTAGCTCCTTCACTGCCATCAAGTGGTAAGAAACCAAAACTGAAGCCAAAAATTGTAAGCGTCCATAAACAGCATAATTGTGCACTGTTTTGCAGTATGGGTAGCATAAATATAGGCACAAATACAAAATACTAGAACCTAATAGTTCTTCTCATGTGAAATCCTGTTACCACTTCCAGAATACTTACAATCCTTATGTAGCAGATACAGCAGTGTTTTTTGAACATGGCTTATTCTCATTTTGATTTTGTTTGGTTTAAATTCATATTTCAAATTGCAAAGCTCCTCAAAAGGCCATAAATCTGAATCTATATTCTACCCCTCAGACAACGTTATTTTCAACAAAGACATCAGTATGAAAAGAAATTGGAAAAGTGTTAGTACATAGCAAACTTCTCCATTTGACCAATATGAAATTTACGGAAAAAGGAATATTAGTTATTCCCCCAATAAACATTTCATTGGCCTTAGCCTTGTCTGTTGGCAGTACCTCAAAAAGGACAAAGTAACAGAACGTATCTCAGGTATAGTATCCAATGTAGCAAGAATGCAACTGTGCCATTTTCTCCCTTTGTGCTGCATACCTATAATAGGCCGGGAAAATTCAGAATTTCAGGAAAAGTCCATCCTCCTCCCCTCCCCCCTCCTTCAGGAAGGCTGTGTAGAAACAAGCATACAGCCCACTGAAGAAAAATTTAATCCAGACCAAAAAAAAAAAGAGGGAACTGGAAAAAGAATGCAGCATTGGAAGAATGGAATCAAGATGATGGTCTTGATTTATTTCATTCTTTAACCCTTGAAGTCCTTTAAGCGACTATCTTAAAATATTAAACGTAAAGAGATGGTGCTTACAGCAATCACAGAAATCCCACGGAGTCTATAAAGGCTGAATAGTTAGAATTGCACTTCTAGACCTAATCCTCAATAACAGAGGACCTGGTTCAAACATATCTGTTGGTGAGCCACCCTGTAACAGCAATCATCATTATATTCAATGTTCTAGCAGGAGGGAGTAAACCTAAAGATTCTACCATGCCAATATACAACTTTAGAAAGGGAAGTTATACAAAAATGAGGAAGTCAGAAGTTCAAGGGAGAGTCAAAACACATAGGAGACCCACAAGCAGCTTGGAAACTGTTTAAAAATACCATTTTCTAGGTATTTATTAGAAAAGTATATACCATACCACAAATCAGAAAGGATACCAAGTGCTCCAATAAAACTCCTGCATGTTTTAATGGCAGAGTTAAGGAGGTCACTCAAAAGAAAAAAAGGCATCCTTCAAAAAAAAAGGTGTGCCCAAATAGGGAAAACAGCAAAGCTCACAAACTCTGGCTGATCAAGTATAAAAAACCAGAATAAGGCAGGATAAAAAAGAAATTTGAAAAACATCTAGCAAAAGATGCCCAAGTTAATCAGAAATAGCGTTTTAAATGCATCAAAAGCTGGAAGCCAGCTTGAGACCAGATGGGACCATTATATGATGAAGGTGCATGCAGGGATGACAGCCCCATTGCAGAAAAGCCAAATGAATTCTTTGCACTGGTTTTTACCACACTGGGGAAGCTCCCATGTTGGATTAAAATGTCTGAAGAGTTGGACCACATTAAAATGATAACAGAAGGTTTTGAAACAAAAGAAAAAGCAATATATTAAATACTAATAGGTCACTAGGACTGGATGGCCTTCACCCAAGAGTCCTGAAGCAAATCTAAGGGGAAATAGCAAAACTGAAGGCAATAGTATGTTACCCGACATTATAGGCCTCTGTGCTGGAGGACTGGAAGGTTGCCAACATATCACTCATCTTCAAAAAGGGGTCCAGAGGTGATCCTGAGGACTACAGACTACCGAGTCTTACACTTCCCTCTGGTAACTTGGCTGAATCTATAATAATGAATAAAATTGTATTCAGTATTTTCACTGATGATCCACAAGTGGGGGATGCATGGTGAAACGTCCAAATTTGCAGATGATACCAAATTATTCCAGATAGCCAAACCCAAGCTGATAAAGAGCTGCAGAAAAATCTTATAAGGCTGAATGGGCAAGAAAATGGCAGATGAACTTCAAATGTTGACAAGTGCAGGAAAATGTACCTGTGGAAAAGCAAACATCAGCTATATGTACACAATGCTGATCTAGGGTTCTGAACTAGGTGTTTCATCTCAAGGAAGAGACCTTGTAGTCACTGTAGATAATTCTCTAGACAAAAAAAACCACAAAAAAACCAAACAAACAAAGTAGCTCAATGACAAAACCTAGTAAAATGTTGGGCATCATTAAGAAGGAAATTGAAAACAACGTGGAGAAAATCATCATACCATTATACAAATCCATGGTGCTCCCACATCTTGAATACTGTGTACAGTTCTGGTTTCTGCATTTCAAAAAGGATGCAGTAGAATTGGAAGAAAGAATGGCAACCAAATGATCAGAGATATAGAGCAGTTGCCATACAAGGAAAGACTAAAAAGGCTAGGACTTCAGTTCGGAAAGGAGAAGCCTCGGGGGTGGTGAATAACAAAAGGTCTACAGTCATGAAGAGCGTGGACATAATGAACAGAAAGTATTATTCACCAAAGTCTCAGAGCACTAGAACTAAGGGGCACTCACTTAAATTATTAGGAGACAAGTTTAAAATTAACAAGCTGAAGTACTTTTCTATGCAACATGTAGTTAACTTAGGGAATTCATTGCCACAGAAGATGGTAGGGGAAGACAGCAAAGCCAGTTCAAAAAGGAACTAGACAACTTCATGGATGACAGATCTATTAATAGCTGTTGAACAGAATAGTTGAAGATGTTCCCTCTGGCATCTCTAAACCAATAATGGTGGATGCCAGGAAAGGTAATGAATAGGTGATAAATCATTTTAAATCTATCCAGTTCAGTACTCTCCCTCTAGCACCCACTCCTACCACTGTCAGAGACAGGATGCTGTGCTAGATGGACCATTAGTCTAGCCCAGTATGGCATTTCTTATATTCATTTAAATTATACTTCACTGCATTTGTCCTATGAATCTACATTTGCCAGCTCCATATACATGCGCACTTTATTAATGTGCAACATTACTACAAGAAAAACCTGAGTTGTGTTATTTCAGTTAGAACAACTCCGTTCAGATGTCTGACTACATTCTTTCCATGCCAATTGATGGAGAAGATACAAAGACCTTTCTGGTGATGACGTTCTTCTGCTTGTAATAGGTATGGCAAATGCTGGATGCTGCTACCACAAGCCTCATCTGCCATAACCTGGATATTAATTTTATATCCAAAACAATATTGAGCAAAGGCTGGGTAGCAGCTTTCTACTGAATTTTCTACTGAAACAAAACTGTTTTCTCTGCTGAACATAAGCCTACTAATAGAACTGAAAGGAATCTAACACTTTCCTGCTATTATGAAAGTAGGTCTCTGATAACCTGCATTATCCAGCTGGGAAAAAGTTAAATGTCAGAGCAGGCAGGTTTGTGGGACTTTTCTTCTTTTTTAATAATTTAAGGATTTATTAAATATATATGGAACAAAAAAACAAAATCTGCACCTTGAGGAACCTATAGTCTAGAAGACCACCACAGATAAAACAAAATACACTGCAAGACTCAGGATGGGACCTTTTAAAATTCTTCTGTGGCACTGATGGAGAAAGAACGCAACTAACAAAAGGTATTGCTGAAGTAGTTTGATAAAAAAAAAAAAAAAGGACAAATACCTGGCATACTAAGATTAAAAATCACTTAAGTCATTCCATATACAAGGGGCTGGTCTTGAAGAGGAAGAAAATTAAAAGATTAGGAAGTGGTGAGGATGGCAGAACAAAGCAGATACAAAAAAAACCAAAACAGGATGTCAGGTGGGACAGGCAGCAGAAAAATCAGGGAGGGACTGAAAGACAGGAATTACACTATTTGACTTAAAAGCCAAAAAGTTAACATTTTGACAACTGCATTTTAGATGCAAGGAAAAAAAAAAGTGATGAAGGATTCAGGGACAACTAAAAAGAGGCTGTTCATGCAGTAATCAAGGTGAAAGTGATCAAGTTGCAGAAAAGTATTTAGCTACCCAACAAAAAACCAAAGCATTCTGGGACTATGGAAGGATTAAGAAAGACAGGGAGCTTTATATCACATGCTGGAAAGACAGGAAAATAAGAGCTCCCTGTTAAACTACAGGCTAGGAAAGATAGCAAACTAGTTGCGTGCCTACACCATGAGATATGGAGAGAGGCAGCAGCAATAACAGGTGGTAGGACTCTTCAGGCCTGATCTGGGAAGCTACTAAAGGTGTCTCCAGAGAGAGCCCAGAGAGTGAGAGGCAAACTAGGAAAAACAAGTTCATTTATTTTAAGGATTTGTTTCAATGGTTTCTCTCTTCTGGGCAAAGCAAGTGGCCAGAGCATCTGAAGCAGAGTTTACAGAAAGCCGAGGGCAACCATCTGCTTCTTTTTTTAGGCCTCTTGGGCCATGTCCACATGAGTATGGATGTTTGGTTCCCCAAGGACAACTAGCAGAAGGACACCTTGTGCCACTGCTAGTTGTCCCTAGGGAATGCCTGTGCCACACACTCTTCCGCGTGCAGCAGGTTACCCCAGATGGAGCAGGGGAGGCCTGAGCCAGCACTGGGCTGGCCCCGGCAGCCTTACCTAGGGTCCCAGGGCCTCCTGGGGCTGCAGCAGCAGCAATTCTGCCACTTGGAGCCTTTCTGGCAGCCAGATTGTGACTCCTGCCAGCCAGGCTCCAGTTTTGAGTGGCGCACGCAGCCCCCACATGTGCTGCTCCACTTTTGTTTTTCCCTGCAAGTTTTTTTGACCCCTGGATATCCAGGGGTCACAAAGAAACCTAAAAAACCCAAAAAACCAAAAACCCCTTCACGCTGCTACCTCGCAGCACGGAGAACAGCTGAACAGATGCATCTGTGATGTCACATACCACACGGTCACACTCATTTGGACATGGCCTTGGTCTTTTTTTTACCCCCATAGCAAATAGAAGGAAACCCCACTGCTTTTCTGAGGTAAATACTAGTCTGACTCTGGAAGGAAGCTTGTGGCCTACAAATTGTGAAGAGCTTACTCAATGCTATTGTTTGGATTTTGGTTTGCCCCTCGCTGTCCCAGAGGCAGGATGCAGCCAGACACCATCCTGGCATGGCCCCATTAAGGTGAAGGGGGCAGGGAGAGGGTTCATTCCTCCCTCTGTCCCCTCTGTCCCACAGCCAGGGTCTGCCAGCCCTGGCCATCCCTTTGTCAGAACCCATTAATTAGATGCCTATAGCACAGAGGAGAATTGGTATAGCCCAGAGGAGAATTGGTATAGCCCAGAGGAGAATTCCATGGGTTCGATACATATGGCATAGTTTTGCTGTCAATCATTCTGGTGGCAGTAACTAGGTCATGGAGGAAAATTCCGCTATGCCTGAACCCAGTAACCAAATGCTACAGTAGTGGAAAATTACAGTTT
>NW_005841948.1:2106935-2121767 GCF_000455745.1 Alligator sinensis
CCGAACACATTTGCAGACCAACCAAACGAACTTTGTAATTTCTGCCCGACCCAAGTTTTGTTTACAACTGTAATCGAAGCAAGCTTCTGACCTGCACTGTACGAGCAGTGTAAGTAAACAATCTTTTTTGTTCAATCAAAACGCTTGAGTACCTGATTCCACTCCAAGCGTCACAAGTACCCGCCCGCCGACTAGGGCTCCTAAGGCCCCGAACCCTGCGCCGCGGCTCTTGGCGGCGACATGGCGACGAGGATGGGATACGGGGAAGACGCAAGGGAGTTGGAATTAGTCCCTTACGCCTCTGCTACTCTGCTCTCCGGAAAACAGGCAGACCCTGGCTGTGGTTGGTAGGGGTGGGGAAGAAGGGAAGAATTAACACCCTTCATGCCCACTTTGCCTTAATGGGGCACGTCAGCCAGTGTCTCACCACGCCCCCGGCCCCTGCTCACACTAGAGAGCAGGGGGCGGGGCCAACCCTACTCTCTGGAGCAGAGAGGACAGCCCAGCCCAGAGAGCATACCTGGATGCTGGAGGACTCTGGTTTAACTTAAACCAGGTAGGGGTCTGTGACCAAAGTTTTATAAACCAGTTTGACTCAAATCAATTAAGTCTGATACTACATTCAACCAGGTTTACCTTAAACCAGTTTTGGCCATTTTGAAACTGGTTTATGTGCACTGAACTTCTGTTCTGTTACAATTTTAAACCAGTTTCTGATCACTTAAACCAGCTTATACTGGTGAGGCATGATGCAAGAGTCACTTGAGAAGAGTACTTGCTGGATCCATTGCACTAGTGGGAAAAAAAACCCAAAAAAACAAAAACAAAAACCAGAAAAATCCAGCCAGGCAAGCATAGACACGGGGCAACCAGCTTCCTTCTAGGCTATTCTTTGTGGTTATCTTTGTGATTTACTCTGGAAGACTTGATTTCCTATACTAAAAATTTCTGGAAAACTGTTTCTGAATCTAATTCACGTCTACTAGTGGGGACCTGGGGATCTTTGCCACCATTAAGTACTTCTACTACTGCTGTTTTTACTGAATATTAAAAATCAGCTTTTTCTGTTGGGTAGCAAAAGCATTTTTCCTAGACTCTCAGCATGTTATTGAGATCTGAATCAAACCTTCTTATTAACCTGTATACACACAATTTCCGTATCAGTTTGCTACCCCACAGACACACAGGTGAGTCAAACATCTTTGAAGCCAGCTCTCACATTCTCTAGCTCAGCAAAAGTCAAAAAAAGCAAATCTGCAATCTGCTTTAATTCTCTGGATATGTGGATTACCGCAGGTGTACCTATCTTCCCATGCAAGTCTGCTACTGCCTACTTAAACTTAACATGGCTCCAGAATTGTGTAGCAAGCCAACTTCATTGTTTAACTGGACAAAAACTGAGTTACTGCTGTGTTTGCAATGAAAGTATAAGAATGCCCACATTTCATGCTGACTGAAGGAACATTTTTTTCTCCCATTATAACCTATTTGATATAAGCCAACACCTTTTCAAACTGCACTACATTATATAAAAGTGCCATCTTTATATACATTACTACCTTCAGGACTGAAATGGATTTATGGTTAACTTTCCAGAGTTGGGAACCAAGAAGGTATCCTTTTAAACTGTTTGGCTGCTTCCTCAGGTTAGTCTGATAAAAACAATAACACTAGACAGTTGAGGGGTCCTCCAAATCCAGTCTTCACATGAAAAGCAGAAAGGACTGCTGCACTCATATGCAAACAAAGGCAGTACATCCCTTTCAGGTTTGTAGCCATATGCCCAGGGTTTACAAGCAATCCTTCAGAGATACTGGTTGATGGTACAGCAGGTTTCTCTCACACACCTAAAGTTAAAAATACTCTGCCCACACCAGCCAGAACTTCCAGATACTCATCTCTCACTTAAAAAGTAAATTCTATCTTTACTAGGTATTCGTTCCAGACATAAGCGTAATATTGCCTTCTCTGATTGTTTCTCTGACCCACAGTGCCAATTAGATCTACCAACTTTCATGTAAATGCAGGTCCTCATACTTCATTGTGGCTGACAGGGTAACCAGTGGCTGTGATCATTCTACCAACTGAAAGACAGGGTATTGATTAAAGCATGCCTATTAAGCAGAAGGTACAGGAATGATTCCAACAGATTTAAGAAACAGAAAAATTCCCACGTTATCTACTTTCAGGACTCTAATCAATATATTGGAATCTGATAAACAAGTTCAGTGCCAAACACTGCTCACAGCCTACCTGTTTTCTTTTGAAGCAAAAGTGAAGTAGATGCCATAGCCCTAGCAAATGATTTGTGGATATCAGGCTAACAGTTTCAGTTTTCAGCAGTTAACCTCAAGGGTTACAATACCCATAAATCTGATGGAAGGCAAATAGGTAAGAGTGTGGCAGGGCTAGACCAGTGCTAAGCTTCAGAATAACAGTGGCCACTTAACTCAGTTGGTTAGAGTGGTGCTAATAACACCAAGGCCACAGGTTTGATCCAGGGCTGGACTAGATGATCTCTTGAAGTCCCTTCCAGCCTTACTTCTCAATATGAATACTGACTATTTAAGTGCTAGCATTCCCCTATGTTTGCTTGCCCACAGGCATCTTTCAGATGTACCACTTGAAGGTGTAGGAGAATCCCAGTTCTCTTTGAAAGCCTCAGTGGACTGTCTTATTTTCTGGGACAAACATTTTGACTACATAAATACTCTGGGGTAGCAAGCCACTCAATTAACCAGTCAAATACTGTCAATTGACTGGTCAACTAACCAGTTAAAGATTATAGCAATTTTACAGAAAAGCTACATTTTTTGTAGCTTTCTTGATAGAAATATGATTTTTTGTTGTTCTCCCCTCCCCCCCATTTCTTAATGGAAAATCTGTGCTTTTTCTGTGTATTATTTTAACCTATTGGCAATTTATTTTTATTTATTTATTTATTTTACAAATTTTGTCCAATATTTGACCAGTCAATTAATCAAACTCTATAAACCAATCCTATAAATGTTAAGCAAACATGACAGGTTACTCCACACATTCAGGGAGTAAAGGAATTCCTGCAAATTGAGAGCTTTCACGGTCAGTTTTAAGGGTGCCATTTAAGAAAAAACAAACAAAAAAAACACTATTTGCTTGCATACCACATGCACCTTTCCCCAAACACTTAGCCCTACAAAATAGAGGTGCATGTTTCAAGTGGGGAAGGCAACTTTTGCACTGGAACAGAAGCATGGAGATGTCATAAAGGCTACCAAGGGCTCCGCTTCTCTTGATCCAGCATTCCAGAGTGGTGAAATCCCTCTCACAGCTGCTACCAAATTAGCAGTGAATTTTGGGTGAGCAGCCAAAAGCTAAGGGCAATTTGGAAGCAGCTGTGAGAAGGCTGAAACTGGCTTTTGTCTGAAGCAGGCAGTGAGCTGGATGAGGGCAAGTAAGCAGCTCAACGCAGGCAGCTTTGGGCCATGACTGCGGGGCGGGGGGTGCAGCAAATTCCCATTCTGCTTTCCCAAAACAGGGTGCATGTCTTATTTGGTGCCATCTGGTATACAAGAAAATTTGGTATTCTGAGGGACATACTGGAAATACAAAAGGTATGGTTTAAGACTGATCACACAAAGTAAACTTAGATCCTGAATTCTTAAGTTTAAACATTATAATCCTAATTCTTAAATAGCTCTCCATGTCCTTTCTATTTGCCTAAAGACTGCTGCACATTCTCCGTGTGCTTTGAATATATGTCCTGCCTAAATTTAAAAATCTAGGGTGTCTGTCTGGTTGGTGATGGGAGGGGTTGTTAAATTAGAGCAGCTCTCAGGAGACTCTCTAATTAAAACGCCAGCAGCATCTCATGTATTCAACATCCTGCATTTCAAGATGGTGGCAGGGGCATTTTAGCTAAAGCTTGTTCGACAAGCTTTAGTTAAAAGCAGCCCTGCTGCCATTTTGAAACATGGGGGTGCTGAATACATGAGACGCTACAGCCAATGGAGTGTTCCTATCAGAGTGCTCAAGGAGAATCCAGTTTGCTCCAACATGTTCTAATCATAATACATCAGAGCAAGTGTAAAAGTGCCTTTACAGACTGACTGGATCGAATAAGCTAAAAAATAATGTACAACAGGTTGGCTACAATAGCACAAAGTGTCATTTCAGTGCAATCCACTTCTCCCCCTTTCCCTCTTTGTATTACCACAGGGAACAGGATTTTGAAGAAAAAAAACCTCAGAATACTCAACACAGACCACCTTCCATTGAATTGCCAGATACTACAGCTCTCTGAACTCTGTATCCAAGTTCCAGCCCCTGCAAAACTACATTTATGGAACAATGGGTGACACTTCAGCAAGTAGGACACTCCTCATATTGTTTCTAGGTACTCTCATTCTGCAGGTCTGATCTTGGTCGCTGCAGCAATCTACACTAGGGATATGCAACCTTTGCTGACTTCAGGATAGAATGAACCATCTTGAATCGAAGGCAGAAAGGGGCAACCAGGACCCTGCTTCAGCCAGCACTCCCGTTGCTGAATGCCAAAGCTCCATGTCCACAGGCCAGATTCAAAAGGTTCCAGCTGGCAAGTTACCAGTCTACGCAACAGCTACCGATAGAAACACATTGCATGGCAAAGCAGATTTAATTGAAAGAATGTGACAACAACAACAACTGAAGAATTCAGAGTCAAAGATGTAAATCCTACCCTGATTTACATAAAAATCATAAAGTAGTAGAAAAAGTAGAACTAAAAAGGGACCTTAGGAGGTCAACTAGTTGAACCTTTTGCTCAGGCTACAGAATCCTTAGGTTATGCAATCACTTTTCTATTCTTAAAAAAAAAAAAAAAACTTTCATAACTACCAGGCACAAAGCCCAAAACATCCAAAAAAATCCTAACTTGCCACAGATAAAACAGAGAGACAAGGACACTGCCAATATCCTGCCTCTACTGTCCACTTGAGGGGTACACATGGCATGCAAGGCCAGAAAAGAATTGGATTCACATTGTTTCGTTATTTTGAAGTAGGTAGGAAGAAGCATAGGTGTTAGTATAGATAAACCTTATCTGGAGAACTTGGTTTACCATATTGAGCTTTGGCAGGGAACATAGTAACTTTATTTTACAGAATCATGCTAATGAACAGACATGTTCCAATAATAAATTACTTTAAGCTCACTTATTTAATTTTTTTTTTTTTAAACTATATGCTCTCACATTTCAAGCGAAGTTCCTTTGCCAAAAATTAAGCCTAGTCCCCATTTCAGTTTTCAAGGCAGTACTTACTGGAATAAATGGCACAACTGTTAACACACTCTCTCAGATCATTTATGCCAGTTTAATTTTCTCCCCAAAGTTAACAAGCCCAGCATCCAAACACCAGAATTTAAAAGGATCTATTGTTACCACTGGAAAGGTTAAAAAGTTCCCTAAGCTAAATAAACACCACCACTTAAACCATGGGAAAGGAGTATAAATAAGTCTGATAATGTAGAAATTTAAAAACAGAATGATGTGCAAATTTCCCAAGTGAAAAAGAAAACAATTACTTAGTCATCTAAAGCAGGAAGCGTGATGGAAAAATAAGCAAGTTCACTGAGTTATCAGGGCAAAAAGAAAGTATTAATAAAGACACAGGAAATAAGATTTATGTCAAACTATTACATTAGCGTATATTTAAAGTCAAACCTATAGGCATTCCTTTCAGTAATATATATGACGTATTGTCAGAGACTGACATGTCAGAAAGGATTATAGTGAAAGTTAATAAACTACAGAAATAAGTCATCAGGGCTGGACAGTAATCGTTCTTAAATTTCTTTACAAGTCTAAGATGAAAGAAAAGGTTAGGAACTATTTAGAAAAGTTGAACATGTACAAGTCCAATGGAGCTGGATGCAATGCATCTGAGGGTGCTGAGGGACTTGGTTCTGTAATCACATCAGTCACAAGCCATTATCTTTGAAAATTTGGGGTGATCAAGGGGAGGTCCTGGACAATTGGAAACGGGAAAAAATATAGGGCATTTTTACATGTAAGAGTGCCTGACACTACAACGCTTACAGTTTTGCATTTCTCCAGTTATACATCAGCACCAAGAAAGTGGTGGTGGTGCACTTTTGAACTAAAACACATAGAAGGTACTTTAGTTCAAAAGTGCAACACTGCCATTTTCTGCACGCTGACATGCATTTCACTGCTTATACAACTGCATGCAACGCAGCACAGTGCGCATCAGCACGCGGCACAAGACTTGATTAAATCAAGTCTGCTCCAAAGCAGCGGATCTCCAGTATGTTGCAGGACAAACAAGTATGTTTATAAATGCCCATAGTGCCCTTCTATTAAAAAAAGGGAAGAAGGAGGATCCAAGGAACTACAGACCAATTAGCTTCACCTCTGTCCCCAGAAAAAAGATCATGAAGCAGGTCCTCAAGGAATCCATTTCTAAGCACTTGGAGGAGAAGAAAATGATAAGGAACAGTCAGCATGGATTCACCAAGGATAAGTCATGCCCAACTGACCTGATTGCCTTCTGCGATGAGATGGCTGGATCTGTGGATGCAAGGAAAGCAATGGATATAATATATTTGACTTTAGTAAGGTTTTTGATACCATCTCCCACAGCATTCTTGCAAGCAAGATGAGGAAGTATGGGTTGGATGAACAGACCGTAAAGTGGATAGGAAGTTGGCTGGATCATCAGGCTCAGTGGGGAGCAATTAACAGCTCAAGGCTCAATTCAGCAGCCAGTATCTAGTGAAGTGCCCCAGGGGTTGGTCCTAGGGCCAGTTTTGTTCTACATCTTCATTAACCATCTGGAAGATGGGATAGATTACACCCTGAGCACATTTGTGGATGACACCAAGCTGGGTGGGATGTAGTAGATACACTGGAGAGTTGAGTTAGGATTCAGAGTGACTTAGACAAATTGGAAGGCTGGACCAAAAGAAGTCTCATGGGATGCTTCCAGACAAGCAAGGATGTGCAGCATGCAGCACCGCAAACCCACCTGCAGTGCTGCACATGCAAGTCTTCCCCGCGCTGCAAGTTAGCAGTGCGAATGGGGGAGGGGGGGGGGGGGACCCCAGGAGATTGCAGGGTCAAAAATCTCACGCTTAAAAAGAAAGGTGTGGTAGCACCAGAAATAGGAGCCTCCCCAGCCAAAGCCACATTCCAGCTGCCAGTCAGGCTCCATGCTGCCGTGACTGCAGCCCCCCAGAGGCCCTCAGGACCCCAAGTAAGGCTGCTGGGACCAGCCCAGGTGCTGGCTCCAGCCTCCCTCCACCTCACCTGGGGCAACATGCCACGCACCAAAGCATGCATGCATAGTTGTTTCCCAGGGACAAGCCACAGCTTTGTCCCTAGGGAAAATGCACATTCCCACTCGTGGGGACACACCCATGAGGATCAACCAGGACAAGTGCAAAATCCTGCACTTAGGACAGAACAATCCCATGCACTACAGGCTTGGAACCAACTGCTAAGCAGCAGCTCTGCAGAAAAGGGCCTAGGAGTTACAGTGGACAACAGCTGAATATGAGCCAAGAGTGTACCATTTGCCAAAAAAGCTAACAGCATACTGGGCTGCATTAGTAAGAATGCTGCTGATTATTCCCCTCTATTCTGCATTGGTAAGGCCACATCTGAAGTACTGTGTCTAGTTTTGGGCTCCCCACTACAGAAAGGATGCAAACAAGTTGGAGAGAGTCCAGTGGAGGGCAACAAAAATGGTTAGGGGGCTGGGACACATGATTGACAAAGAGAGGCGGAGGGAACTGGGCTTATTTAGTCTGCAGAAGAAAAGATTGAGGGGGGATTTGATAGCAGCCTTTAAAATGACCTGAAGGGTGGCTCTAAGGACAATGGAGCGAGACTGTTCTCAGTGGTGACAGATGACAAAACAAGGATCAATGGTCTCAAGTTGTAACAAGGGAGTTTTAAGATGGATATTAGGAAAAACTCTCACTAGGTGGGTAGTGAAGCACTGGAACAGGTTACCTCGAGAGATGGTGGAATCTCTATCCTTGGAAGTTTTAAGGCCCAACTTGACAAAGCCCTGGCTGCAATTATCTAGCTGGAGATGGTCCTGCTTTGAGCAGGTAGTTGGACTAGATGACCTCATGAGGTCCCTTCCAACCCTAATTTTCTATGATTCTATGAAATGGCTCTGCTGGTTAGACAAATAAATATGTAATCACTGGTTAATATCAACTGCTACATCAGAGTGAGACTAGATGGCAACAAATACCATGGTTAAATTTTACAAATCTAAAAGGTTATCCTGGTTATTTGAGGCCACCAATAAACCTCACTCCGGTTCCAAGAGTTGGTGCAAGTTATAGTTAAAATCAGAATTTAAAGACACCCATGAAAAAGGACAAACCAGAAAAGCCTCTTTAAAGGATATTCATGCCTCTCTAATCCATTAATCTAGAAGTGTGTTTACGTGTGTATGTGCATGCGTGTGCATGTTGCCAATTTTTCAGGACTTCCAAAAGTGTTTGACAAAGTCCCTCAAAAGAAGAAGACAAGGGGGCAAAAAAGTACACCTTAGAAATTACCTGCTATCTTGGATAAGAAATGTGGTAAGAGACACAAAATAGGACTAAATACATTAATATGTTTATTCATACACTACAAATATTTAATTTGTTGGATGCATCACCACAAGACATGATTGATGGAAGGATCCAATTAGAACAAAAACAAAATAGATATTTCTAGGGAAAATAAGAACATCCACAACTACACTGCAGTGCTAACATCTCAAATAGCAGCTGGCAACTTCTTTAGCCTGAAGGCTGGGATGTCCCACTTCAAGTCACAGGCAGATGGATAGGAACTAAGACCCATTCACAGCCAGTGCTTCTGCCCATGGCAGCACAGGCAGCTGATGTACCCACAAATGCCACTGAAGCCCTATGTCTGCAGGCCAGATGCAGCCTGCAGATTGTAGGTTGCTAACTCACGGTCTAAAAGATATACATCCTCATGATTCAGGAAACAAGCACACCTTTAATTCATTGGCAGATTATTCTATAATCACTGTCCACAAAGCTTTTTAACACTGGAAAGCAGCCAGTGTTAGTCACCTTTAGACAAATTAATTAGCTACGTGTGCCATATCTATGTTCCAGTATGGTAATTATTCCTATAGCATGCAACTGGAAGTAAAAGTCTAAAGAATAATCTGTAGCAAGGTATTACTGCAACAAGTCTTTTTAAAATGCAGTAAGCATTATAAGAAAAAAAAGTTCTTATAAATTTGCCGCTATTCTTTCACACTAAGTGATATTCCCAGTGGAAATGGAACCCTGATTAGCATATTCCATTCAGAACTGGGGAGTCTCTATTTTCAGTAGATATGGTTCAGTCTTTGAATGCATAATTTTTGTTTGAGTAATGTTGGGTTATCTTCTGTTGTCAAAAAGTAATTTCCAGAAGTACAAGATGAGACAGAATGAAACTGAAATGCTGCAAACTAAAATGATAAAAACAAAATGTTTTACAACCAACAGAATCAGATTCTTGGATTTGTTGCTACAGAATGGGCACTGAGGTCAGTAATTTAGTAAGATTTGAGACAGATATCAGATCTTTTTACGGAAGAGGAGACTATTCAGGGTTACTCATTGTAAGCTGTATAGACATTCAGTTTCTACTTGGAGAATTGCTGTTCTCCCTCCCCAGCTCACTAGAAATTACAAGCGTACGAATGTTGATGCAGTTTCTCCCAGGCCAGAAATGGCAGTTCTGGAAGGAAAATAAACTGACTCCAACTCATTACAAGTCACTCCTGGGAGAGTTTTTCCTGGGAGAATGGATCTTTGTTTACTTTTCCCCAGCTTAAATCCTTCCAGGGACCAGAGGGAATGTAGCCACAGGGGGAAAACTTCCTACCTGGAGAAGGCACAGGGAGGCAGCTGCCTCCACCCCTGCTGCAGACAGGGGGAAGAATGGGGAAACAGTTGTCAGAAGTCACTGGTGCAAGAAACAGGCAGAATGCTTTAGCCTACTGCTCCATTCCCCCGCCCTCACCCCGCCAAAGAACAGGAGGCCTGGAGCAGCCCGAGCTTTCCCCAGACCAAGATCACACCATTCTCATAAAGGTATAAGGAGCAGGAGAGAAAGGGCAGTTGCAGATTGAACATATGGTACTGTTCTCTTACCCAGATCATTTCTAGCAATGGAAATTCTGCCTCATTCTCCCCTCACTCCTGCTAGAAGTGGGGATTTATATGCAGTCATAATCAATGCAAATAAATAGTGATGGAAGGTTGCAACTTCCTGTGACGTTCACTTGAGCGCTTCGCCTTTTCTGGCCATTTAGACACAGCTGTCTCCTTTCAAGTTGACAGTTTGCCTTCTAGTAAGATACCTTGAAAGGTTCCCAGAGATTCTCGCCTGCCATGTCTTGTTGTTAAAGATTACTGCTGAGAGGACGTTCTTGAATCCTGCCTCTCCTGGTTCCCTCTTTCGGCTTCCTTGCCTGGATCTCCATCTCGAGGCTCTGCCTCCCCTTCACCCTGCCTTGCGCCAGCCAGAGATGATGACAATCCTTGACCGAGGCTAAAACAGTCTACCAGCCATGGTTGGGCCTTAGCCCGTATTTAATCACAGTCCTGGTTTGGACAATGTACTGTCCTTATTCAGGCCTTGCATCAGCCTGATTCACTGCAATGTTCGCCCCGGAGTAGCTTCCTCCCAGGCATTCTCCCTTTCCCCGATGGCTACTTACAGCTTCAGCCTCCTTTCTTTTTTCTCTCTTCACAGACTCATCGCTGTCCCAGTCTCCACCGGCTTCATCTGGGATCCACGGCCTCAAGAAAGGCAAGTATCCTGGCTCCTCTGAGCCAGCCTTAGCTGGGCATCCCTCCTCTTGGGGTTGCCACTACTCACCCCTGCAGGGGCCGTCGTTTGTTCCTGGCCACTTCAGGCCCTCCGGAGGACTCGCTTCTGTTCCTCCCCAAATGTCAGCCGGTGGGGTTTTTATCCCTAAAGGGCCAGATGGAAAACTGGCATCAGCATGCATCTATAAAGCCGCTCTGGGTGAACACGCCCAATCTCCCGCAGCGTGCTACAGCTGCTGCTGTTCCTTTCCCCCCAGCACTGGCATGGCTTGCCTTTTGGCGGCAGTATCTTCATTGTCACGCCTTTGATCCTCAGTGGCGTCCTGCAGCCCATAGCCCTCTCTGCTCTAACAGAGGTAAATTTCAGTCCTTGGCAGCGCCCCCACCACAAAGGGACATAAAATAGGCTTCAGAGTTTTGCAAGAGAGACTGGAATAGGGCATTTAATGATGATCAGATGCATCTTCCTACAGTTACATTTCTTTCCCCTTACTCCGAAACATCTGGTGATGGTCAAGGTCTGAGTGGTCTGGGTCAATACAACAATTCCTGTTACAATAGTGAAGTTCCACATTTTGAAGAATACAGTATGCTGCATGCATAATTACATATATTTTCAAGTGCTTATTCTCCATGTCAGGTGCTCTATCTGAAACCCCTCCAGGGAAATGAGAAACATAAGAGGCAAAAAAATTAAGTGGTATCTATTAACCAAAAAGACTGAGTATCTGTCTGTGTGAGCTTCTGAAATTTAATATGGGGCAGATGGGTTCAGTTCTGACTTAAATCTACAGTTTGTCTTACCGATCCTCTGCCAACCACTGCCACCACAAATGGGGCCCAACTGTCCCATATTAGCTTAGTGAATGCGGCACAAAACTTCCTCATTTTACTCATCAGCATTAACTCAGTTCCTTTAACAATTGGTATTTAACTGTAGTATTTAATTGGGGTGATGGTAATTTAGAAAAACAAGTTATAAAGAAAAACAAATCTTTTGGGGCTTTTCCTTTTTCTCATCTAGGCATGAGTCACTGTTCACCCATTATCTACTTTAAGACAAGAGTGCAACCCTGAACAGCGCATTTTCATCAGGTTGCTATTTTTCTAAAAGTGTACTTTTAAAAAACACTGTTCAAAATTAAGAAAAACTTGAGAGTGAATAACAACTAAATTATAGCCTATGTTGGAATAAAACCATACTGTAAGTGATACATTCAAACTATATCCATTAAGTTTATATCACAAAAATCCTTGCCCTTCATTAAGTTAATATAATAAACATACCCTGTAAAAGCAAGCAACTTCTACAGGGGGTGGGGGGGGACTGAATTCAGAATTTAAATAATGAACCAGGCTCAGGATGTAAAGCCAAACAATGCATGAGAAAAGCATGAACCACAGTTCAGCAGCCAAAGATTAGTAGAATAAAACTTTTAAGGAAGAGGAGGTGCTGCCAAGAAAACGGGAGAAGAAAATTTAAAAAGCACTAAGTTAAGAACAAAATTAAAACATTTCAACAGCAACAGAAGTTACTTTGAAGATCTACTAATACACTGTGGAACACTGAAAAAAAATATTCTTAGAAATTCTACCCTTATTTTCTGCTTTTCTCTTATGCATTTTAATACTGAACTTATTTACATAAAAGCAAATCTTTGTTGCTTAGAAGTGCTTCTGCTCTTGTTCCTTATTGGCTCAGTCATACAACAGCACAAGACGGCCTTTGTTATGCTCTGAGCAGAGCCATTTATATACTGATTCATCTAAGAAATGCTTGTACTCTGGATGTTTTTCCACCTTTGCCAAAAAGAAATTGACCTTAACAGTTAAAACGACATCACAAGTGCCTCCTAAGATCCAAACTCCAGATGCTATTTGCAAATTCTAGAAATAAACAGAAATTTCATATCAGAATCAGCTTACTAGATGCTGCATAAAAAGATCCATCATTCAGCAGAAGGGAACAAAGGCTGAATCACAGAGTTTTAACCAAAGAGCAATTTGAATGGTTAGGGGTAGGAGCATGCTGAAGACTGCCCAGAAGGGGCATGGGATAGAAGGTTCTTTGGGAGTCGATAAAATGATCATTTTAAGTTTGTTTATAGGCATGTACATGGAGATTTGAACAGCAAAGGTAGATTCAGAAACAAAACTGGAACTAAATAAATAAATTTAAAAAAAAAAAAAAAAGGAAAGCAGCAAAGCCAAGTGGTATGTCATCACTCCTTATTGGGAAATAGCCCATTTCCAGCAAATAATGCAACTGTAACTAATTACAAGATCAAATATACAACTTTCAAGAGCAGAATAAATAGTTTGTTTGCTCTTTCTGCCCAAGTTCTGAAGAGTGAATTGTCATGCAAGTCTCTCTAGAAATGTTTCAACTACTTTTCCCTCCCTCTCCTTCAGGGATTTTTAAAGAAAAAAAAAAAAAAGCATGCTTAGAATATTTTTGGTGTCCAGCAGCATTAATAGTCAATGGTATTAAAAGCAACTCCACCAGCTGAAATCCTGTTTGTTTGAAAACTCTACCATTAAGTGTTGAGAAATATTAGGAACAAAGAGAAAAAAAATCTAAAAGTTTTAATTACCTTGTGCATTTAACTGTACTTTATGTATAGTTAGTTTCATTGGACTATCAAGCACAATCAGTTTCCTGTTGCTGGAGCTTTTAAGCAACAAGAGAGGAGAGTGAAAATAATATTTGAATGAAAAAAGGAAAACTTTATGAACAAACTGGCAGAGACAATCAAGGGTACATGACTGTGGAACTACTTCAAACCGTTTTAATTGACTGCACATCCAGTTTCTCTTCTCCCTTTCATAAAGAAGTAGAAAACAGGGTAGATTTGCGCCTTACAGACATGTGCATGCACGTGGCACAAGCTTTTGCAGGCTGAAGCTCACATCTTTGCCTCCATTTTTGTGAGCAAGAACCAGGTCATCCCCTCTACCGGGATCCCCTATGATCCCAGGGGAGGGAGGCACATCCAGGCCCAGGCCAGGCCTAGGGTCAGAGAGGACCTAGTCAGGGAACTTCTGGTGGGACTGGACGTGTTCAAAATCAGCAGGTCCTGTTGATCTCCACCCCAGAGTGCTGAGAGAATTAGCAGAAGTCATTGCGGGACCCCTGGCACAGCTTTACAAGCACTCGTGGTGCTCTGGCGAGGTGCCAGAGGACTGGAAAAGGGACCATCTTGATCCCCATTTTAAAAAAAAAAAAAAAAAAAAGGGAGGAAGGAAGACCCAGGAAATTATAGGCCTGTTAGTCTTACTGTCGGTCCTGGGTAAGCTCTTTCAGAAAATTATCCAGGTGTACATCTGCAAGGGGCAAGCAGCGGAGTGTATGCTTAGGGGCAACCAACATGGGTTCATTAGAGGCAGGTCCTGTCAGACCAACCCGGTGGCCTTCTATGACCAGGTCACAAAATCGTTGGACGCAGGTGTCGCAGTGGACATAGTCTTTCTGGACTTTAGGAAGGCCTTTGACACCATCTCTCAACCCATTCTTGTTAACAAATTAGGAGATTGTGGTAGCGATGCCTACAGTCAGTTGGGTCGCCAATTGGCTGGAGGGGGGCTGCACCCAGAGAGTGGTGGGGGACAGGTCATTTTCAACCTGGAGGGATGTGGGCAGTGGGGTCCCCCAGGGCTCGGTCCTCGGGCCCGCACCGTTCAACATCTTCATCAGCGACTTGGACGAGGGGGTGAAAAGCACCTTGTTCAAATTTGCAGATGACACTAAGATGTGGGGAGAAGTGGGCACGCTAGAAGGGAGGGACAGGCTGCAATTGGATCTGAACAGGTTACAGGGGTGGGAGGATGAGAATAAGATGGGATTCAATACTGACAAGTGCAGGGTACTGCACCTAGGGAGAAAGAACCAGCAGCATACCTACAGGCTGGGGAACTCCCTTCTTGTCAGCACAGAGGCAGAAAAGGATCTTGGAGTCATTATAGACTCCAAGATGAACATGGGCC
>NW_005841948.1:2122470-2122672 GCF_000455745.1 Alligator sinensis
CCTCCCGTGCGCTACGAACCGAACCCACGGAGCCTAGCAAACTTCGTGTGGATGAGTGAACGGAAGAACCCACGGAGCCTGACAAACTTCGTGTGAGCCCTTACGATCGGCCTCAGATCTCTTCTACCCGGGTTCGAGTCCTGCAGGTTTATTTTCCCGCCGCCGGAACCCTATGCGACGTACCCTCGTGTTCTGCAGGTTC
>NW_005841948.1:2123057-2124006 GCF_000455745.1 Alligator sinensis
CAGTGTTGTTTGACCCCAGCATTCTTTCCTGCTCATGGCAGGAGGTCGGACTTGATGATCTGCTCAGGCCCCTTCCGACCCTACCAGCTATGGAACTATGAAACTTTCGTTTGCTGCGAAAGAATGTGCAGAACGCAGAATATAAGGAGAGAAATTAGAATACAAAAGAGGGGGGGGCAGAGGAGAGAGAAGGGGAAATGGGGGGAGGCAGTGCTGGCAGAGACAAGCAAGCAAACAGCAAACCCATAGGAACAAAGGGATCACCAGAACCAACGTGGGTAATGGGATATGAAACCCAGGTAAACCGTACTTAACACAATCTGTCTGTGTATAATTTCTTGTTCTACAATTTCCCAGTCAAACTGGGTTTTTTTTAAAGTTTTCTGTCTAAAAACAGTCCCCAGGTTAGTGATGGAGTGTCTACCAAATTTAACAAGGTTCTTTGGGTAAGTCTGATATTTTATTAGACCAGCTCAAATAGTTGGAAAAATTCTTCTTAGCAAGCTTTCGGGTTTAAAGTGTTAAAGCAGGGGCGGGCAATTATTTCAGGCAGAGGGCTGCTTACCCAGTTTTGCTAGACTGTGGAGGGCAGCATGGGTAGCCCTGCCCCATGACAGGTGCCCCGCCTGTCACCATCTTGGTCCAATTTCCCAATGTCTAGGGACCAATGTCCCAGGGCCAGCACCGGTAGGGCCCAGAGCAGAGCGCAGGCTAGCAGGGGTCTGTGGAGCCAGGCTGGGCTGCACCAGCAGGGAGAGGGGGGAGCTGACCTGGCTCCATAGAGCCCCTGCCAGCTGGGACCCTATACCTCTGCTGCCCTGCTCTGGGCCTCGCCAGCACTGGCCCCGGGGCACCAGTGTGAGACCCATGCTCACACTGGCTCCCCGCTCACTCACACCCAGTGCCCCCAGTACAGGCGGGGGGCAGCCCACAGCCCCAACCCCCTGCT
>NW_005841948.1:2124224-2143351 GCF_000455745.1 Alligator sinensis
CCAGCCTGGCAGTGGAGCTGAGGTACACAGTGGTGCTGAGCACGGGGGTGGGGGGGGGGAAAAAGCAGCCCCTCACCTGCCCCACATCTGGTGCCCCACGCTCCAGCCACTCTCAGCTGGCCTGGGGCTGCCTGTGCTCCTCCAGACAGTCCCGTGTGGGCTGCAAGCGCTTGCAATAGGGAGTGCCGGCCATGGGGTGGGCGAGGGGCTGCTTTTCTCCGCGCAGGGAAGAAGCCCAGGGAAAAGCTGATCGAAGGGAGAAACGTGGCCCCTCCCCCACCCCATGACCGGTGCTCCCTGCTGCAGTCACTTGCAGTCCACGGGGCTGTCCGGAGCAGGCGCAAGCAGCTCCATGCTGGCTGCAAGCAGCTGCACCATGGGGCACCAGCCATGGGGTGGGGAAGGGGCTGCTTCCCCCCCGAGCTCCTTCTCTGCCTGGGGTCCCTCCCACCCTTCTCCTCCTCCCCACCCCCCTTACCTGCGGTTCCGGTGTGGGGCAGCCACGTGCTCCCAGGCCAGAAGCCCTGGCAGGTCTTCCAGCTGGGGGGCGGGGGCCAGGAGGGCCCTTTTGTTGGAGCCCGCTGGGCTTCCCCAGGGTCCTACTGCCCTTGGTTCCTGTCATTTTTGACAGGAACCGAGGGCAGAGAAATATTAATTTTCTACATTTTTTTAGGGGCCCTGCGGGCTGGACAGAATGGCCTCGCGGGCTGGATCCGGCCCACAGGCCATATTTTGCCCACCCCTGTGTTAAAGTGTTCTGCCCCAGGCCTGTGTGTCTTCCTGTAGCAGATGTCAATCAGTGCTCATTCATTTTATCATGTAGGGATTGCCTAGTTTATCCATGCAGACAGGAGAGGAGAAATGTAAGCACATGGCAGTATATGACATTAGTAGAGTGAATGAATCTTAGCTGTTATAATCCATGTTATTTGATCTGTATTGACATTGGGGCACAGAAGGCATTTGGGTTATTGTAAGGCTGGGTGAGACTGGAAGTACTCTGTTGCTTGAGATGCAGCATTTGAGACTGGGGTACTGCCTGTAAGCCAGGACCAGCTTATCCCTCGTGACTTTCTTAAAAGTAGTCTAAAGGCCATAACAATTAATATAAAAGAAGAAACACGTAGATTTGTTTCCTGAAGAATTTCTGCAAAGCATAAACTTTCTAAACTACATGATTTTTAATGCAAAGCGTATTCAATAGGTTTTATAAAATCCAATGAAATATTAAGCAATTTAGGGAAAAAAAACAAACAGCCAGCTGATACTACAAACATAAGCTCCCTCAGAGCAAAGGTATTATAAAAATATGCATGTATGTATTACAGGGCAAATGAGCAGCTTGCCTGCAGTTTTAACTATTTAAAAAAATAAAAATCCATGCACCTTTGAAAGCATAAATGTATTCCAAATTGCAAATTCGAGACCAGTTCTCATCACAGATAAAATGCCCAGTAAGAGTGACAAGAGACTGATGGGATATACGAGAATGGGAGAGAAGGAGGGATAGAAACTGGATTCCATTCTGGTTCAAACAGAACAAGTTGTTAGTTGCCATAAGTTTCAAGTACATCATTTAACTGGTGACCTTGCAGAACACAGAAGAAATGAAGCTTTCTGATCTAGGAATGAATTTCCAGGGCTAACAGTTAAGAATTCACTGGTAAACACAAAGTTAAATATAAAAGTAACTGAAGCTCCAATATGGAAGTTTTAGGGGGGAAAAATGAATTATATCTGTGCCCTTCTCTTGAATTATCTCCTAACTAGAGTGTAAATCCAATTTGCTTTATTGAATTCTGATGAACTTTAAAATCCTGCAGGAACACTATTAACTCAGGACAAGTGTTTTTTTTAATTCCTATTTAACCTACTGCATGGAGTCTAATATTGGCTTCCTATTTATTTTCTCATTTTGATTTTCCACAACAGAGACAGATTCTCCTCCAATTCTGAAAGTAGACTTCAAAAGAATAAGTAGTTCTTCCCTTCCCCCCACATCACCCTCTTACTCAGCATACACAGAAAGCTTGCAGAAAATGCTAGGATTTCTCCATGACAACATAAAAACTCTTATTACATTCTTACCATGCATCAAATGAGATCCTTAGTTTGAACAACTTGGGAGTGTAAAAAATGAGAGAAATAAGACCAGAGCATTAGATAAAGAAGCTCACTTACTGGACTTTGTGCTCAACTCAGCTTTGAATTCAAGTACCTTCCAAAACTACTGAAGAAGTCCTTTGCACAGGATTTGTTCCTTTCCCAAATACAAACAGTCCCAACTGAGGGAGTAGGCACAACTGAGCGAGTACAGGAGAACTACTGACACATCAATAAATATGCTGCTGCTCTGCTACATGATCAGCAAGCTATCCAAGCCTAGTAGGAGGAATATGATCAATGCTGGAACATACAGTTGGCATAAGGAAGATAACATTAAAATCTGCATATCCCAGCACTCATCTCTCTCTAGACCTTTTCTTCAACTGGCTCTCGTTAGAAAACAGCTTGAAACTTCTACTGAGCAAGAAATCTACTACAGTTTAATCTTACAAACATGCATAGACAGTCTCCATTCATGTTAAAACCAGACAGCAACCACCCTGCATTCCCTGTACAGTATAAATGATCAGCGATAGAGCTGGGGTCGGTATCCTTTCACTAGTGCAGCCAAACTTGTGACCCAGCCACCGTTTCAGGCCCAAAGTCTCCACCCCCCAGAACCACCAGCTGCCTGCAGTCACCTCCACAGCAGATTCATGACCCCTGTGCAACAAAGGGAGTGCAAACATAGCAGCGCAACTTCATGCCACCGATACCGGATCAGACCTTTGCAGACCAGAACTCGGTCACAGACCATATTTCCAACCCCTTCCTCAGAAAATATTTCAGCTGAGTAAAAGTGCACACACATTTCCAATGCCTCTTTCTGGGAGGAGCATGTGAGGTTGGACTGAGAAGGGCTGTGGTGAGTGGGCACTCCTGCAAAGACCACTTCTCAGTCTGGCCCATCAGGAGGAGACCAGCAGAATTGTACCAGACTGCAGCAGCATCCCAATTGACAGCCACTGCCCTAAGGATGGGAGAATCCATGGATATGCTACTTCTTTCATATGATATTTTAGGATTACAGCATTCATAGACTAATATCTAAATTTGACAACCATTTAACTGCTTCAGGGGTAGCTGCACGGATTGATTTTAGATCACCATTAAATGATCTAATTGGGCAATCGTTCACAATGTGTTGCACAGTCTGAAAAAAAAAAAATGCACCACAATCACAACCAAGACTCTCTTTGATCCTCCATTTATGGAGTAGGTGCCCACATTTTCCGTGAATTGTCTGGATGCTATTCAGGGAGGATCAAATCTTTCACGGTCAGTCAAATCCTGGCCAAGGGATTGTAAAGTCGCTGACCATGCATTTCTACAGCAGGTTGGTATCTGGGAGAATTCAGAGATATGCTGATGAAGTACATGGTATTTTTTTTACCCAAAGCATAGAAGTCAGTGTTTCCAATCACACAAAGTTTGCTTTTTTAAAATTCACAATATTTTACTATTGGCAAATCCAAAAGATGGAAAAAAAGTGTTACATCAACTAGGAGAAATCAGGTTAATTCACTATTTTACTATTATTTCACTCGCAATCCCATTTATATCAATCAGTTTCTAACCAAAAAAACCCAAACAAAGCAAAATAGTACTTTTTTTTTTATTTTGCTACCTAGGCTTCATTCCCATCTCAATTAATGTGGTATGAGTCAGGAATAATTCCATTGTAACTAATTAAGAATTTGTTCTCTGACAGGGGGAAAAATAAGTTACACCTGTCTGGGAAGGTAGAGGTTGTTTTGGTTTGTTTTTGTTTTTTTTAACTTGCTTGTGGACAGAAGACGAATACTGCACTGCTGCTGTCTTGTGCTGTTGTAGGAGAGGAAAATGTTAAGAGTCCAATAAACTCTTTATTAAATAAAGGAGTTACCTGGTAAGCTGAGGCAACACAACAATGGTTCTCAACTGCCACCAAATTCACAAAAGTTATGGAGGGGTCCCTGACTGTAAAAAGCTTTGAGAACCTGTGATTTAAAGGGTGTCATGTGTGGAGTTATGTTTGATGACCCAGGTTGCAGAATGAAGGGCATTTGTTTTCTCCCATGCACCTGGGCTTTGCCAATTGCCATATGCGGCCAGGAAGGATTTTTTTCCCCCTCCTGTTGTTACAAGCATCAGGGACTCCCCCAGACACCCATCTTCTAGGGGGAAGCTTTGGTAGCAGATGCGATTCAGAGGAGATCTGGCCCAATGCAGCGGACAAATCTCCAAAACCAAACTGAATCAAGAGACCCATTAAAAAGTACAGAATCTAATCTGAAGCCTCCGAATCAATCTGGAGCTGATTCAGAGATTCAGCCGTAGACTAAACAGACAGCAGTCCTCGACCATGCTGGATACAGCTCCCTCCAGCTGGTAAGTCTGTTGTGGTGGGCTGAGGGGGAAGAGAAGTGGCGAAGGAGGGACTGGGGCTGGGGCTTGGACAAGCTGCCCAGCCAGAGGGGCGGGGGGCTCCGGCCACTGCACACCACAGGTCCAAAAGGGCATGGGAGCAGACATGTGCCCCTGGATCTGCGCGGAGCAGGCTGAACTCTTTCTGCCCACTGTCACTTCATAGTGCTAGGTGTGTATACAATCATGTAGCACTAAGCCAAAAACTTACAGCCCAAAGCATCTGGTTTTGATATAGCCGTCTCAAAAAATGCTTTATTCCCACGTGATTTCTTTCACATGATCAATGAGTACTAATGACTAGAAAACCTTGAATCAGGTTATGACAACATAGAATTGTTCCTTGCCATTTTATGGCCAAATCAATGTTCCTTGCCTGAGATAACATCAATTTGTTACCTAATCAGCAGGGATCTGGGTTTTCCATTTCCCCACAGAAAAACAGAGTAGGTTGCGGATTTTACCTTCTACTGGAAGCAAACACGGATTTCATTTTACTGGAGAAACCCATGGATTCTGTACTTTTGCAAAGAGCCCTCTGCAGGGTGGCAGAGTTCTAGCCTCTAGGGGCCTGAGGGACAGCAGGAGGAGGGCAGTTAGGCAGGTGGTGCACGCGTATATGCACATGCATTGGTGATGTGTAGGGGCTGCATGCAGGTGCACATGAACCCCCAGAGATTGGCCATGTACCCCCTGGAAACACCAGCCGTGAAACTGAAAGTGCTGGCAGAAGCGCACTTCTGGTTTCACCACCGGTGATTTTGGGCTCAGCGATCGGCTGCTGGGCAATTGCCATTTGGCGATCAGGCCCTCCCCCACCCCGGTTAGCAATCTGGTGCCCCCCAGACTCGGGAGGCACCAGTTACCCATTTGCAAATGGCTACCAGACAGCCTGGAGAGCAGCTCTCGCAGGTAAGCTGGGAAGGGGTGGCAGGGAATAACTGAGGCTCCCATAGGGAGGGAATTGAGCAGGGCTGAGGCTGCTGTCCAGCCAGGCAGTGCCTGGGGCTTGGGACCCAAAGCCATAATGCACAGCCACAGGGCCTCAGCAGGGAATGGGATAGGGCTGTGGGCGGCTCATCCAGGGGGTAGAGGGGGCAGGGCCAGCTCCCTGCTGCTGTGCACAATCTCAGGGGGACAAAGGGGAACCCCTCCCCCAGATCTACGTGTGGGGTGGGGTGACCTGTCTGCTGTGGACTCCGGTGGGGGGCTGTTCCACGCCACTGCACACTCTCTCATGGGGCAAGGGGGACCCATACCCCCCAGATCTGTGCACAAGGCAGGGGCTGCACATTGCCCGCTTCAGGCTCATGCTCCCTGCCCAGCTACCCTCCCCCAGGGCCTCCACAGCCCAGCATGTGTGACCAGGCACTGCAGGGAACAGTGGAGCTGTGCAGGAAAGTTGCTTGCCACTGCAAGCTCCATGCTGTCTGCATCCCCTGAGCACAACCCCATGCTGCTGCCCCCACTGTAGCTACGCAGGCAGGAGACGCCTCACCAGGGCAGCACAGTCCCACTGTTCTTTGCAGCACTGGTTTACACATGCCAGGCTGCGGAGGCTCTAGGGGTGGGCAGCAGGGTGGGAGACCACAGTGGGCAGCCCCTGCCCCGTGCATACACACGCCCCCAGGAGCATGAGCCATAGTGGGGGGGGAGGGGGAGGAGCCAGGCTCTGCCCCCCTACAGCAGCTGCCACATCCTGCCAGGGGAGGGGGCTATGGACCCAGGTCTCTGGCCCCATAGCCTTGGCAGCTAGAAGCCCCCGCCACCAGGGTTGGAGGAGCAGGAGCTATAGGTAAGGGGTGAGGGGCACCAGCACCAGGAGGGTGGCAGGGGGGTCATGGGGTGCACGAGCAGGGCTCAGAGGTCATGGGGATGGAGTGACAGGCACCAGCAGAGCTGGGGGGGAGGGGGGAAGGGAGGGTCTTTCATTTTAATCATGGATTTTGGGGGTTTTATCAGAGTATTTGCAATTTTTTAAATCAGAGAAAACCAGGATCCCTGCTCACCAGATGACACCAAAATCAGTGTATAGATTTCCCTGAAATATATGGGCAAACAGTCCAAGTCAAAATAAAACACAAACATAAGGTTATGTTACCTTTAAGGCAACCCCAGTCTCATGAGAAGTCATTAGGGCTTTACCACAGGGCCTCAGGTTCAGCAAAATAAGAGTTTTTGGAGACTGATCTGGTTTATCACTCAGAACACAAAAGTGACTGCTTCCCGTAGTTGCTTATGTATATTCTAAAGAATTCTACCTTGTTTTGTTTCTTCTTCCTGTTCATAAATCCCATGCTCAAAGTGAGGCAGGTGGCTTTATTGAGTATACTCAGCCTGCTTCAGCTATAAGATCCAGAGTCTCTCTCAAACTGGTAGTACAGTCCCTCACACATCTACTTCACTTGAGCCAACCTGCTATTGCACTTATTGAACATATTACCTTGTTTCAAGATAAACAAACAAACAAACCAACCCACTGTGTTACCCACAGTTCCTTTCCTGAACAGTGAATCTCACAGGCATCATCAGGTAATGAAGGCATTTGAGATTTAAGTCTGGTATACGGAGCTACCATACACAAATATGATACGTGACTAAGACAAATGGGGTACACCAAGGAGTTGCAGTGCCTACCAGCTATTGGAACATAATGGGCAGAACACTTGATTTTAGTAAGCAACAAAATAAAGCGAGCAAAGAAAAATGCCTCTGAAGAGTTTTGTCAATATACAACAAAGTAATGAAACTGTACAGAATATTTTACCCATTGATTCTAGCAGTTGGTGGAAGAAAAAAGTGCATATATTATGGTTTAAGATTCTGATGCTGATAAGCGACTGATTCTATAAACCAAGATGGTAATGTACCGTAGGTAGAAAATGCAAGTACTATAACGCTTTTGGCATTTGCTTAGGAGTGGGGGAGAAGATGCGATGTTGCTTCTAGTAAGTAGCCAATTCTATTAAATAAGAATCTAACAAGTGGATCTCTCAGTGCACTCATCCCACAGGGCAGCCAAAGGCTATTTACTAAATGTGAATAGGATCTTCAGAATTGATGGCTGGCGGGGGAGGGGGGGAAGCCCCACAAGTTTTGGATCATATCCAAAGTTCACATGTGAGGCAGCCTGTAGAAAAAAAAAAACACTTAGGGAAGACCTGGACTGCACAAGATGAGGGCTAATTACAGAGAATTTCCTTAGTTTCCTAAAATGTATGGTTAGACTGCACCAGTCAGTTGATCTGCTACAGGGCCAATTTCTTGCCAAGATCCGTGGAATGGAACTGTCAAGGAGATTAAATTTAGCATAAGCCCCATTATAGCTACTAGACTTAAAAAGGAACACGTCTATTTCTTGGGATGGGTGTAGTTCTTGGGTTCTCATTTAACAGGGGCTGTAGCTTCTTGTTTCCTTCCAAATCTCTCAAGTATTCAACTTCCCATTTACCTACTTCACATTTTCTTGAATTAATTAACAGACTGGCCTCTGAGGTAGCGGCTGCAAAGACCAGTCCTGACAGCAGATGATATCATCTAGATCAGGGCTGTCCAACTTACAGTCTGTGGGCCACCTTTGGCCTGAGAAGCTAGCCCACAGCCTCAGGCTCACAAGCCAATGAGACACCACCACTGCAGCCCCCACAAAACTACTGCTTTCCTGCTTCTGCCACTGGGGTTTCTGGATTCCCATGCTCTCCTCCAGCCTCCACTTCCTGCCTATGCTCTCTTCTAAAAGCTACTCCCTGTGATGTTTTAAATACATTGGTCATTTGCTAGCCAAAGGCTTCTACTGAAGACATCACTCCCAGAAGCCAGTGAAAGAAAGCAATTTAAAGTCACATCAGTTAACAACAGGAAATTGCTTTGCACCAAGAAAGCCAAGGTAGAGGACTAAATCTAAGTTATTTTCCAAAACTTTAATCTAATAGGTCATTATTAAACTACTAAGTTATGGTATACAAGACTTCGTCAAATGCAGTTTGGTAGCCAAGTGTATCCTTTATTAACCAACTGTATAACTGGATTCACACTAATTCCTTCCATTGCAAAGTACAGTTCATATATGTGCAGACTTTTATAAGTCGATCCTGAGCTGGTCACACCACCTCAAATGATCCCAAACAGAGGCAAATGAATTAAGCACAGACTACAAGGGACAATGGAATTTTCTATTACTTTAAAGCAATCTCTGATATTTTTCAGATTTAAAATATAGTAATATTAAAGAAGGCATACAGTTCTCTTCCACAAAGGGAGACTGAAATTTCATACATGTGAAGTCAGCAGGAGACTGAGGAATTGAAATACTAATTGGTACTGATTTCTAAAGGTTCGCTTAAAGATTAGAGTATCTTCAAGCACCACATTACTCCCATGGGTTTTGAACTCTAGTAAAGAAAAACAATTACTATGTTTTTATTCTCTGTTTTATATTAACTGCTGCCATTTGAGAAATATTTTTATTTTATATAAATTTTAAGGATACTTTAACCTAGACTGCAGAATGAAATTTAGACACGTGTATTTCAAATCTGAATGTCTGTGTTATGTCATAACTGCCTCAGAACTCTAAATAATTTGCTAGAACTGTCAACTGCACATACAAAGCAAATGTTTGTAAGTCTTGTTTTTGGCAAATTTGTGCTAGCACCCTTATCCTATTGACTTGCACCCTGTGAAAGGGCAGAAGGAACTAGTGCTGTTGGTCAGAAGATTAAGCTTCATTGGGACCCAGGATCAATTCAAGTCTTACGTTGTCATTAGGTTCCAAATTTCATGGCCTGATCATATTTTCTTCCACATACTGAAAATTCCCAGCTTAGCTGGGAGCCAAAACTTAAACACTCTAGAGTGTTGATCAAAGTAAGGAATGGAGGAAACCAATAATTTCCCCAAAATTAGAAAACAGGTTACTAAAGCCAAGTATCAAGTGATCAAGTGACAACCTTTGGCACATTCCATAGCTCCTCCATACTTCAATTACCAGTTATAACAATTGAGTCTCTAAAGTAGAGGCTGAAGTTTGCAAATCAACTGACATCCGCAGATTAAAAGGATAATCAGGATTATCTACATTAACAGGTAAAATGTAATCATTCAAAGAAGACATATTCAGTATACTGCAAGATATTCATACAAGGTAAAATATTTGCTTCTGCTTTTGAAAAAATATTTTTGAAGCAACTCTTACTAAAGAGGTGGCCAAACTAGGGTTCATAAGCCACATGCCACTAGGGGTGCAAGATAAAGATTTTTTTGGCTGATATCGATGGCCAACTATTAACCAGATTATAATAATAATAATAAAATAATAATAAGATTAATAATCTGATATGCAGCCCGGGGCAGCTTGGAGAGCAGCATCTGTTCTTTAGTCCAGCCGGAACAGGGAGGGACATAGGACAGAGCCGCAGGCCGCTCATCCAGGGAGCGGGGGGCTGGCTCCCACAGCTGCATAACCCCCTGGGGAAGGCATGGAGGGCATGTGTATAACTTTAAGACTTAGTGTCAGTAGAGCCAAAAAACAAGGTAAACACTGAAGTCAACTGTTATAAGAATACCATACTTGGTACACATGCTTCTCAGAACTCTGAAGAGGTCTTTGAACTCACTATAAGTAGCAGTAAACCAATTATGCAGTCTGCACTGTAAAACTACATTATAGCTATTTTGTAGCCTTTATACCCTTCCAGATTTCAACATATACCCCTGATACTATAAGACATACTATACTGGAGTGGGCAAAATACAGGTTGTGGGCTGGATTTGGCCCACTAGGCCATTCTATCCAGCCCACAGAGCCCCTAAGAAAATTTACAAAATGAATACCTATCTATCTGTCCTTGGTTCCTGTCAAACATGACAGGAGCCAGGGGCAGTAGGACCAAGGGGAAGCCCCAATAGGCTCCTGCAACAGCAGGGCCCACCCAGCCCCACTCCCCCAGCCAGAAGCTCCATGCAGGGGCTTTGGCCTGGGACCACGTGGTTCCTCATGGCTGCACCAGCACGGGAAACTCAGGTAAGCGCCTGCTCAGGACAGCCCCATGCTGGCTGCGAGCAGTTGCAGCAGGAAGCACAGGCCACAAGGCGGGGGAGGGGCCGCTTTTCCCCCACACATCACCAGCTCGTTCCCTGCCCGCAAGCATGGGGTCGAGGCTGCACGCTGCCCCCAACCTATACAGCGGGGCTGAGGGGGGCACTGGGAGTAAATGTGCATGGGAGCCAGCAGGAGCGTGGGGCCCGCACTGGTGTCCCAGGTCCAGCACCAGAGGGGCCCAGACCAGGGTGGCAGAAGTACAGGGTCCCAGCTGGCAGGGGCTCTATGGAGCCAGGCCGGCTCCCCGCTCTCCCTGCTGGTGCAGCCCAGCCCGGCTCCACAGACCCCTGCCAAGCCTGTGCCCCGCTCTGGGCCCCACTGGCGCTGGCCCTGGGACATTGGTCCCAAGACATAGGGACATTGGTCCCAAGACAGTGACCAGGGGGCGGAGCACCTGTCAAGGGGTGGGGCTACCCATGCAGCCCTCGACAGCTTTCCAAAATTGGGTAAGTGGCCCTCCGTCCAAAATAATTGCCTGCCCCTGCTTTAAGGGGAGGTCTCTGTGCCCAGATGGGACATGCATTTGCCCAGAACCCTGCCAGCAGCCAGCTTGGGGCGTGAGTAGTTATCTATCTGAAAGTGAACGTGAGCTCGCAGTGGATGGAGTATGTGCAAAGTACAGAACATTACTTTGCACACACTGTATTATACAAATCTAGTTAAAGCTTATATAACTCAGAGACATGGTGGGATTCTATTGGGCTTCTTTTTAAACTGCTTAATATCTTTATTTTCCGATCAAGGAACAACAGTTTTATACTACAATCCACCAAGCAACTATATGTTAAATTTAAGTAATAATTAGTTTTTACTTACTAAAAATCTTCATTCTAGCAGGTTTCCCAGAGCAGAGGGAGTTCCACTGAAGAATTCAAAACTCCCACCCCCACCTCCCACACCCCTGTAAAGTCAGGAATGGGCTTAGGAAAGAGACCCCTCTACTAACTACTGTTGCCCTTCAACATCACGGTTAGTTTCTTCAATTGCTTGGGAGAGGATACTTCAGTATGATAGGCAATCATAATTAATCACTTTAACAAGTGACACACACACACACACACCTCAGAAGACAGCCACCAAACGCTGAAGGAAGATGAATAAGAGAATCCTGTCAGAATTATCATAGTATCATAGTGCTTAGGGTCAGAAGGGACCTAAATAGGTCTAAACAGGTCTCATCAGGTCTGACCCCCTGGCCCAGGTAGGAATGGGTGCCACGGTGATATCACCCCAGCCAAATATCTGTCCAGCCTCCTCTTGAAGACCCCCAAGGTAGGAGAGAGTACCACCTCACTTGGGATCTCATTCCAGAGTCTGACAGCCCTAACTGTAAAATAATGTCTCCTGATGGCCAACCTGAACCTTCTCTCTAACAATCTGTGGCAGTTATTCCTAGTAACCCCAGGTGGTGCCTGGGGGAACAGAGCCTCCCCCAATTACTTCTGGTCCCCCCTGGTGAGTTTGTAAACGGCTACCAGATCCCCTCTCAGCCTTCTCTTGTGGAGGCTGAATAGGTTCAGGCCCTTTAGCCTCTCCTCGTAGGGTCTGCCCTGCTGCCCCTTGAGCATGCAAGTGGCCCTCCTCTGGACCCTTTCAATCTAGCCACATCCCCCTTGAAATGTGGTGCCCAGAACTGGACGCCATACTCCAACTGTGACCTGACCAATGCCACAGAGAGGAAGGATCACCTCCCTGGACCTGCTTGTGATGCATCTGTAGATACATGACAAGGTACAGTTAGCCTTACTGACCGCTTCCTCACAATGGTGACTCATGTTCATCCTGGAGTCAACAATGACTCCAAAATCCCTTTCTGCCATCGTGTTGACAAGAAAGGTGTTCCCCAGCCTATAGATGTGTTGCTGGTTCCTTCTCCCTACCTAGATGCAGAACCTTGGTGTCGTCAGCAAATTTGGACAGCGTGCATTTCACATCTACATCCAAATAGCTGATAAAGAAGTTGACCAGTACAGTTAGTTTCCATTCTCTAAAGGTATAAATTTGGTGGTAGGGCATTATTCTGGGAAGTAGAGACGCTCCTCAGGTTGAGAAAACTAAACTCCAATTTTCTGGGCAAATGTTTTAATCAGCAGGGTTATAAAAAGGAAGTACCATCTCTTCCAGGAGTGTTTGAAAAGGAGAAAGGTGGGATGGGGGGGGAAACAGTTCTCATGTGAAACCAGATGACTAAGACAATTCAGGAGAAATTTCTTGGTCATTACACCTGATACATGTGCCTTCCTGCAACCCAGAATTAGGCACGATTCAAGATGCACCTTTGTCATCATCACATATACCTTTACACATTGTGGACAGGTCAAAAAGCAGGATTCACTACTAATAGAGATGCTTCTACTAGGACTAAGCATTTTCTAAGCACTGGAGACGCATTGTTATGGGTAATTAAAAGTTACACCTATATAAATGCAAGGAAGTGCTGTGTTGAGGTATCTTGAGCTAGCTCTGGAACCAGAAGCAGTACAGCATTATTAGTGCAGTGCTATACGTGACCTAATAACTCCGCCTCTCAGATGGTCTCTCCATAAAGTACTGGCCTGTATCATCTAGATGCATCTTAGCCTTGATGCTTGTAGTAGCTCAAGAGCAGTCCAACATATCCAGAAAAGGGACAGTAGAAGCCCAGATAACCATCCCAAATTTGAAAGAGTGAAAGCGATCCTTCCCCCTCTCCCACAAACATCCTTTCTTCCAGAGGAAACAGAAATCTCTCTTCTCATTCTTGAAATACTTCCTTCACCATTCCAAGTAATGAAGTAGTGATTTCTTATCCTGAAATATGAAAAACATTTCTGGACAAGTAAGGGTTGGAAGAGTTTGAAAGAACATGGAGTACCCCTAGGTCATCACCCATATATCCACTGGTTCAAGGTCATTCCAGTACCAATCTTCTTCCAAATTGAAATAGTTGGCTACAAAAGTAAGAGAGAATGGGTCTACAGTGGTTCACCTGGACTGTTACCTTTCCCACCAAATTTGTTTCCTGGCTGACTGCTAAGAAAGAGATTGACAAGAGACAAATGGAATTAATGGTTCTTCCTTGTGGGTTCTAAAAAGGACTGAGGGCTGTATTGCTGACAAGGACTGCTATTACTTATACCTCAAAAATTGAGGTAAACAATCCCAGTAGGTAGAGAGATGCTCTCCAGTTAGTGAGAATACTTAGGATTGCGTGAAGCTTCGGTCCCCGAGTCATTTCAGTGATTCCCCCGAGTCGATTCGGCCTGATTCAGTGGCCAAATTTCTGAATCCAAATCGAATCAGAGGACCCTTTAAATCTCTCCAAATCAAATCGGAACCCTCCAAATCAATCTGGAGAGATACGGCAATTCGGACATAGAGACAGTTTTAAATGTTTTTTCTACATAGCTCTAGGTAGCAGGGGCTCGTGAATGCTGTGATGCTGGGGCACATGGAGTGTCCCACAGAAGCACAATGGGCTCCCCAGCGCACTTGGCAGCAGACCTGGAAGTGGACCAGAAGCACTTCCAGTCCACTTCCGGGTTTGCCAATGAGCAGTTTGGGGGGCCCCCCCACACTCCTGTGGGATGTACCATCTGCCCTGGCATTGCAGCGATCACAAGCCGTGCTGGTACCTCAAGGTATATAGAAAAAACTTTTAAAGTTGTGCCTATGTCCCAATCGCTGATTCTCCAAATCAGCACTGAATCTTCAGATTCGGATTCGGCCGAATTGTATCAGGGACAGTGATCCGAATCAACATATCACATCACTGTCCCCAATTTGAGCCAAATCCAAATTGAATGGGGCCCGTTTTGCCAAAAAATACTGTCGTCTTTGACTTCTTCAATATCAGTCCAGTGTCCTGAAGACAAGTCCTCTAAGTCGATATGTACACCACACAGTAGGCTAGAGACGCAATCGGGATGATCTCCTCAGAAGGAAACACCTACCAGTTGGTAATCAAAGGAGATTATATTAACTAGACAGAACTCTTGTTCTTGTCATGGCACATCAATTGTTGCAACAAGTACTGGGGCAAGCTGAAGTTGCCATTTCAGACAGAAATGATCTCAGTCTTTAGACTGACATTGGATACCTGGCATAAAAGTTACTATCCCAGATAGACCTCAAGGGCCAAGGCTATAGTACAGAGGAGTAACAAGCAAGAGGGTCCTAGCTCAGGAGTTTGCTCATATTGCTCAATGACACAGAGTAAGTACCTTTTAAGAATTACACCACTAATTTCATGTTGGGATGCCCATAGTGGGGAAGTATATTCTGGCAAAAAGCAGACTGCTACAATCCTGTTAAGATGACAAGAACAAATCCCTCCCCTTCCCCACCTGAAATGAAACAAACCAGTCTAGTCTACATTAATGGTTGGACTATGAGTAAAGAGTCTTGAGAGAACCTAATGAATTTTCAATCTTGAACATCCTGAGAGGTGACAGAGTCTGGTACCAGGCCTCAACTGATTTAGCTGTGGAACTAAGAACCATCTACATGCCAATGTATGTTGGCAAATATGTTCATCCATCTTCTCTATACCACAAGCACAATAATCAATGCTAGAGCATACACCATCTGTTTTCTGACTGCTGCTGTCATCAATGCAAAACCATGCAGTAGTGCCAGAGAAAAGTTGCAACAAACTGGCATTGTGGTGCTTTACAACATAAAGCTTCTGATTTGACTTTGGGAGGAGATATACCCAAGAAAGGTTCTGCCACAGGGCTCTGGGCTGCCAAAGTCCTGCAGGAGACTAATTCCCCTTAACTGATGTGCCTCCTCCTGGGCCTTTCACATGACATTGAGATACTGGAGAAGGAGTGCTTCCATGCAGTTCATAAATTCAGGGTGGAACCACAATTTGTGGGAGAAGGAAGACTATGGATGACCAGACCCTAGTTGCTCGTCAGGAGTTGATGACCACTGCATTGTATTTCTAAGAAATGCAGTTTCCCCAGTACAGGCAGTCCTCGACTTGCAATGTTTTGAGTTGCAACGTTTCACACTTACAACATTTATAAATTGACACCCTGTTTCAACTTTATGACATCGGTTTCGACTTTACAACCCTTGATCCGATGAGTGATGCAGCGAACTTTTTCGCTGGCATGGCATCACATCTCCCTGGAGATCATCTGACCAAATTCCCTTGGATACTTTCTTTAAGAAAGCTTACAAGACTCCAGAAACACCTGCAGTCAAGACTCCTGAGAAGACTCCAGCCAAGAACCCTTCAAAAAGTCCAACCAAGAGCCTTTCAAAAAGTCCAGCAAAGTCACCTCAAAGAAGTCCTTCCAAATTGATATGATTACTATTTTCAATATAAATACATTAATGTAGCTATATTACTCACCTGTAATTGATCGAGTACAAAATTCTGGGGTATGTTTGGTGAAAATAGGGTATCAGGCCTTGGTTCAGGAACAATCCCCCATTTATAACATTGTTTATTATGAGAAAATTGGTTCCGAGTTATGACGTTTCAATTTAAAACGCGGTTTTCAGGAACCAATTGCATCATAAGTTCAAGGACTGCCTCTACACTTCAAGAGAATCAAAAGGGACACTGAGGCAGCTATGGACTCTGTAAAAAGTTACCCATCCCAAATTGAACACATGTAGGTCAATGCAAGTCCATTCCCAGTTATAAATCTTCAGTGCTCTATCAAAGCACCAGGAAATTGTGAATTATATCAAGTCTCTTGCTCAGAGGGATTAGATTGCCTAAAACAACTCCCTCTAACAACAAAGACAATGAGTGTATTTTTCAGAGAACCAGGTTGCATGTCTCAAAACTCTCATTTTGTACCCCTGCATCAGTACAAAGGGCCTATGTGGCCACAGATAAAGGGCCTTTAGTTCCAATACAGAGGCCCAGTTAGATTGTGGGCAAATGGTGAAGTGACTAGGCATTCTCAAGCCACATTTCAGTATTTGCAAGGGAGGCTTGGAATCCTACAAGAACATATAAAAAAACTGAGCTCCATGGAGTCAGTATCCAACATAAACAAGCATTCATAAACTCTTCTCTTCCTTGGATGGAGAGCATAGGAGGATGAGAAAAAGCAGTACAGTTTTGGTCTATTAAACCAATTCCTGTCTGTCCTAAGACCATTTATTAGGGGTCAAGATAGCATCACATTTGAAGACTGTTATCGAGTCCCGTCCCCCCCATCTGTCTTCTTTTCTCCAGGCTAAATGAGCCAAATTCTTGCAGCCTTTCCTAAATTATGCCTTCCAGGCCTCTAATTATTTTTGTCACTCTCCAAAGGACACTTCCCTGATCTTTCTTGAAATGTGGGGCCCAAAACTGGACACAGTACTCCAGGTGAAGCCTCACCAGTGCTGAACAGTGTGTCCACTCTGCAGTACTGCAGCCTAGCCAGTCATTCCTCAGTCTGTGTTCTGTACATGCAATTAATTCCATCCTAACTGCAAGACTATACTTGTCCTTGCTGAATTTCATCCAATTGATCATGGATCATTTTTCCAGTCTATCCAGATGATTTTAGTCCTAGCCCTATCCTTCAGAATGTCTGCAACTCTACCCAATTTAGTGTAATCTGCAAATTTACTAAGCATGCACTCAATCCCAGCATCCTATTAAATCATTAATGAATACATTAAAAATAAAAGAGATACTAGACCCAGAACAGACCCAACTGATACCTCCTCCCAACTAGACACTGAGCCATGACAGAACAAACTAAAATATGCTCTATTAGCTAAGTTTACATTCACTGAACAATGAAGGCCAACCTTTTAAGTAACAACACAAAAACTTGCCCCACACTCCAATTCCTTCCTCTGCCCAATCAGCTGCTCAGCTTTCTGCTTCCTTCCCTGTGCTCCCTACCTGATCCCCGTTTCTGCTGCTGTCTGTCTTCTCCCCGATCTGCTGCATGCCACAGAGGCTGCCCATGCTATTTCTGCCACAGTTAGCCACCCCTACTCTAGAGGCAGAAACATGAAAATCACCAAAATGAAGCAGACTGGTAATGCACTGAATTCACTATCCTGTTTCTATTACTAGCGGGTATCACATGCTTCATAGACAGGTGGCAGAAACAGTACATAATAGTTATAAAAGAACTTGTATTCCTAACTCTTATCAGCTTCTGTTTGGCTTGTGCCATAAACCATCAGTTTTATCCCTTCTACAAACACTTTTTTTTTTTACTCTCAATGTAACTGTGGAAGCATTTCTATTACGTATACAAAACATCTATTGTAGTTTAAGCTCATGGTCTGCCCGTAATGACATCATCATGTAGGTTAGCCATTCGCTTTTATCAAGCAGTATTTCCTTTCATCACTTCTATGCTTTGGTTTCAATTCTACAGATTATTCTCTTGCTCATGTCTTAAAGGGGAAAAAATTTAATAAATAAAAATAGTAAGCGACACAAGGTTCCCCAGACAGGAATTCTTACCTCTTGCAAAACCTGAAGCAAAAATAAGAATCGCTTAATTTTTTTTAACAGAATGAAATTAAATGTTACTGAACTCATTTATGCCAGCTGAAGAATGACTTCTCCAATAAGAATGGCCAGAGTAATTACACACAGCTGTGTACTGAGCTTTAAATTTCTCTAACTGTAATTTTAAAGAATTAACTGTCCCAAGCAGACAAACTTTCAACCTCTCAAAGTTTATCCCACAGAAGAATCTCCTCAGTGGCAGTGAATTTTAATCTTGGACAATCTGCCTGCTTTGTTGTGACTAAGGGCTGAGATGATGTTACATGGCATCTTCACAGCCAGGCACTAGGCTCTGAGAATCTGCACCTAATTAGCCTACAAAAGACCCCGCTACTCTCCCCAAAGGGCACTGCCCTACATGGGAAGCAGCTCTGTTTCCTTAAACAAGTAATTTATCAGCCTTCACTTTCCTGACAGCAGGTTCCCAAATACACCTGCTGTTTCAATTATCATCCCCCAAACCCTGCAAAAGAGACACTAGAATAGAGACTGTGTGTGAACTTGCCAGAGGGGTCCCGTTAACAGCAAAACATAGTTACTGACAGGTGTTGGAGGAGAGTAAAGAACGGTGCTGTGCTCACTGGAGGCAAGGGGTGAAGCAGTAATGAGCAAGGGGGAAGAAAGGGGCACGCGCAGATTAAGCCTGCAGGAAAAGTGACTTCCAGGAGTGGGGTCAGACTGCCAGAGAGCACGGAGAAGAGAGTCTCAGCATGGGGACCAGCACACGTGGGAGAAGGGCTGGGAAGGTCAGGGCAGCCCGGGAGAGGGGGAAGAGCCCGGCCACACGCGGGAACAGGGAAAAGACGAGCTGAAGATGCCCAAGGGCGTGAAGCCGGACGCGACAAGCGGGGCGTCAGCTTCCAAAGAAGGGGGCGGGGAGGCCGCAAGACCTCAGCAGAGAGCCGGAGCAAAGCTGCCACCAGCAGCCTCCAGGGCGGCGGCGGCGGCAGCGAGGTGACGGCTGGAGCAGCGACGGGGCCGGGTGCTGCGCGGGGTGTGGAGGAGAGACGCGGGCGAGGAGAAGGGCGGCCGCGAGGACGAAGC
>NW_005841948.1:2143915-2167533 GCF_000455745.1 Alligator sinensis
GGTCCGGGGCTGCAGCTGGCCCCGGCCGTATTGATGAGCGATTCGCGTCAGCCCCGGTCCGCGCCTTCCTGCTAAAGCCGGGCCCCGAGCTGACAGCGCCGCGAGCCGGCCCTGCTGAGGCTGCGCGGCGCCGGTCCAGGGCCGGAGTGACCTGGGACTGGGGTGGTTGTAGCTCTGGCGGCCGGTCAGTCGCTCGGCGCACAAACGGCGCCGCTACGCACTGGTTCCGCGGGGGCCGGCGGCCTGACTGCGGTGCGGGCCCTGACACGCTTGCATCCTGCCCGCCCTCTAGCTCGAGCTGCGATTTGTATCCTCCCTCTCGTGTAATAATCACTTCATACTCCAGCTGGGCCTTTCCCCCCAGATCCCTCCCAGGTGCCTTGTGGCCTCAGGATTTCCTCTGTGTTTAAAAGATTTAACCTATGAACAGGGGAGCATGAGGAATTAAAATGGGCATTCCTATTTCTACCCATTCAGAGTTACAGATTATCAAGTTGAAATCATACTCTTAGGCTGGGTGCCCACATTCAAAAAGCCCAAAGGAGAATTGATCTCAGTTACAGTTTTCTGTAGGCGGTGTAGTCAGATCTGGGGCAAGCAGATCACGCGCTTCCCTTTTGTGCAGGCATGAACGGCACGGAGCTTTTTGCAGGGGGTACACCACCAAGCTCGGGTGCACGTGCACCCCCTGCGCATCGCCAATGTGTGTGGGGTGGGGGAAGGACAGCAAATCCTAAACTAGGTTCCACCATTTTTAAACCAGTCTGCCTGTGCTGAACTTCTGTTATGAGTATAGACCAGTTTCTGATCATTCGTACCGTTAAAAACGTAATATCTGTACCAGCCTCAAAGTTAGCTTTTGTGTCCAGGTCCCATGCTATGTTCCAGCTGTTTTCTCTCCTGCATGGGGCTTGATTTAGTGTTTTTTGGTTAACATTCCGTGAAAAATTCTTTCAGCCAACAGCAAAATATAAATTCAGGTCAGACTTAGCAGACACTTTCAGCTAAATGCAAAACATTTCAATTTTAGGGGCTTCAATCTGGCAGTGGTTGGGACTTCCATGGGAAAATAAGAATATGCAATTAAATCCACTCCATCTAATTTTGAACAGGAATTTGAACCAAGGTTTCGCACCTCAAAGGAGTGCCCGAGGGATATTCTTGGACAGGGCTCTCTCACTCACTCACGTAGAAGCTGTTTCACTTTGTATAAAAGACTTGAATATTCATAGGAGCAGGGATTGGAACTCATCCCAGTACCCCTTCTTCCTTCCCCTTGTGAATGGCAACTAAATCCCCTTGCAAACCTAGTCCTTTGTTTTCATTAAAATTACCTGGAAACTAAATAATTCCTTTCATTCAACCAAGATGAAATTTTGTTTTCAACTGAAAAATGGCAAATTTTTATTTCAACAAAAAGAATTGTTTTAGGTTTGTTTTTGTTTTTTTTTATTTTTTACTTGGCCACCGAACAAAACAAAAGAACAAAGTATCACAAAGCACTCAGTAGGTTACTAGTGAAACTAGGTTTACAGCTGCTTTATTTTGTCACAACAGTACAAATTCATGAAGTACACACCAGTTTTGCTCTTTTTCCTGTTCTCTGAATCCTTCTGCCTACAAATCCCCAAATTCCTTTTTGCTTCTTGTAGCCTCTGTTAGATTGTTGTGAATTCTCCAGACTTTATCAGCTTTCGTGTAAAAAACAAATAATACAGAAAGTCTCTAGCTCTGGTGGTTGCAGAAAAAAAGTTTGAAAGTGTGAAGCATATGAAGCCTAATGGCTCTGAAACCAGAAGGCAAAATTTAGTAATATTTTCCAATCAGATTCATGATTTTTTAACACTTAAGGTTACAGGGGGATGTTATATTGCCAAACATATACCCTTGGTTCTCCATTTCTCCTTCAGTCTCTTACATTTCCCTGCATACACTCGCATCTTAGGTTACCTCACCTCCCTGTTGAGCAGATTTGTTTCAATAAATACCTTTTAAAATATGTAAGTAGTCATTTTGCCATTATATTTTGTAACTCAGAGTTTGTAATGATTAATTACCTTTCTAAAATGGCCGCCATTTCCAATTGCTCTCAGTGGAAGTGAAGCCATAAAGGCCTTCAGAGAAGATGGTAAGAGAAGCTGAGATACTCAGTTCCTTTGAGAACAGAGACAGAGATGCTTTAAAATGGCCACCGACAGCAGCTGTGGCTACAGGCCTAGTGAAAACAACAGAAGATGGTAGCCATTTTGAAAGAGAGTTCTTCCTGGAACTCTGAATAAATCATGAAAAAAAATCTTATTATTTATAAAGGAATAAAGTTACCATTGATCCTCAATTATATGTTCAAAGGTTGTTTATAAGCATTTGTAATGCGTTAGATTTCAGCGAGACTGAACAATGTGGGAAATTTGGAAAGCCTAGAAAAAGTATTTGTTAGTCTATTACTGAGATTATTAGCATGGAAAAATAAGGGTGTACTATATTTCCAAAAGGACTTATTTTGTAAAATAGTAACAGCTTTGCTTATAAAACCTTATAAAAATCCTGTGTTGTAATAATAATTTGTAATTTTGGGAAGAGTACACTGTATGTATGTGCACATAAGCAAAACCCACCTTCAAAATGCAAAGCTAATTTTAAAATAATCTATGGAGCTGCTACTACTGGTACATTCAGTTTTAATTAAAAGGGGCATGGACAGATTAACTGATTGTCAATGCTATTCCATCTTCAAATCCAAAGTTTATTAAACAGATAAGAAACAGGGATACTTATGTAGGCCTTCCATGTGATATGAGGACTCTGCTAGCCAGGTGTTTTCAAAATACCCAGGGGTCACATCCACAACAGCAAAGTTTGTTTTCAAGTTTCCAGCTTTCCAATTGTTGAGATTCCCAAGGGTTAAGCTGCTTCAGCAGCTATTTATATGTCCTACAATATTTTTTTCTTTTTATATGATTTACAAGCCTTCACCTATGGTGATGTCACAAATTCTCACCAATTACCCATTCACAGCAACTATCCTCCACCAGTCACCCCTTCAGAGCAACTATCACCCTGTTACTTTGTTACCTGCATTGTCTTTCACATAGGTCAGTTACTTTGGTCAACTATGTAAGTCCCATCCATCCCCCCGCCACCTCATCCTCCACCCCCAAGCTGCTACTTCCTTGCCTCATGTCCAGCTAATGGCACTGGTTATGTCAATGCCTTAAAACGGACGTTAAGGTCTACACCACTGTGCGGGCCGGGTGTGAGCCGGGCCCTTTTTTGTGCTCTGCGCAGGCTGTGGCCAGCAGCCCGGGCACACGGGGTCGGAGAGAACGGGCGACACGCTAGAATTAGGCACGGACTCGTAATGGTAGATGTAAAGATTGTTTACTTACACCGAAGATGGTTTCAGTGCAGGCTGGAAAACTTGCTTGAGTTGCGGTTACAAACAAAACAACACGAACAATCACGTGGAGTTTGCTAGGCTCCACGGAAACAGAGCTCCGGATGCCCTGGACAAGCGCGCCACCAAAATAGAAACCTCGTAGATACGTCTTAAAAAAAAAAAAATTATCGCTCGAAGACGGAAAGAGGTGGGCGGTGGATCAGGTCGCCAAACTCCTCTGAATCTCACACGGGGTTTCTATTACCCTGCTGCGTACCCAGAGTCCCCCACGAGATGGATGTGGAGTCCTCTTCGGCTTGGGCGGAAACCGCTCAAGCCTCTTATACGGCTAGCAGGCCAATCGTTAGCCGCCACGTGGGAATAATTTAGAACTAGCCAACAGCGGAGAACAAATTTGCATGCGGGTGGCGGGAACTCCTTTGCACCGTGCATTTCTCTTGCAACTTGAGAAATGCACCCTGCAAAGGAAGCTACAAATTGGCAGGAAATTCTCTCTTGCACCGGGGTTCTCCTCTGCAGCAGAAAACTCCATCGTGCAACGAAGCTGCAATTTAGCGGGAATAATTCTAGTGCCGAAGCGCACACAAAATCATACCTTTGGGTTATGACAACCACCACTCTTATAACAACCCATTCTTCCCTCCTCCTGCTTTTCTGTCTCAATTTCATGAGGTTGGGGGGGAGGGGGGGGGTTGTTTGTTTGTTTTTTTACTTTCGCTTGAATTTTTTAAAATCCTTTTCCACTTGAAGGTTCAAATTGCTCACGGTCATATCAGGTTTCTAGAGTTTCCACTTAAATCTAATTTAAAATAAAAATATCTAACTTCATGGTTTCAGAGACACATTAAACAAGTGTAAACCAATGCACCAACACCTATCTAGTCTTCAGTGAACCTGAAATAACAAACCCAAATAAGTAAAAACATCCTGGTTCATCTCTGCAGCTAATGATTGGCAGCTCAGATGGTAGATGATAAGGATCTAAGTGTTAACACTGTTAACTGTTTCACTAATTAAAGGCATGTAAGAAAGTAAGGATATATGCAGAGTCTCGCAATACCAAAAGTTTTGGCATTTGGCAAATATCACTTATTTTTCCCCCAGACTAACCCATAGAACTTGAGGCTAAAATGGTGTCCAGAGGGATTTTCAGTCCACTCCCTCAAATAGGAAGCACCTTGCTATATCCAAACTACTTAGGTATATAGTTTTCTCATCTTTAGAATAGAAATGACGATGCTGGTTCTGGAGGGAGGTGTGAGACGTCCTCCATGGCTATAACATCTATTGTCCCTCTCTTTGCCAGAGTCTGTCTGTAGAGTCAGGCAAACATCACTGCATTACAGTCAGTACACATTATTTTTTTCTGTGCAACTGTAAATACAAACATATTCCATAATACAGTTTAAAATAGCCCCCATAGGCCTAGGGCATATCTATCCAAATCAGCCCCACACCCTCCCTGAGTACCAGTCCAATCCCCTTCCTCTGCCCAATCTGCTGCTCTCCTTTGTTCCCTTCACCGTGCTCCCTGCCCAAACTCCTGCTTTGCTTTCTGTTTCCTGCCCTGTGCCCCCTGCCTAATCTCTTGCTCTGCCTTCTGCTTCCTGCCCTATCTACTGCTATGCTTCCTGTCCCCCTCCCCAATCTGTTTAATGCTACTTGTGGCACTCAGTCTGCAGGTTTGTCACGGGTTGGGGACCCCAGGGTTGGCCATGATGCCCCTGGCAGCTCCATGACTGCGCCAGCTCCACACCAAGGTCACTCTCTTGTCTTTCCTGCTATGTCTTGATGGGCAAATAATGAATCGGGAGGCTGTCCCCAGGCTTTTGCATGGCCCCGGTCCACTGAACCCCACAAGAACTCAGTGGTCCTTGGGCCCTTTGCCAGACCTCACTCCAGCATGGTGCTGCACAGGGCACCTTGAGCCCAAGGGGCTAAATGCGTGGCTCCAAACCTTCCCTATACCATGCCCCATGCCTCATGGGTGTTACACAGATATTGTTACCTACAGGGCCGTTCCTGGGGGGATGGGGGGTGAATCAGGGCAACCACCCCAGGACCCATTCTTTGGGAGGCCCCAAAGAGCTGGGTGAAGCAGCCGCGGTGACTCTGCACTGCTGCCAGCTTCACATCCAACTACTTAACACCCCTCACCCCTGCCAAATCCACCACCGGCTTCCTCGCATCCAGGGGCAGGGCCCCACACAGGCTGATTTGCCCCAGGCCCTGCACCCTGCTCAGGTTGGTTACCTCTGTTGGGGCCTTGGCCTCCTTGGCCTCCACCCCATTAGTCTAGCTAGGCCTTCTAGCCTAGGCCCACTGTGTCAGACCTGACTTTGAGGTCTTAGCTCCAACCAATCTCTTCCTGTCATCAGACTCTCTGGCCCTTATGTAGCTGCACCCTTCTGGCACTGGGCTCTCTGGCCCCTTGTGTGTTCTGTACTTTGCACACACTCCATCCACTACAGGCTGTATAACTACTCAAGCCCCAAGCTGGCTGCTGGCAGGGTCCTGGGCAGATGCATGCCCCCTCTGGGCACAGAGGCCTCCCCTTACAGCAGGGCCAAGCAATTATTTTGGGCGGAGGGCTGCTTACTCAATTTTGGCAAGCTGTCGAGTGCTGCATGACAGGTGCCCCGCCCCTTGGTCACCATCTTGGGACCAATGTCCCAGGGCCAGCACTGGTGGGGCCCAGAGCAGGGTGCAGGCTGGCAGGGGTCTGTGGAGGCAGGCTGGGCTGCACCATCAGGGAGAGGGGGGAGCTGGCCCGGCTCCATGGAGCCCCTGCCAGCCAGGACCCTGTACCCCTCTAGCCCTACTTTGGGCTCTGCTGGCGCTGGCCCTGGGACACCAGTGCAGACACTGTGCTCCCATGCCAGCTCACTCCCAGTGCCCCCCAGCCCCGTGGTATGGGCTGGGGGCAGCACACAGCCCTGATCCCCTGCTTACCGGCAGGGAACAGGCTGGTGCAGAGCGTGGGGAAAAGCGTCCTGTGCGGGGCTGTCCTGAGCAGGCAGCCCCATCTGGGCTGCGAGCAGCTGCAGTGCAGGGTGCCAGCCACAGGGTGGGGGAAAGGCTGCTTTTCCCCTCGCACTCAGCACCAGCTTGTAACCTGCCCCCAAGCCTGCTCTGGGCTCGCCTGTCGGGGCAGCTCGGCAGTGGCAGCAGCTGGGGCCCTCCCACTGGGCAGCCCAGAGGCAGCGGTGGCAGCCCCACCACAACCTACCACAGTGCAAGCTCCAGGTGGGCAGCAACAGCAAACGCTGTCCGGCATGGCAAGTGGAAGGGCAGGCTGCCCAGAGCTGGCGCGGGGGCGAGTTTCAAACTGGTGCTTAGTACAAGGGAAAAGCAGCCCTTCCCCCACCCTGTGGCCGGCGCCCCACACTACAGCCACTCACCGCCCACATGGGGCTGCCGGTGCCTGCTCAGGACAGCCCCGCATGGGCTATGAGCGGCTGCAGCAGGGAGCACAGACCACGGAGCGGGTGAGGGGCTGCTTTTCTCCACGCTCTGCGCCAGCTCCTTCCCTGCCCTTCCCCCTCCCTTACCTGAGCTTCCCGCGCCGGGGCAGCCATGTGGGCCGCACATGTAGGCTCCCCCCAGCTGGGTGGGGCTCCCAGCTGGGGGGAGCAGGGTTGGGTGGGCCCTGCTGTTGCAGGAGCTCGCTGAGGGTTCCCCTGGATCCTACGGCCCCTGGTTCCTGTCATTTTTTACAGGAACCAAGGACAGATAAATTTTAATTTTCAAAATTTTTTTTAGGGGCCCAGCAGGCTGGATAGAATGGCCTCACAGGCTGGATCCAGCCCGCAGGCTGTATTTTCCCCACCCCTGCCTTACAGCCTCATCCCAAACCACCAGTCCAGACAACACAAACATAAGCCACTGGGCTATAACATAACAATAATGATGGAAGCCTCGCTCTGCCCCGTTAAGGCAAATTTCTCCCCTAGTATAGTGTGCCCCTGAGTCCTGGGTACCTTATTTGCTCCTGGAGCCCTATTAGTCTTGCAGGCAGCAGATCAAGCAACCAAATCTCTCTGGTAGCTCCTTCACACAGGAGCTCCATCCCCTGGCAGTTGCCAGAGAACTACACCCTGCCAGCCACAGCCTTGGGCTTGTGTGTCCAGGGCCCTGCCTCCTTCTGGTCAGCTGACCACCTGCAGGTGCTGGCTAATTTCATTAGCCCATTGTTCAGGCAACCTGTAGCTGTGGGGTTCTGCCTAGCTTGCAGGGCTCCCTGGATAGGCTGCTTATGCCCTTAAAGGAGCAGACACATTTTAGTGCCCTGTAACAATATTGGCCACTCCTGCTCTATGCCTTAAGCTGAAGTCAGGTTTGCCTGTTATACATGTAAACTCCACTAAAAGACACACAGGCCTGATTAACCCAGTAGAGCCCACATAATCATATTTTGAATATCTGAGTAGTCTCCTATAAGTGGCATCTCATTTTAATACAGGATAAGCCACTTGAGATCCCCACAAGTAAGGCAGGCAGACATCCAAATTATGCAAATGGAACTATTAGCCAAATCCTATTGCTTTCAGTAAAGGAACTGATTAAGTTAATAAGTGAGCCCACTGGCAATGCATAAGGGGTCTACGCAGGTGCATGTGCACCCGCTAAGCTTGGCGGTGCACCCCCTGGAAAAAGATGCTGCCGACACTGCCTGCGACACCTGCAGGCGGTCTTTGCTGCCCCCCTCCCCCGCCCCGCCACCAACACTGCCGGCGGCATCTGCGGGTGGTCCCCAATCACCACTGACTGCCGCTGATGCTGCTGGCAGCATCTGCGGGTGGGCGCCCCCCCCCCCCCCCCCCCCGCCGACAGTGGTGCAGCTGCCTGCAGGAGCTCACCAGTTGCCGCCACCACCTATGGAAACTCGCCGTGCCCCCCGGCATCTGGGGGGATGCGGCATTCATGAGTGAGCCTACCGTTTCATGTGGGAACAGCCTGCTCCTATCTTGTTGGGCTGTATCTCAAGAGAGAGAGGTAAGCTTGTGGCAAAAATCTACTAGGGGTCATGATTTTTCTCTTTTCAAAGAAGTACCCTATCTCAACTTTTTCAACTTCCTTAGTCATCTTTGGTCTTGTCCTATTTCTCTGTAACTCATATATACAATTATTCTTCAAGGTTTTGTGCAGCAATAACAACAGTCAACTTCAATTTGCTTTAAATCGGTATTTCTCAAACTGGGGTATCTGGGTGCACAGGAAGAAAGAATGAGAAAACAGAAAAAGAGCAGATATATAAATGAAGGAAAAGAAAGAAAAAGCAAGTGCGAAGGACAACTTTATAATCTTTTAGGTTGCTGGATTACAGATTACAGTTTGATTATAATGACATTGTTTATTATCCGCAACACAGAATCATAGGGATACACAGTAATATAAACAAGTTTAGAAAAATGGCACATGACCCAAAAAGTTTGAAAGCCAGTGCCTCAAACACAATGGAATGTCAACTGTCATTTTAAGGTTACCTTTTTGTAGAAGAAAGATAAATCAACAAAATGTTATCATCTAATTATTTTCTTTTATTTCAGAAATTAGTTAAATTCCAAATTTTCACATCTCTTCCCCATCTAAGTATCCACACTATTTTTTCCCCACTCTTGTCCACTCTGACACATCTCTTCCCTATCTTCTTGATCTTTCTTCCTCCCTTAAATCCCTCCTCCCATCTTTTTTTCATTGACTCTTTTTCCTTTTTTCCCCTTGTAGGACCTATAAGTGGAGCTAAAAGGCCAAGTTCAACAAGCAATGAGCAACACAGAGAGGAGGGAGGAATTCTAACAATTTCAGACTGACACAAAGCTGGCAAGGAGTTCGGGGAAGAGTTAAGGAAGAAAGGAGAAGTATTTCTACGGTGAGAAAGATTGAGAGATGGGAGCAGTTCTGATCTGATATATTTTTAAATATTTTGGGAAGCAAACCTTGATTTAAAATGCAGAGATGTACCAGTTTACCTAATTAGATTGGTTTAAATCATCTTTAAGGGCAAGTTAAATCAATATACACTGTTTTCAACCTAGTCTAATAGCCTTAGAGATGTTTGCACCAATTGAACTTGAACTATCTGTATTTCTAGGTGTAGACCAGCCTACAGCTTAGGCCAGGTATGCCTGCGCAGAAATTGTTAGGATAGGAAGAGTAACAAAAGCAACAGATAAAGAAGCAACACACCTGGCACCATCACATACAGGATATAAACCTGTATTATTTAGAAAACAGAAATTTTACTTTTGGCTTGGGCAGCTTAGGTCCTCTTTCTTCCTAGTTCCATGTCTGTCTTTTTACCTCCCTCTTTTCTCCTGCTCTACAAAACTGTCACTAAAACCAGAGTTATTGCTGCCCATTCTCCATGCCCTGGACAAGTAGCCAGAGCATCAATATCTTTCAGTTCTGAAAGTTACTTGACACCCCATGAGCATCACAAGCTAGGCACACAAGATTTGAGATAACAAATGTGGATTAATCCTGGGACTATTAGCCCTACCCAAACAATATGAATTTTATATCTGTAAGGGCATCCACAGTCTAAGCCAAAATCTGGAATCAAGAAACCAGCCAAGGATCAGAAGCCAGACAGGCCTGTTTGTTGTGCCAAGGGAATTGTGGACCTAAGCCCATCAAGAAAACTATAAGCCTCAATCAATTAGGGAGAGAGTCTGTTGTATAAAAGAGTGCATAGAATTGTTGTATGCAAATTTAGCCAATATATAGGGATGCAAAATCATCTTAGTGACAAAATCTGCATGTCTGATTTTGGTAGATGAGTCAGAATTCTAGGAGCCTAAAGAAGTTCTTTCAGAACAAGAACAAAGAAAAAAAGTGCTGGTCCTGGTGAAAGAGAACATTTATAGGCAGGCTATGAAAACATAAAACATTCTTAAGAAGGGCTGGGCTGTCTCTTGAGTATTTGGGATCTGGTGGCAGGGAAAAAAAATGTGTCCTCTTACTCATCAAATAAAGCACTATTAATATAACAAAGCACCAAGGCTGTCTGTGTATGACTAGGAAGATTGTTCCTTGGGGCTAAGTGAGAGTACACAATGGATACATGAAGCCAAATACTCCTCTATTTGTTTACAGGGGCTTGGGAACAAATGTCACAAAATTCTATGTAGACTTTTATCTTGAAATTGTGTTTGCCACAGAGGTTCCATGCTATTAACCATACCAAGATGCCTATGAGGAGAAGAGTTGCACACAGTTTAAAGAGCTCCAAGAATGACTTTGAGTCCACAGATACACCCCTCCTGGAGCAGCACACTGTCCTATTTTTGATGGATAAAGTTGCAATGACATCTAACACCTAGTTTTTGCAGGATCAGTTTGGCAAGTTCATGGAGCAGTAAGGACTGAACCAGATCCAGGTCATAAAACAATTGGAAAACAGAGCTGAACAATCATCTAGTCCAACTCCATGGCTCGAGGCAAGGTCATCCTTGTCTAAGCCATTCTAGAAAACTTTGTATAGTCTCTTTAAAAATTACAAGGATAGCAATTCCACAGCCTCTCTGGATAGTCTGTTCCAATGCTTAATTATCCTCATAATTAGAAAATTCTTCCTAATATACAACCTACATTTCCCCTGTTGCAATTTAAGATCATTATTTCTTGTCCTGGCCACTGCATCCCCAGAAAATAAGTTATCATCCTCTTTATAACCATCTTTTAGGTATTTGAATTGTTACTAATCTCCCCCTCAGTCTTCTCTTCTTCACGCTAATCCCAGTTCCTAGATCTCTAATCATTTTTGCTCTCCACTGGAATCTTTCTAATTTGTTCACATCTTCTGTGAATTGTGATACCCAAGACTAGACACAGTACTCCAAGTGAGACATCACCAGTGCTGAATAGAGTGGAAGAATCACTTGGCTTGCAAGTGACACTCTTTTTGATACGACCCAGTATGCTTTTGGCCTTTTTGTTTGCAACAATATCATACTGTTGACACTCATTCAGCTTGTGGTCTACTATAACCCTCGGCTTCTTTTCTGCAACACTGGAGCCTAGCCAGTCGTTCCCCAATTTGTATTTGTGCATGTGATTTTTCCAGCCGAAATGCAGATCTTTCACTTGTCCTTCATTAATTTTATCATATTCATTTTGAACCATTTTTTCCAGTTTATCAAAATCATTCTTAATTTTAATCCTATCCTCTAAATTGTCTGCAACTCCACCCTGTTTGGTGTCATCTGCAAATTTGCTAACTGTGTGCTCAGTCCCATCCTCCAAATCATTAACAAGGATATTAAATGGTACCAGACCCAGGGCAGATTCCTGAGGTACACCAGTTGATACCTCCTTCTAATTAACCCTGCTAAAGTTGAGGTACTACACTTGATCTAAGCTTTCAAGCCTACATCCAATGCTCCCCTAAACCCAACAAAGTCTATCAAGTTGATCAGGCATGACTTGCTCTTGACAAATCCATGTTAGCAGTTCACAATCACCTTGTCATCTTCTAGGATGCTTAGAAATAGACTCACTGATAACAAGCTCCATCATCTTAAAGAAAACAGTGAATGGCTCTGCTATTTTGCACTTCTTTTGGGGAAGTTGATAAACTATGGAATTGCAGATTTCCTCATTAGGTATGGCTGTTAGTACTTGTTGGTTAGAATGTCCATTTTGCTATCCCTGATGCAGGAACAGTAGACTAGAATAAAGCTGAACGTGGGTGAAGAAGAGAGACAAACATGACAGGAGTTCAGACACGAACGACCCATACCCCTGGCAGCTGGGGGGGGCATAGTGGCGGCGGAAGCATGGCAGCAGTGAACACAGAGCTCCCGCAGATGCCGCCGGTGCTGTTGGCTGGGGGAGGGTGGCAAGTGCCAACCAGGGATCAGTGACCACCCGCAGGTGCCATCAGCAGCAGCCAACGAGGATCACTGACCACCCACAGACAGCACTGGCGGTGTCAACGGTGGGGTGGCAAGTGGCAACCACCCACAGGTGCCACTTACAGTGCCTATGCTGCCATGCTCAGGGGGTGCATGTGTATGTGTACTCACATGCCCCCCCTACGCCTCGCCCCTGAGTTCAGATTTCTGGCAGACTGGAGATATTCCAGTGAAAACCCAAAACAGAATTCAGATTCTCTCCAAAAAATCTTTCCATTCTGTAAAGGGTGTCTTAATTGCTAACAACTTCTTGTCCAGGATATTTTAACTGAATGTGGTTTTGGGGCATCTGTCATGTGGTATCTGCCTGGCTGAGGATCACCGCTATAAACAGTTTATTGGGATTTGATATTATGTTTGTTCAAGATATTCTTAAATAAATGATCCCACAAGTGTGGGAAAAAGTGCTGCCAGACTGGCAGGTATAGAACATATTGTAAAATTAAAGTAAAACTATACAAGCATTGGCATTAGCAGATTCAAGAGGAAGTAACTTTAGATTCACACATAGAGATTTAACATGTTCATATAGCTCACATTTGGGTGTACTGGGTGCATTGCTAAAGTGAATTCCTGTTTCAGTAATGTCATAAGCAGAATAGGCTTCCATTAAATAGGTGCCCTTCTTAAGGCAGAAGATCAAAAGGGCTACTAGGCACAAGAACAACCCTGCTACCTTTGTGCTTTTACTTTACCTTTGTAAATCCTCAAAAGTACTATATGCTTTTGACATCCTTCAGGGCCTCTCAGTCCAGGCAAATGGACAGCTAAAGATCCATGGTCAGTCTGTCTGTGGATATCTCAAGAATTCTATCAAAACTTCTTCAAATTTTTCACTTGTTAAGTTTTACATAGGTTTTATGGTATTGCCATTAATATAAGATTAATTAAACATGTCTTATGTAATGAAATTATTTTTTGAAAGAGATGTAAGCTAAATAATTTATTTATTTTTTATTTAGACCATGTCTGTCCAACTGCTTTGTGGCCAGGAGCCACACACCATGAGGACTGCAACAGCAGGGGCTGCACACTGCAGGGACCACTGCCCCTCCCCCTGCCTCCCCTTGCACCATGGCAGCAGTTGGTTCCCACCAAATTACTGCACTCTGCGTGTGTTTGGGAGGCCCCCCTCAGCACTGCACCACATACCCAGTCAAGCACTGTTCTCCCCATTCACTTCCCTGGCTGTAGGCTCCCTGCTGCACTATGGCACAGGCTGAGCCATGCTGCCCTGCCCTGCCCTGTCCTACCCACTTGGACTGGGGCAGGAAAAGGAAGTCAGAGAAGGAAGAGGGAGCCTGGAGACTTCAGCTGCAGCAGCAATCAGAGCAGTGAGGGAAGTGGCAGCCAGAGGGAACAGAGGGGCCACAAACTAACTCCCTGCAGGGCGTATGTGGCCCATGGGCCACTAGTTGGATAGTCTGAGCTTTTAGAAGTTCTGGAAGGTGCCTAGGGTGGACAGCATCACTAGATACTTAACGTGCCCCTACCTGGTTTGGAAGGCTGTCTTCCACTTGTCTCTCCTTGAATGGGGATCAGATAGCAATTCCTCCAGGGGGCTGGTTTCATTGAGGACTTTCTAGCCCTTCCACTAAATGTCAGAGATGGGCAGCAAGAGCCTGGATATTCCAGGATAAATGGGAAGTGCAGGACTCAGATTAGTTTCATAGTTTCTAGGGTTGGAAGGAACCTGAACAGATCATCAAGTCCGACCCCCTGCCCTGTGCAGGAACAAGTGCTGGGATCATATAATATCCTAGCTAGATATCTATCCAACCTCCTCTTGAAGACCCCCAAGGTAGGGGAGAGCACCACCTCCCTTGGGAGCCCATTCCAAAGCCTGGCAGCCCTAACCATAAAGTAATGTCTCCTGATGTCCAGCCTGAACCTACTCTCAATCAATTTGTGGCCGTTATTCCTTGTTATCCCAGGTGGTGCCCAGGGGAACAGAGCCTCACTTATTTTCCACTGGTCCCTTCTGGTGAGTTTATAGATGGCCACCAGATCCCCTCTCGGTCTCCTCTTGTGGAGGCTGAATAGATTCAGGCCCTTTAGTCTATCTTCATAGGGCCTGGCCTGCTGTCCCCTGGCCATGCGAGTGGCCCTCCTTTGGATCCTCTCAAGGTTAGCCACATCTCTCTTGAAGTGCGGTGCCCAGAACTGGATGTAGTACTCTAACTGTGACCTGACCAATGCCGCATATAGGGGAAGGATCACCTCCCTGGACCTGCTTGTGATGCATCTGTAGCACAATAAGGTGTGGTTAGCCTTAGTGACCACTTCCTCACATCGGTGGCTCATCTCCATTCTGGAGTCAACAATGACTCCAAGATCCCATTCAGCCACTGTGTTGTTGAGAAAGGTGTTCCCCAGCATATAAGTGTATTGCTGGTTCCTTCTCCTTAGATGCAGCACCTTGCACTTGTCTGCATTGAATTCCATTCTATTCTCATCCGCCCACCTCTGTAATTTGTCTAGATCTAGCCGGATTCTGTCCCTCCCCTCCAGTGTGTCCACTTCTCCCTACATCTGTGTGTCAGTGAATTTGGACAGCGTGCTTCCCATCCCCACCTCCAAGTCTCCGATAACAAATAGGAACTTTTGAGTTGGCCTGGGTGGAACTTTCAAAGCAGGGGGACAGCATCCCCATGTGACCAGATGTGGTGCAAGTGTGGACCCATCAGTAGTTTCCACCAAAGCAGGAGTTGTCTTGCATCATGTTGGCACTAGTGGGCCCTGACAAATTCCAAGTCCAAAATGTTTTGGAAGCTCTAGGGCAAGCCAGCATTATCTGGTAGACTTCTCCCATGGCTAGACGCCAAAGATAAAGGGGGGACTTTAGGAGCTAGGGATTGTCTTGATGCATGTGCATGACAGGACAGCAATGGATTTAATAGGTCTGTCTGCTGAGAGCAACTCACAGGATCACTAGCCAAGGTTAGTGTTCTTCACTAGCCAAGGTTAGACAGGTCTTCAAAGGACAGGAAGAAGCAACATGTCCCAAGTTTCTACAATACAGACAGAGACTGTTTCTTCAGCATCAGCTCTTTTCTTCAGCAAAGAGGTAGTCTGGGCTATATCTACTTCTGGCAATTTCAGGACCTGTTATGTGAAGACCTGTAAGGGGGACAGCACATGGGGTGACCTCTTCCCTTCTCAGAACATTCCCAGCATCATCAATCTTGATGCAGAGCTCAATGAATGCATTGAATGGGTGTGAGGAAGAAGAAATCAGATCACCTGTATCTCATCTTTTAGCTGATGGAAACAAAACATTGGGCTGCTTTGTTTCATATTTTGTCAGACACAAGAAAATCTGCAGCATAACTGACAATAGACTACAGTCCCTGCCTGCGGGCCTGCAGCACCACTTCAACAGTGTGCTCACAATTAGCATTTCTGATATGAAGTCTGTTCTTGATGAGTCTAGTTATCCTGCAAGCAGGCTGATAATAAGACTCGCCTTGTCCTGGTCAGTAGCATACACTTGTGGTTTCAGTTGGAACATCAGCCAATACTGATTCAGAACCCACAAAACTGTCAGTGGCCATTACTGAAATTGTTGAGGACAAGGATCTTAGGCTTGCAATTTGGCTCTATGGTAAGGGCTTGTCCAGACATATGCCTGAAGGGTGTGGACTCACACCTGCAGATCATGCAGGGTGATGATGACTTCATCCATGTATGGGTATGGCAGGTTAGATTCCATTCCTACTTCCTCACCCAAATACAACAAGGTGGGACGATGTAGCAGACTGGTCAAACTTTGATGGACCAGGGTAGGGATGACTCAGCCAAACAGTTATAACCAAGGTCTGGAATCTGGATACAGGCTAACGATCAGGAACTGAAGACAGGAACAAGATACATCTGGCTCTTGCCAAAGTCATCAACAAGAAGACAAGCTGAGGATCAACAGCCAAGGACTGAAACCAGGATACAAACCAGATGTCTAGAGAAGGACTTAGAACAATAGCCACAGGTTTCAATATTGCAACTGCACATACTGCCTTAAATAACAGAGTTCCTGCTTACAGCAAGCAACACCAGAAAGTGCCCACACCTCTGGTTACCAAGGCCTAACTAAGACGGCTTGCTTGCGGCAATTGCTCATGAGTATCAGCTAGGAAGAATTCTGTCCTAAGCTGACTACCACTTAACTCAGTAACTCTGGGAAGTCTGATAATTCTTTTATTAGGACTTTTCAGTATGATCCATAATGATGCATAGTGTTGTAGCCTAGATGCATTACCATGATATTTTGACATATATATTTATCATGTCAGACAAAATGTACTGGGTGACTAAACTATCTTATGGTAATGTTAATGTGAAACAAGGATTTAAAGAACTAGTTATTTTAGTACTCTTATATTTTTTTAAATAAAAATTTCCTTTCAACTAAGTTAATGGATTATTTTCTAAGTCAATCTTAGTACTTTGTCCCAAGACTGATATCCCAGTACAGTGCTTCTACATTGGACCATCTGGTACAACTCATTCTGACACACTAAAGGCAGTTTTTGGGGGAAAATATCTATTGCTGTTTCGCTATTTCCATTTAATGAATGGTACTTGTGTCTGCCACTGTACAGACAACATTTGTTGTTTTCAGGAGAAGGCCCATTCTAAAGAAGATAATTCCCTTAGTCTATCATTGCTTGAAAGCATTGGAAATCAAAGACAATCAAAGTTGCTGTAAGTTATCATAGGGAAGTAAGGCTGGAAGGGACCTCAAGAGATCATTTAGTCCAACCAGGGATTGAACCTGCAACCTTGGTTATATTAGCACCACACTCTACATTTTGGATAAATCAAATGTTAAATACAACAACTGTTTAACTTATTTTGCAGCTTTTTGGTTCTCAGAATTCTGTTGATTTATAGTACTAACACTGATTCTTTCTGTTGTATTCTGGATTATCTGTCAAAGACTTCTGGTTCCAACTTGACTGTTTACTATTTAATTTTCCTCATTAGTTTTAACACAAATTAGTGGTTTACCCTTCTTTGTAGTCAGATGAAGCATTTAGCATGTCTTTTAAATTTCAATAAAATTTTCCTATCAATGCTTTGCAATATCTTTCAGAATTGATGCACCACCAGGGGGCAAGGAACCATTTCTCCAATGGAAAAGTTCTGTCTCAGCTTCATAAAGACATTTTTCTAAAAAGGTCCCTTTTCTGCTTCATAATAATTGCTTTTAGTTTTAAAAATGTGTACAGTCTTCCAGAACTTCAAGAAAAGGTTTGCTAATGGTTCTAGTATAAACCATTAGACCTTTAAGACAATGGCTGGAAAGGATAGTGAAGGACCACCAAGAGGAAGGACAAGATGGCTGCTCTCTGGTAGCAGTCATGCTTCATCCTGTGTGTTTGGTTTTGGTATCAGCCTATCGAGTCTCATAAATAAAGCAGTCAAGCTAGGTCAGAACTTGCATGAGAAAACCAAGGCATACCTAGGTGCTACAGGAAGTAACCATAGTGATTCAATTCAGGGCATATTTCCCTTTCACTGTTTAACCAAAGCCCAAATGCCTACCACATTTCAGCATTTTTTGCCTTTTGGAACAATATTTTTCCCTACTGTTTTATACCTCCTTTGTCCCTTCTTCTCTTTGTTTCTTACTGCTCCCTTTTCCTCTCTCCTTTACAGCAGAGAAGCTTGTGTTAGAAATAGGAATCTGAGAGATTACAAATTGAAAGAAGGAATTTACTTTAAATAGCACCATAGAAATTGTTCAAAAGGCAAAATTTCCCTCCTTAGGCACATACACAATGAGCTTCCATTTATTAAATTGTGCACATTTGCTGACTCTGCTAAGGCTTAAATAAGATAACTCTGAGGACAAGAAGCTATGAGTGCTAATGCCAGAAAGGGAATAAGCCTAAATTGTGAAAGCAAAAATACAAATCACAAGAAAAGATGCAGCATATGCAACCATGACTGTACAAATATTAAAATCTAGGCAAAAAAACAACACATGGCAAATGTAAAAAGGAGGTGTATGGAACCAAACCAATACTGGAAGTAATAGTGAAGAATATAATTTGGGGGGACACACCTTGCTTGTGAAGAAGATGAGAAATCCAGTTATAGATTAAATTTAAAGGAGTGAAGGAGAAATATACATTACCAGATTTACTCAGGGCTGACTCGGTTGTAGTATCAGAATTCTCATATAGTATAATGCTGCCACATTCATAGCTGAAGTCTATTACTTCAAAATCCTCAGGGAATGTATTGAAGTACAAAGGAGAGTTTGTCACAAAATTAGAAAGAAAAAGCAAGCCAGATAATTTTTGTATTTGAGGCTTGTATTAGCAAGGTTGATAACCCGCTAGTCCACAGTGGGCGTGTCTGCACGTGCAATTAATGTGAGTTTATTGCTCCTGGGCACACCATTTGAACATATACCCAGGAGCAATAAACTCCAGAGCAATTAACTCTAAAGTTTAATTATGGTTGAACATGCACCCAGGACCACAGCATGCTGAGCCAGGTTGAAGAAGCCCTGGCTGGCAGGGGATCAAGGGGACAGCCTGCCAACCTGGGGCTGCTCTCCCTGGCTTCATGTGCTGTGGAGCAGCTGGCTGGGGTATGAAAGTGCTTCAGCGTGGGGCTAGCCAGCAGGCAGCCTCTGCACTGAAGTACCTTCACGTCCCAGCCAGCTGCAGCAGCATCTATACATGCCCTGCTGTGGAGTTTTTTACTCTGCAGCAGGATAGTATTTGTATTTACAAGTACTACCCTGCTGTGGAGTAAATTAGTTTACTCCATCCTAATAGGGGCACATGTGTAGATGCTGAGATGCTTACTGAGCAGCTAATTAGTCTACTGCACAGTAAATGTCTCAGGTAGACGCACCTAGTGTAACAAAGACAATGGGACTAATCAAACATGAAAAGCCACAAACATGATGCATTTGACTCCGTTGATCTTTTTAAGAAAGATCCTGTAAGAACCATTGGGCATGTCTACATGTTCATTAATGCACTGTAGTTACTACACATTAAGTTTAGTACTTGGTTAATCAAGTACTAAATCAATGTGCAGTAACTCATGCTACTATGCAGTAGTGCTGGCACATGGGTTTTTAGTGATCCTTATTGCACAGTAGCCTAATACTACTGCGCAATAGTGTATTACCACAGTTTTTGTACACTACTGCAAAGTGTTATTAAGCTACTGCACAGTTAGCGTCTCATGTCACACCCACTAGAAACTCAATGGTGTCATGGGTCTGGCTTGGAGAAGAAAAACTTTGTTGTTGCCAAAACTACAGAAGGTGTTAGAAATTATGATGAGCAATAAAAAGAATTCATGAAACAACTGATGTGATCATTGCTTTTGGTCATATTTGCATATATTCATAGATTGTAGAGTCAGAAGGGACCACAATGGATCATCGTGTCCAAGACCCCCTGCCCCTGGCAGGAAAGAGGACCAAGGTCAGATGACCCCAGCCAGATGACTATCTAGCCATTTTGAATCTCAAGTTATTATATTTTCTTTCCGGAACATCCACGTCTTAAAATGCAGACATAATAATCAACAAAGGAAGATTTGCTAGCAGAAAAGTGACCAGTGTCACTGTACATTTTTAAATTTTCTATTACTTACTTTTACAATGTTAAATAGAAAAAAGGATTAAATGGTTCTGTAAAGACAATGTGAAATTACTTTTGGCAAGGATTTTTTGAAGGCTTTTACTATATAGTTGGTCCAGACGTTATACAAGTTTTGAAGCATAAAATACTCTTTCTCAAGTCTGAGAAAGAAGCAGACACAGGCTAAGCTTGTAACATAGAATAAAATAAAATTTGTGTTGAAGTCTATATAAATGCAAACAGTCTGCTTGAAGGAACAAAAGCAGGAAGTAAAATAGAAGTGAAGAAATGCTATTGGGAGCAGCTATAAGACAAAAGAAACATAGTAGACTAGGTAGTATAGTTACTGGGGGAGCAAGAGCATTCAGAAAGAAGGTTGTTATTATCTGAGGGGTGTAGGAAGATTAGTAGAAGTATTTGTTAGGTTGTAATAAGCCACACTGTTCCAGATGTTCCCTTAAGGCCTTGAGTTCTGGCTCAGTAAGAGGGTAAGTCTACCCAAAAAGAATCTTGGTATCGAGCTGATGCTTGGTGGGTGAGGAACTCACAGGTGGTCTACTTGTTTCTTGTAAAAATAAGTGTGCCAGGTCAAGGTACATAGCTAAGATAGGCAAGCCAGGTGTTATGCCAGTTTGTGAGTGGCCAGATCTGGGCTATATTAAGTCCTGATGTTTTAGTGTCCAGTGAGGTTGTAAAATTTCTACTTCCAGGCCTGTCTTCTGTAGGTGTTTTCTTGATTCCCTGTGACATCAGAAAGGGAGTAGTTGTTTCTTGAAAAATATACTCTGGCTGGAGTTTGTACGTCTCTGTCCTTTAAATTTTTCTGAGGTGCATAATTTCTGTTTAGTTTCAGCCACATACTTCCCATGAGGGCATTTGGTATATTAGCCAAGATATATTACATTATATAATACATTATAAATTACATGATATACATGTGTAAGATCTATGAATTCTGATAGTTTCACTGGGGCGTGTTGACTGTGATAGCAGTGGAAATGTGTTGACAGTTTGCATTTATTATAAAGGCAGGGTTGAGTCCCATTAGGTGTTAGTTATGCTGTGGGGAGTTGGCTTTTGTTGACGAGCTGGACCAGATTTGTAGGTTATTTGAAGGCCAAAAGTAGGGGGATTGGTAATATTTCTCTCATGGTCTGACCTTTTTGAAATTATAGGTTGTAATTCCTCTTTTAGGTTCCGGGGTGGGATGGTAAGTAACAATCAGGGCAGTGCAGTCAGTGGCTGGGGGTGGGGGGGGTGTCTTTTTTTTATTATAATAGGTTATTGTGAGGTATCTTAGCGGCTCATTCAAAGATACAATCTATTTCTCTGCTGGAACGTCCTTGCTGAATAAAGGCAGCTTTCAAGTTAATAAGGTGGGTGTTATGAGTATTCTCCTCAGAGAAGATGCAGTGGTGTCTGATGGCTTGGCTACATATTGCAATTTTCTCAATGTGTCAGAGACAACTGCTCATTTTATGGACAAAAATATGGTAGGCTGTGGGTTTTCTATATATAGTGTGTCACAGGCAGGGTCCTACAGGAGGACCGTGATCTCCTCAAGGCCCCCTCCCCATGCCAAGTTGGCCCAAGGGCACCCTCGGATTCTCGCCCGCCACGTCTTTGATGTTCCAGTGTATTAGAGAGGCTGCCTCACGTCTACCTGGACACGGTTACTTCTGGCCCTGTGAACTCCCAGACTCTTCGTGGGTCTCACTCTACGATGGGTGCTTCAGGGGCACCCTAGCCTTAAGGGCTATGCGTGGCTCCAACCACCCCTTATACCACGCCCCAAGCCTCGCAGCTGGAGTGGACGTTGTTCGGTCTCTCTCCATCTCCTTCCGCGCCCTCTCTCAGGGCCTTCTCTGCAATGCCGCCCTCTCTCTGGGGCTCACCAGTAAGCTGCCCCCTTCTCTGGGGCTCACCACGCCCACTCTGGGGCTTTTCCACAATGCCCCCTTCTCTGGGGCATTTCACCTGCCCCTCTCTGGGGCTGGGGTCTATACACCCCAAATGCTGCGCCCTCACTGGCGCTGGGGACCTCACACTCTGCTGTGAGTCCCCTATGAGGCCTCCTCCAACCCCTAATAGCCTCGCCCAAACCACCGATGTAACAAACAGTAACAGAAACACAAGCCTCTTGGCTATAATGTAAACATAAGCCGTCTGGCTATAACAACACTCGGCCTACCAGGGTTCTTCATCCCACAGCTATATCATGTGCTGCTCTTACAGCAGGCTTCTCCTCTCTTCTGCAGCAGAGAGGTCCTTCCTCAATGGCTGCTGGCAGGGAACTGCCGCTGGCCTCCTGCCTGTAATTTATATAGGAGCCAGGCCCTGCCCCTTTCAGTCAGCTGACCTCCTGGTTGCCCTGGCAACCCACAGCTGGGCTCCTTATTCCTTGCTAGGGCTCTTTCCGTAGCAGTTTTCCGCTCTTTAGGAGCAGGGCACCTAAGTGCCCTGTGACATAGTGGTTTATTGAGTGCCATCCCAGATGTGGATTAGGGTTTCTAGAAGGTTGATATTGGTCCAGGAGTATTCCAGAAATAATTTGATAAAAGAGTGCTAGTTGTTTAATCTGTCATGGAAGTTAATAAGTAAGTCCAAGTGTTCAGTCCAGAGGATGAAAATATCATCTATTTGGTGCCTATAATGCATGTTTGATGGCAAAGCTTTCTAAAAGTTCTTCTTCCAGCAGGCTGATGAAGAGGTTGGCACATTGTAGGACCATCTTGCACACATAACTTTGCCCATGTTTTGGAGAAGTAATGGTTGTTGAAAGTAAATTTGTGTGTGAGAATGAAGTGGATGATTTGTGCAGTGTGCTGTCATTGTAAATCTGAGTGTGGTCTGTGATTTTTTACATATTTCAAGCAGGAAGTTGTGCCTTCATGGTGCAAGGTGTTGGTGTACAGGCTGGTGACATACATACTTGCGTGTATGGCTTTCTTAGAGAGATTTTTGATGGGCCAGATCTTGTTGAGAAAATCTGTTATGTCCTATAGAAAACTTGCTCTTTGAGTGATGTGGTTTAGAATAGTTTCTATGAATCCTGAGAGCTCTCCAGCAATGGTATTGCAATTAGATATAACGGGTTTGCCAGGGATACCTTGTCTGTGTATCTTTGAGAGTATATAACAAGTTTCTGAGGTGACAGAATGGGGGATAAGTGTGCACAACTTTTTCTGATGGTGGAATAGAAAGTATTTGGTAATGTGAATATAGGTGTGGGATCCTCCAGAAGTTCATAGGTAATATAGGTGTGGGATCCTCCACAAGTTCTTTATAGCAGTTTGTGTCAGTTGTCTGTTGGTCTCACTGATGTAAGTCTTGACAGTTTAGGATGACTATGGGTCATCCTTTGTTCACTGGTTTCACATATGCAGTTCATAAATTCATAGATGCTAGGGTCGGAAGGGACCTCAACAGATCGAGTCCAACCCCCTGCCTAGGCAGGAAAGAGTTCTGGGGCCAGATGACCCCAGCCAGATGCCTATCCAGCCTTCTCTTTAAGACCCCTAAGGTAGGGGAGAGAACCACTTCCCTTGGAAGCCCATTCCAAATTTTGACCACCCTTACCGTGGAGAAGTTTTTCCCGAGTTCTAGCCTAAATCTGCTCTCTGTCAGTTTGTGACCATTGTTACCCCAAGAGGCTCCCTGGTGAACAGAGCATCTCCGATCCCTTGCTGC
>NW_005841948.1:2169683-2177375 GCF_000455745.1 Alligator sinensis
GCATGATCCAGGGACAGCAGGGTGGACCCTACAATGAGAGGCTACGGGACCTGAACCTGTTCAGCCTTCACAAGAGAAGGCTGAGGGGGGACCTTGTGACCGTCTATAAACTCACTAGGGAGGACCTTCCTTTTACTCCCTACATGCCTAAAAAATGACTTTTTTGTTGTCTTTAATTTGTATTGCCCGCCTCAGCTCCGTAGTTGCTTTGGCCTTTCTAACTGCCTCCCTGCAAGTGTGGGCCAAGTAGGTATACTCCTCCTTGGTAGCTTCCCCCTGCTTCCACTGCCTATATGCCTTCTTTTTTGCCCTTAGGCTCCCCTGGACTTCCCTGTTTAGCCAAGGAAGTTTTTTGGCTCCTTTCCCCCTTTTCCCTCATACTGGGATAATCTCCCTCGGTGCCCAAAGGATTGCTTCCTTTAGGAACAACCACCCTTCCTGGACTCCCATCTTACCAATACTCTTCTCCTGAAGTGCATCATCGACTAGACTCCTAAGCATGCTGAAGTTAGCCTTCCTAAAGTCAAGCACTTCCACCCTACTAGTTATCTTACCCACCCTATTCCGTATGGTGAATCGTTTCAGTAAAAGATATCACAAAAACCCCTTACTTCTTATAGATCTCCTGGACCATCATAGAAACAACACTCCAACCCTGCTACAACATGGAAGATATCGAAACTGATTTGGGGCAATAGCTAGATGCTACTAACATATAGTTTCACCTTTATTACTTATCACTTTATTTTATTAGTAAAGTTATTGGTTTGAAATATTTTTTTAAACCACTACAATTTTAATTGATGATGATAATGATATATAAGGTCCTAGGACAGGAACCCTACTGTACAGATCTTAGAAAGCACTTCAGAGAATTCCCATCTTGCAGTTTAGTTGTTCACTGGGATTACAAGGTGGCACACAGTAAGGGTAAAACGGTTGTGCACTTTAACATGCTTATGTTAAAATCATAATCATTGAAGAGGAAAAAATAAACTGATATTGCTTTTAGCTCATTGCTACGTATAAAAAAGAGAGGAGCAAGAAGGTTTGCAATAGCTCCTTCCCTTGCACAGACTAAATAAGCGAAAATCCCTCTAGGAGCTCTTGAGTAACGTAGTTTTACACTTCAGTGCAGAGAATGCACATTATGTATACAACTGGGGAACAACAAAGTCTATATAATATTTCTCTCATTTCCTGTTTTGGTCACCAGTAAAGAAATATGGTAAAGAAATAACTAGACTGTCCATTCCAAATTGGTTAAGGAAAGTAACATGTTCACTAGTCAAACATAACAAGAAACCAGAATATGAAAGAGGCATGGGTTATTTCAAGGCTAGATTTACAAGAAGCATAGACTTGGAAAGTCCAGACATATGCAAATACACATCTGACAAAATAAACATAGCAATAGTTAGTGCAACTTTTCTTGGTTTTATATGATGGTAAACAGATAGAACTTTTTCTTGCAGTTAATTGCTCTTATATGTTTTAAAGCTCAAAATCAACCCCGGTGCAATGTATTGTAAGTGGAATATATTTTATTTCCCCTTAAATCATTATATAAATATCCAAATCATTATACAAATGCCTTCAGTTGCATATTTGTAGCTTCTATTTGAAAAGATAGAGAAATGGACATTTTTCTTTGCAAATACTAACTCTTTTTTTGGCACTTCTGAATATAGATAAACAGAGTATTTGCCGTATTTTCAGAACAAGCAATTATTTAGTGAAGCAGACTTTCTCTTTCAAAAGGCTGTGGTATAATTTCTCGCAAGCTTCACTTGCCTTGTGTAGTATCCCAGTAAGTAACCTTAAGAACCATATTTTTAACAGTTCTCAGTACTGTAACTTCTCTATTGCTCTCTTTTTGTTTTTGTGTTGAAAATTTTAGACATTGAGAACATGTCACAAACTAAAAAACTGAAATATGCTAAATGAAATGTCCAGAAACCTTCCATATCCCACACTAAGAGCCTGCCACTGAAGACAAAAGGGATCCCATGCATGAAGCAGCTGCAGGATCAAGTCCTTGGAGCAGCATACTTCTATAATTTCTTTGGAGTTGTCCTAGACCAGGATTGTCAAACCTATGTCCTGTGGGTGAGATGTTACCCTCAGTGCCATTTTAGCCTGCTAGGCTACCAGAAGTTGTGGGGCAGGGCTAGGTGGGGCCCAGTGACAATAGCTGTAGGCACCAGAGGTCAAGTGAAGGCTGTGCACATGCAGCCATTTGGCCCTACTACCATTTCCAGATCCAGCCCGGGACCCAGGGTGTATTTGACAACCCTGTCCTAGACCAACCAACACATTTACATTGGTCTGAAATGGATAATTTTATACAACTAGCTAAATAATCTTATTTATTATTTACATTATCATAGAATCACAGAAAATTAGGATTAGAAGGGACCTCAGGAGGTCATTTAGTCCAACCCCCTGCTCAAAGTAGGACAATCCACAACTATCTCATCCCAGCCAAGGGTTTGTCTAGCGGCAGGGGGGTGGAGGGGAGGAAGAGGGGCAGTCTTAAAAACTTTCAAGGATGGAGATTCTACCACCTCTCTCTTACTTTTAAATCTGAAATCAAAATCTGAGTTTGCATTGCTGTTGCCCATGCCATAGCAACTGAACTTGGATGTTGCATGTTCTTGTCATGCTGTGTAATCAGCATTTCCCAATCTCCTGTGGATTTGTATTCTCCCTTCCCTCCCCAAATCTTCTGTTGTGTTATAAAATAAGTATTTAATATGCTATGTTCATTGACTTCTTAAGCAAAATGATTCAGTTATCATTTACAACTAGAACAGACACCTTACAAAATAAACAAACCACTATTTATTTTTTATACTATATGCCCCCAAATGAGTCACATTCTTTCAGCACTTACACAAGTGCAGGCAGCCTATTGGGGAAATACATTAACTCATGGCACTTTACACAAAGTGCCATGATTTAAACCACCACTGAACCCAACAGGTATTCACCTGTTTGGGGGGGGCGGGGGCGGTGTTCAGTCTGTCTGCACTAGCCCTAGCCACAAGCCTAGCCACTGCCCTTCTTACCAGCCCTGGCCCCTTCACCAGCTGTTAACTGCCAACAGCAGCTGGGGGTGGGGAAGGAAGAAGGGACAATGCTCCCCCTTGCCACACATGCCCCCCCAGCTATCCCTGCTGGGATCTTGGTCAGAGCCAGGCCAGGCCTGCATGGCAGAGGGCTCCATTTCCCCCACCTGTGCTCCCCACATGAGTGTCTTTTTCCCCTCCCCCTCTGAGCAGGGCAGAGACTCTGTCACCTCTCTATGACAGCCCCAGCTGGTGCTTGCCCATGAACTACATGGGATGCAGGCAGAATTGCCCAAAATTACCCTCACAGGGAACATGGTCTCTCTTCTCCACAGTCCTAAGCCCCCCTCATGCAAAATGTTGCTGTGTCCCCCTCCCAGTGTAAATTAGCTAGATTATCCATACTAATAGTATGGGGATGGGGAAGTCACTGATATAAGTTGTTGTTTTTACCAGATTTAGTGAGCTACTTTTCATATTTACAAATCATTTACTTTTACACATTAACTTATATTTTAAGGAAACTATGGATCAACTTGACAAACCACGTGAATGGCGGTGTTAGTCTATAGAACAGTATGTCAAGCTTCCCCTCATGCTGTCCTGCCAGCATGCCTCACTCCTGACCTTGGAGTCTTCCTGAAGCAATTCAATCTCCATGACAACTGAATTAGAGTTCTTTGCCTTGCTTCTGAGTTTGCCAAATCTGCCAGTTACTGCAAAACATGGTGATGAGTCTGTGTTGGGGGAGTTGGACCCCCCCCCCCCAAATTTGGGGGATTATTGTAACTCATGAGGTCTGGGGGATTATTGTAACTCATGGCGCTTCCTGCAAAGTGCCATGATTTACAATGGGGAGCTGTTCTTCTGTTTGCACCTCTAGTTGCTATGACTGAGTACCTACCTGATCACTTGGGCTGGGAGTCAAAAACAGGTGGCTCTGCCTATCATTCCCTTGTATGCTGTCAGCTACAAAAACTGTGATATCATGCCTTAACTATGATAGCCCTGTGGGCTGCTAGGCTTGGGAGTACCCTTGACCTACATACAGTAGAGATTTATTACATAAAACAATGTCACATTAAAATAATATTAAGGTATAAAATTGAGCTTGCAGAAGTTAGGAGATATCAGAATTAAGAATGCCCGCTTACTTTGGCCATTTGGACACTTGTCTTATGATACATTTATTAGTTATATGATTCACATCCTATTTTCACCTATGCAATGATTGTCCTTGGAACTATTGGATCTATAGCAAGGACCACTGTCACTTGAGCTAAAGAAGTACAGTAAAAGTCCTGTTATCTAGCACAACTTGGGAATGGGGGGTGCTGGATATCTAAAAATTCTGGTTACCTGAGGCCAGCGGTTTTTGGCTGGATGCTGGGAGGGGAGGGGGGAAGGTTGTGGGGATGGCAGCAGCCAGACACAGAGCAGTAGCAGTGGCAGTTCAGGGTGGACATTTCAGCTTAATGTGGAGCGGCAGCCATGCAGGGTGGTGGGTGGTGGCAGTGGCCTCCACATGCAAGCTTCCCCCCCCGCCATCACCCTGCATCTGGCTGGCTGGCCAGAAATTCCAATTAATAAATTATTCAGGCTAATAGAATGCCAGATAACAGGGTTTTTACTGTAGCTAGTAGAAAAAATAAGGTGTTATATTCTGTGCAGAAGTGGTATAACATTTTACCTATGGTTTTTTTGCTAAACCGGTATAGAGTTCTGGGACTCAGGATCACTGTGGCAGTGATTGGGGGCAAGTTCTTATTACCAAGATAACCATGCACATAGATCAGGCAGATTTTTTTCTGAATAGCTACCTGATTAATAGTTGATTATGTCATATTAAGAAAGTTGGAGTTAATTCTGCCAAAACTGACCTTGTACCACCTTACCCATAAGAATAATATTTGCCCCTCAGAACAAAAACCGCAGTGGCACATAAGGGACAACCAAGATATGAAGTCTTCCTCTTCAACAAGCGTTGTAAATTGTACACAAATATTTACAGCAGGGCGTGCTGTAGGAGTCTCTGTCTCACTTTCCCTTGTATGTATGTATCAGTATTTTAGTAGTTCCAGGGCAGCTATACACAAGCGCGGAGGCTGCTCCAGCGTGCTGGAATTCCAGCTCATCGGAGCAGTCTCCTGCATCTTGTGTATCAGCATCCCCACACTTGAAAATGGTATTGGGGGCACTTGAACTAAAGCTTGTCAAACATGTAAAAATGCCCCTAGATCTGGTGAAAATGATCAAGTCTCCTGAAATTAGAGACTATATCACAAATTTAGGAGAAATGGCAGGCTTATTCACTATGAACTGTGCCTTACAGAAATGAGCTAGCCCTGAATGAAAATTCAGAATAGTCCAGTATAAATTCTCTAGAAATGCCCAAATTACCTTAAGCCATCTCTCTCACTCTCAGCCAAAGACATTAATCAAGACATGAAGTGTCCTGGGAGGCACTCATTCTTGCTTATTTTTGTACTTTTTACAATGTTGTATTTGGAGTTATTACAGTTTATACTTGAGTTACTATAAACTAATATTTTCCAAGTGAAAGAACTCTTCACAAACTATTTTCCAAGTTCATGTTTTCATTTTCTCTAACAAGTTACAAAAATGCTTGTTAAAAGGAGATGGAACAGGCATAACATGTTATATTTTGGAAAAAGTGGCATTTGCTGCAGGAGAATGAGTGGGCAATATCTAGCTATTTTCTCGTGTTTCCATTTCATTTCTGCTTTGTACAATAAATTGAACAAAATGGTGGGAGTCTCAGATCACATGTTTTTAGAAGTAAAGTACTTCAAATATCACTAAACCTTTCTTTGATCAAAGTACTGTACCTGTACAATATGTACCTCTTTTTCAATCTATCAAAGGCATGCCAAGTTTTATTCACAGTCATTTGGGATCTGAAAGCAATTTTCTGGAGTATCTCCTTGGAAGGCAGCATGGAGCAACTCCTAAATTGTATTCTTCCATTTGCCAATGTTTGCTGAGTAGCCTTAAGTAATCCATTCAAGACAAATTCTTAAACTCGGGAGTCTAAAGTTTAGTCATCTGATTTTCATAACGCACATGTACTGGAGGGAACTGCAGCTCCAATAATTAAGTCATAACCTTAGATGTCTAAATGTTGATTTACATGCCAAATGTTAGACACCCAGGTTTGAAATACAAGCTTTAATTTTCCATGTCTTGACTAACCAGCAGAAAAATGAGGATAATATATTTACTAATACACCTCACAGGACTCATATGACGCTTACTAGTATCTCTCTCTTACGATGAATGAATTTACAGTGTGTATCAATATATTTCCTATTATATCCTCTTTTAAAATTCAGACATTCAAATTGCTGCTATTTGAAAATGAGTTGTAACTCTAGACATCATAACTCTGGGACCCTGCTAAGAGGGCCCAAAGTGCTTTAAGTATATTCTAAAAATTGTTTAAAATTGTAATTATCTAAAACAAAGGCTACATGTTAAACTCCTGGCTCCTAAACTGGTAATACAAGCGCGCGCACATTTCTTTTTGTGTGAGACAGCAGAACCCTGAGATTAATGAGTCCTGCTTTCTAAACACTCGGAGCAAGATTCCCTTCCATCTCAGTTCCTTACCAGCAGAGATAGCAGAACCAGAAGGGAAATGAGATAATATACATATACATCTTATATCCTAAAAATTGCATTAAAAAAAAACTTTTTAAAGACTACAAAGTTAAGGGTTTAAAAGTCAGAGAATGTGCAAATTAATACTGCTTTATGGAATATTGTATTAATAAATCCTTACTTGTGAGTTCCAGCTTTGTTAGTATTATCTTTTTCATAGAAATTTAAAAGCTTTCTCAAGATTTTATTTAACTGTTGTATTATTTCGCTTGCTTACCTTAAAATTACTCACATATTGCACATGTATTTGCAATTCTTTAATAGTCTTTGAGAACCATAGAGCCGAACACCAATTTGTGGATGACATAGAGATTTATTGTGCTGCCTAAACACAACTTTTCTTAACTCATTGGGCATGTCCAGATGAGTGCACACATGCGTCTTACCCCATCTCAAACCCCTTTGAGGCGGGGAAACAGGCATGTGCGGGAATGAAAAAATGTTTCCCACACTGCAAACTTGCAGCGCAGGGGGAAAATTAAACCCTTGGATATCCAGGGGGCTAAAAAAATCGAAGTTTAAAAAAGCAGGGCAGGCAACCAGAGGCTGGGACCTCCACAGAGATGCTCTGGCTGCCAGAGCATCTCTATGGTTGGCCCCTTGCCCTGGTGCTGAAACATGTGGCCGACCAGGCCACATTTCAGCACCAGGGCTCCAGTGCAGCACCAGGGCTGGAGGAGGGGGAGGGGAACATGTGGGGGACCCCTGATGGCCCCACCCACTCCCCCAGGGCAGGCAACCAGAGGCTGGGACCTCCACAGAGATGCTCTGGCTGCCAGAGCATCTCTATGGTTGGCCCCTTGCCCTGGTGCTGAAACATGTGGCCGACCAGGCCACATTTCAGCACCAGGGCTCCAGTGCAGCACCAGGGCTGGAGGAGGGGGAGGGGAACATGTGGGGGACCCCTGATGGCCCCACCCACTCCCCCAGCTCCCCGAGC
>NW_005841948.1:2177636-2184989 GCF_000455745.1 Alligator sinensis
GCTGGTGGGGGATGGGGCCAGAGGGGGCAGCAATCGGGGGGCTGGGGTGGGGCATGTGGAACTTGTGGGGGGTTTGTAGCCCCTGGGGGGGCCATTTGGCCCCTGTTGGGGCCGTACCCCTTGTGTGGGGGCTGAATCCCCTGTCGGGGGGGCAAACCCCTTGTGTGGGGGCCATCACCCTGTGGGAGGGCAGCAAAATATGTATTCATGAATTCATGGAACATGTATTTAGAGTTTATTTTATTATTATTATAAGAGACTTGCTTTACCACTGTAAGATATATCAATAAAACATTGTCCAACTGATCGCTGTCTCTGTCTCACTCTGTCTCTGTCTTTATAGTGGGCTTTTGTTTTACTTGTGGAGGAACATGGATTTGGGGGTATTTTAGAGAGTGAGTTTGGGATTTTTTTTATCAGGGATTTTTCAGTTTTCCAATAGGGAACACCAGAATTCCTGCCAGGGAGGCCAGTGGCAGGACCCTGCCTGCTCAGAGCTGGTACCTTGGACCCAGCTGGCTGTGGCTGACCTCCTGGCCAAATGGGGCTAGGAGGACATGCTTTGACAGTTCAAAGCAGGACACCACACCCAGAACATCTTCCAGGTGATAGCTGCCCAGATGGCCAGGCAGGGGGCACACATGGCAGTAGTGCCACACAAAGGCCAACCCTGCAACCGCAGTCCACTGGCAGCTGGCCCAGAGGGGCAGATGCCTCTACGGGCTCTGCAGTCCCCATCCGAGTCTGGCAGGTGCACAGCTGGTCACAGCCAGGCAGCAGTCCCCACTGCCAGACTGTTGCAGTGGGTTAGAGGATGTAGGGAACTCTCAGGGCTGCTTCAGCAGTCCAGCTGGCACAAGGGGTAGTGTCCCCAGGTACCAATTGGCTGGGCCCCAGAAGCTCCTGATAGCTAGTAGCCCTGAGCTATTTGCCCAGGTGGCTTTTTATACTGCTGAGGCCAGGACAGGGAAGCTTTTTATACTGCTGGGGACAGCACAGGTGCTGGACCTGGGCTCTAGCTCCCCCTGGCTGAAGATCCGGGAGGAGCCAGGCAGGGTTATTTTGCCCCAAGTGGCACAAGTTGCTCCACAACAAAGTGCATATCTGAGCACATGTGCTGAAGCAAAAAGCCCTGGCTCAAATTTGCACCACTTCTATTTGAGCTGCTGCAAGTGCACGTGTTTGCATGTGTGGACGTACCCATTGAGTTTATTATTTGGATACCAAAATGAAAAAGATGCTATAGATTTTATAGCAAGCTTGGAGTACTTTTGTAGTTAGGTGATCCAGGAAAGGTATGAGAAGCAAGGTTTTTTTAATGATATAATTTATTGGACCAACTGCATAATTGGCAGAGAAGTTTCACAAGCTTTCAGGCACACACTGCTCTTCCTCAGGTCTTTGAGGAATTCTGCATAGAATTTATATAATTTAGTGTAGTCTCTTGGGGCCTCTGTACATGCCACATTTTTTGCCCTTTCACACGCTGCAAATGCAGTCTGTTTGGATTTCCAGACACTTTAAAAGTCTTTCTTGTGCATTAAAGTAAAACTCCTTGAATGTAGTTTAGTTTGGCTCACTGGGAGTTAAAGCGTTGTGTCCATGGATTTGTTGGGCGTGCAAACGCAAAGGCACTCAAAGACGTGTAATGCGCCTCTTTGTCCACCAGATGGCTGCAACTTTTTTGTAGTTCACCCCTTCGAATTGCTTTCACTTTTGAATTGCTTTCACTTTTTTTTTTCTTGTGTGGTTTGCCAGCTCTCTATGGCACAGGTATGGGCACGGGGCACAGGATGGGGGCTGGGGGGGGGGGGGGCAGGGCGGGGGGGACAGAATGGGGGGGGGGGGGGGGGGGGCACTGGACCATCCCACTCTTCTGCGGTGTAGAAAACCTAGTGTATGCAAACACTGATGTGACGCTCCAAAGCTTTATTCATTCAAACACGTAGTGCGTGCAAACACTGACATGACTATAAAATTTAAACCTGTTTATTTTGGAGTAAGCTTTTTAATTTAATGTGGATTAAAACCCATGATGTGCACAGCTGCCCTTGGGCACAATAGTCCAGAACATACTCATTACCTGGAGACTATAAAGGCAGAATCTTATTTTACTTTACTTGACCAATAATACTTACCCAGCCACATAACTGCCATTTTTAGCACTTATTCATAGGGACCTACCTAAATCATGGTGAGACAAAGGATTTTTTGCAGCTTGTGGCATGCAGAGCTGATTTTGTGGTGGCCCTACCCCTCAACACTTATTGGCAGAGAGGCCCAGAGTCGAAGCAGGGATGAGGGGGCAGCCACTGTCTTGATTGCTGGCTCCCCTTCATGCTGCCCCACCCCTCAGCACTGATTGGCAGAGAGGCCCCTCAAAGTGCCACCCTGCCAGCTGGTGCCTTCCTGTTTCAGCAGTGAGGACCATTGGCTCCCACTGTGGGCCCAGTATTTTATATTTATTGATGTTACCCTTCTGCCAGGCACAGGTCACAGCAAAAAAGGCCAGATTCACATTTTGGAGTACCCTATAAATAATAGCAGTAGCTTGAGCCGCCACTCAAAAATCTGGGAACACTAAATTTACTGGGGTGCCATGTATAAACAAAAACCCCTCCTTGCAAGTAGTGTAAACACAAAAATCCAAATTTATTACAGAAAATAAACACACAAAACAAAATAAAACACTTAATATAATATTAAAACACTATTAAATACAAAACAAAGTCTATAGGTGGCACCCTCCTGGGGAGGCTTCACCCATGCCCAGATAGTCTGGGACTTGGGGCTCCCCAAAGGGTAGTTCTGGGGGCCTGCACCCCAATATCTGCCCTGCAACAATGGGCTGGAGAGGGGGACACACACCAGAGAGTCCTATGAGCTGCTCCTTGGGTTCACTGCACCAACAGGAGTTGCTTGAGAGCATGGGTCTTTCTGTATTGCAAGGGGCAATATTGCTCCTGGAGAAGTGGTAGAGCATCAACCTCCACTTCCACATGGTAGCTTTGAGGGGTTAACTGTGGCTTTCATTACTATATCGTGTCCCAAAATTTTTAGTCCTAATCCCAGCTCTGCTGGGCAAAAAACTGCAAAAGAATTTGAAGGAAAGGTCAGGCTTATCTTGGCTTGGACCTGAACTACAACTAGCACCCAACCACACTGCTTGGTAGGGACAAACTACAAAAGGGACAAAAGGAGGCCCAGGCCTATTTCGCTGGGCCTGGATTGGGCAGCAAAAGCCGGCCAGGCCAATACTACACTGAGGCCTGGATCAACAACAAGAAGTGCCAGGTCTCACCCTGGCTTAAACTGTGCTAGGCTCCACCCTGGCCCAAATCTGCCAGCCAAAATATGGCTGGGGTTTAGCTGCACAGCTAGGCTGAAATGCAAGTTCTGTGAAACAGCAAAAAGGGCCAGGCCTATGGCTATAGCCTGGACATCCAGTCTCAGCTGTACCACTATGCTGAGACACTACAATTACAAAACAGAGGGGGCAGGCCCATGTGACTAGTAACTGCCAGGACCCCATTCCTGGTCAGTCTGCTCCAGGGATTAACACCCCCATGGTATTATACCACTCAAGGCCTATGTGGCCAGAACTGCCAGCAAAACTGCCAGGACTCCATTCCCAATCGGTCCATTCCCATTAATACCCCTGTTACCCAGGTGGTACTCAGAGACATAACCCCTCTCCAATTGAAAGGGATTTTAGTAGGTGTGGGCACACTGTGGGAGGTATAGCTGCTTATGGTGAGCAGCTCCCCTCCTATCCCTATACAGCAGATCCAGGGTACCTGTTGAGGCTTAACTATATAAAAAAAAGTAAGAATAAAGAACAAGATTTAAATGCAACATATATATGGGGCGAGAGGGTAAAGGAACTATAAGCAATAGGGGTACAACTCTGTGCAAGCCCTCTTGATGCTGGTGGGGACCAGGAGGGCAAAAGGACTCAGTAAATGTTATGCATACTTATACTCAAAAGGAGGATGTTGAATAACAGAGCATGAGACACAGGGTTCCAAAATGTAAGGTACAAGGTTCACAAAGCTTGTGGTGCAGGTTTCCAAAATATAAGGCACAAGGTTCACAGCACCTGAGGGAGGGGGAAGGAACTAGGAGTCCCAGAGCCCCAGGGTCGCTGTGCTTAGCTACCCCTTCAACCTAATCAGCAACCCCAACTAGGGTCACCAAGGAAGAGGGAGGAAGGGAACAAAGAGGGAACCCTCCTCCCCAGTGGGGATTCCCACCTCCCAGTGACTCAACCCTTCAATGGGGTCCGGAGAGGCTGTCCTGGGTCCCCGGGAGCCAAACGTCCTTCCCACACCAGGGGTGGGGGAGGGGCAGCCATTCAGAGGCCCTCCCGTCCTTATCCCGCTTGGGACTCCAGGCTCCTTCCTGCTGCTGGAGCCCTGCCTTATGCTTGGGGTTGGGGACTCCAGCCGCCTTGTGTGGGCCAAGGGTCCCAGTCCCTTCCAGACCCAATGTATACTGACCTGTACACCGCTGCCCTGACCACGTGCTGGGAAAAAGAAATTGGGGGTGGGGGGAGGTCCACACCACCGCTTGTGGCTCTGGGGCTCTGGCCTGCTCTGGAATCTTCTGTGCACTGGCCTGTGTGCCAAGCGACTCGGCCTCCCACCAGGGGAGTGGGTCTTGTACCGCTGCCTGCACTCTGGGGGGTCCAGCCCACTCCAGGACCCTCCACACACTGTCTTGTGCACCAAGCAACCCAACCTCTCAATGGAGGGGGGGGCGGGGTCAGAAGCCGAAGCCGAAGCCGCCGCCTGTGGCTCCAGGCCTTTGGTTCCTTTGGGACCCTCCACACACCACCTTGTATGCGAAGCAACCCGGCCTCCCATCAGGGGAGTCAGAGGCTGAAGCCGCTGCCTGCGGCCCTGGGGCTTTGGTCCCTTTGGGACCCTCTGCGCACCGCCCTGTGCATCAAGCAACCTGGCCTCCTGCCAGGGGGTCGAAGATGCACCACCAACTACAGCTTCAGGGCTCTTCTGGGGCAATGCCTCTGCCCTGCTGGTCAGCTCTGCCAGCTCTTTGTAGCCCCTCTTCACCATCCCTTGTCAACTTCTCTCTTGAGCCAGGTGTGCTTCTTTTTATTTCCTCCAGGGGCTCTGCCCCCAGCTAGCAAATGGACCAATCAGAAGAGAAATGGTGAGTTCTCTCTCTGGTCCAGTTCTTTGCTCCACCCCTGAATAGGGGCAGGACAAGCCTTTTCCCCTGCTATTACCTGACTGGTGGGGAAAGAGAAGTCCCCCACCAAACACTTTTGAACTTTGCTGGCCAGCGTGCCAGGCTACTGCTGGCAAGCCCATCACACCCCCATGGTATTATCCCACTCAAAAAGAGTGTAGGGGGAGAGGGAAGAAATAGGGGTCTCAAACTCCAAGACAGACTTTATCTCCCTCTACCTGAGGCTTTCCCTTCACATAGCTTTTGCTATGTGAAATGAAGATAGGGGAGACCTCCTCCATGTGGAACAGTTTTTCTGGCTCCTAATTCAGCTGTGCAGCTTTTAGCAGCCCCAGGAGAAAGAGAGAAAAACCTTAGTTGAGTTATATACCGGGTTATGTACCTTAGTTATATACCTGGTGTGACAGCACCCAAGCCTTGTCCAATTAGTGCCATGCTCCAACCTCTCTCTTGCTCATCTGCCTGGAGAATCTTCTGCTTCCTCTGGCAACCAGGTCAAAGCACATGTGCAGAGCACATGGCCAGAACAGAGGCCATCTTGCCTACATAAAAACACACACACAAAAACCAGAATATACAATAACTAAAAGCACACACTTTAACATACACAACCTGAATGTTACATTGAGTTCATGTTTTGTTGATTTAGCAGATTTCATAGACAATCACAATTTTTTTGCAGTTTCACACAAAATCCACGAAACCTACTTATGCACAGCTGGTGATCCTATTCTATATGCACTGTAGATGCAAAAGCACCTGGACAGCTACCAAGCATACTGTGAGTAGGCTGCACTTATGGCTCCATATACATGTACCTATATGTAAATCCCAGTATTGTGGCTGGCAAAAACCCAGAGAGGGGGAAGGTGTTCCCATTTTTTAGCCCAGAAGTCTAGTGGTTAGGTAATCACCTAGGAAACGAGAGACCCAGGGCACAAGCCTGGGCAACAAGTTAAAAGTGGCTGTAGCAGGTCCCTGTTAAGGCCCTGCTACCTGCTTCAGGCAATGGGTTGGATCCCACCTTTCGCCTTGCCTGCCACAATTTGATGGAACTGATAGAAACTGCATCTGTGGGATCCCCACAACTGGCCCAGAGGGCATCTCAGGCCAGCTTCTTCAGTGTCCCCAAAGTTTCACCTGTGGCTTCCTTCTCCACAGGCGGTGGGGACTTTCCCTCTGCTCCCTGCTGGTCCAATATGTGTGTCTGTTTTAGCGCTGCCACATGTGGCATGCCATGGATTCGAGCTCTGGCTCAGGTAGGGGGGAGAGGACGAGTGGGGCCATTCTCCTCCCCTCTGCTACAGTGGCATCAGTAACACTTAGAGAAGGGCTGGGGATCAGAGCAGCACTTGGAGCAACATTGCAGAGAAGGGCAGAGGTCAGTGCAGCACTCAGGGAGAGGGCAGAGAGGTGCCACCAAATCCAGTGTTGCCAAGTCACAGTGGTAACAGGGTTCAGCAGCACTAGTTGACAGTTGCAACTATAAGGGCGGTTACATCCCCCCCTCCCTCAGCAACTGCTGGCAGTACCATCTCCCATGGGCTACTGGAATTTGCACCCAGGTTGCAAATCTTATCAGTTATGCCTCTGCTTCCACCGAGAGGAGACTTGAACTTGTATCTCTAACTTCTGAGCATAGTGCTGTAGCCCCTGGCCACAGCTTAGACATTACCCCAACCCCTCTCTAGCCCTCCTCTTAAAGCTGAGCCACTGTACCTTGTATTTAATATTCACTGGTTCAAATAGGGGACAGTGTGAAAGTTTCTGGACAACTGGAAGCAAGGGTCCAGGCTACAATTTCAGGCTTTGTGTTCACCCAGGGCAGAGACAGAAATTATATTTGTTGTGCAATCAGCCCCTTGAAAGTGCTCTACAGCCATGCCCAAACAGAAGTGCATGGCTGCAGAGCACTTTGATTGCACAACAATTTAACCCTTATTATATGAGGATTCAAATGAAGGTGCTCCAAAGCAGAGTGCCTTCATTAACTTCCATTTGCTCTGGCAGCTGGGCTCAAGCAGCCCATCCCCATCCCCAATGCTGTCTCAGGTTGAGGCGGGGAGAAGCCAAGGGAGGGAGGTCTGTTCTAGGGTTTGTCCAGCTGTACTGGGGCGGGGGAGTGGATGGGGCAGGGCTAGG
>NW_005841948.1:2185111-2193344 GCF_000455745.1 Alligator sinensis
CAGAGACGCAGCTTGTCTTGCTGGATTACCTCCAAATTGGAGCTCGATCTCCCGCCCTCCTGACCCAACAGCTAAGGTCTGTTGGGTCAGGAGGGTTGGTCTAACTCATGGCGCTTTCTGTGAAGTGTCATGAGTTGGTCTGGGGAGCTGCACTTTTGTCTGCACCCCCAGGTACAAGCATCTGTACCCAACCAGAGCACAGCCTACTGAGCATTCCCTGTAGCCATGTGGACACTCTATATAGAAAAGGTTTGTGTGTTATAAATGCCAAAAATAGCACTTACACAGCTATATAACTGCCCTTTGGGCATGCAAAGTTAAATATGATTGTGCCCTAAATCATTATAAAAACAACTCACAATGCTTTATAACAGGGGTTTTCAACCTTTTATAACAAGTGTACACCTTCTGTCTCAAAGTTTCAGCTCATGTACCCCTTTATATTTTTTCTTGTTTTTAATAGGTGTGGGGTGCAGATCATGGCCCCATGGCAGGGATGATGCATAGGGGGTGCACACGGGTGCACGTACACCCCCTGCACATGGCGATGCACCCCCTGCAAAAAGGTGTCACCGACACTGCCAGTGGCATCTGCAGGCAGTCCCTGATCACCCTTGGCCATCTCCGACACTGCTGGTGGTGCCTGTGGGTGGTCGCTGAACCATGGTTTGTGCTTGCCACGCCCCCCCCCAACAGTGTCAGTGGCATCTGCAGGAGCTCCCCACTCACTGCTGCCGGGCTCCCACCTCCACTGGTGCAGCCATGCTCCCCCAGCCACTAGGGGCACAGCCAATCATGCCCCATGGTAAGGGAGAGAGTGGGGCAGGGGCGGGTGGTGCTCAGCCAGGGTGGGGCGGGACATAGGACAGAGCTGCAAGTGACTCGTCTGGGGGGTGCAGCCCAGGAGGGCATGGGAGTGTGTGCCCCCACATCTGCAGAATGGGTGTGGGTTGGCTGCCACTGTGGACTGGGGTGCTGGGCTCTTCCCAGCAGGGGGCTGGGCTGGGCTGCGCTTGGGGTGGGCAATGGTGCCATGAGGGGGGTTGGGGAGGCTATGGCAAATTCTGGAGTGGCTGCAGCCCCTGCCCCATAGCCCCACTCCTGTAGGCCCCAATGGTGAGGGAGGGAGAGAATGGGGCTGGGGCTGGGGCTGAGACTGGAGCAGGGGCATGCCCTGCCCAGCCAGGGCAGAGTGCAGGACACAGCCACAAGTGGCTGATCCAGGGAGCCTGGGGGTGGTGGCTTCCGCTGCTGCATGGACTCTGGGAGGGCACGCAAGGCACATGCCCCCAGATCTGCATGTGGGGTGTGGCAGGCTGGGGCCAGGGCTGCACCAGGCTGTTCCTGGCAGGGGCTGGGCTGGGCTGTGCTCAGGGCAAGCAGCAGCGACACTTGGAGGGGGCTATGGGAAGGGCTGAAGCCACCCCAAAATTCACTGTACCCCCCCATAACCCCTCTCCCAGCACTGCCCAGCCCAACATCTCCACCAAGAATAGCTTGACACTGCCCCAGTCCCATGCTCTGCTCCAGCTAGGCAGTGCCTGCCCCTGCCCCTGCCCCTGCTCCAGCCCCAGCCCCAGCCCCAGCCCTACTTCCTCCCTCACCACAGGGACATACAGGAGTGGGGCTATGAGGGGGGCTGAAGCCACCCCAAAATTTTCTGTAGACCCTATCAACCCCCATCCCAGGACCACCGCCACCCACAGCCTAGCCCAGCCCCAGCCAGGAAGAGCCCAGCGTGGCCCCAGCCCCAGCCTACCTCACCCCATGCATAGATCTGGATGCACACACCCCCCATGCCCTCCCAGGGTGCATGCAGTGGCAGACCCCACCTCCCGCATGGCTGTGCCATGCCTTGCCCCAGCTGGGCAGCCCCTGCCCCAGCCCCACTCCCTCCCCCTACAACAAACTTACCTGCTGGACCCGGCTGCTCTCCACCTGGCTGGCTGTGCTCCTGGCTGCCCGCATGCTGTGCAGTGGCTGCATGCACGTGTGCGGAGTCCTATATACGCCCTACGACCCTTTTAAGTATCCCTAGAAGTATGCATACCCCAGGTTGACAGCCACCGCTTTATAATCATCACAGAATGCCTGTACTGTACTGTAATGTCTGTACCCAAAACATGGGTTGGGTGAGTAGGGCTCCAGCCCTAAAGACTGCTTCTGGATAGATGTTCACCTGAATGCACCAAGCAGTGGCATAAGTTTAATAGAATTGTTCTGACAATAGAAGTTAACTTTTTACAACATAGGCTGATTCTGAATTAAAGGATATTCCACTGCAAAGGAAGATCATAAAATTAATAATCTAATCATCCAAACAAGTATGGCAAAATACAGAGAATTATGAGCAATCACACCAACCTTTTCATAAACACTGTGAACCCCATCTTTCCTTCTAGCCTTGTTTTTCTTGCAAATCCTTCCAGGCAGATAGCATGAGTAAATGCCTGTAAAGGTCAAACCGACCAGTTCACAGAGATGGAAATATTTCTCCCACCTACCAAGTCCCAATTTGGCAGTGGAGCTACTGTACCGCACTAACATTCATAGTTTCTCTTCCCTCTCCACTCCCAATTCTGGGTGAAAAATCACTCCTGTACAGAGGGCCAGCTGAATGTCTATGGACAACTTACACCCCTCTCTCAGTTAAACTTAACTTCTAGGACCTGTGCATCTTAAATACACAAGGGGTTTAATTGGACCTTTTGTTCAGCAGTGAGTTTCTTTCATGATGCAGGCTGAGTGCATTGGACAAGGCAATCAAAGTAGGCACAAAAGGCAGCCATGCTGTATTCCATCCTCAGTCTCCCTGCTACATTGCACAAAATCCCTGCGCATGGTGTCTGGAGGTCCTAAACAGACTCCCTGTATACTGGCTTGGCAACCTCCCAAGGGGAGGAAAAATGTGAAAGCAAAGGTTTATAAAATGGTAAAAATCTGAGCCAGAGTAAAAGCTGGAGTGCAATGTGAACATCAACATGCCACATTATTTAAAAAAAAAATCAGTTTGTTCATGTTTGAATGGCTGAAAAAAAGAAAGGATTTAGGACCAGTCTCATTTTTGCAATCCTGAAATTTACGAGTGTTTCACTAAAAGTTCTGTTTTCCACCCCACAAATTGATTGTGCACACTAAGACATTTAATTTAGAAAAGCAGCTCTTGGGCATGAACAATGACAACTTTTCATGCAGATTTTCATTATGCAGACTAAATACATGCTAATTACATACGATGCAGTACATCATACCAATCTACTATATCATGGCAATAATCCATTATGATATGAAGAGAGGCATGATAACACTTCTTCTGAAAGTATATGAGATGTAATGGGCTATATACAACCTTGCTAGAAGCAGCAAATCAATCCTATTGAAAAGGACCCAGTATGATTGTAGTGAGTTAGCCTTAGCATCAGAGTGCTTCGGTGTCTGCACTGGCCAGAGTGCTTATACTTGTGAAGGGGGTTTAGTCCCCTAAATTGAAATGGTGATTTTTAATTGCGGCAATTAAAAATCTACCTTTCAATTTAGGGGCTTTTGTCACCGGTACGATGAGGGGCCTGATCTTCCCCCCCGTGTAGTCTTCCCACGTCTTCCACGTGGACAGTGGCAAGCTGCTGGTGATCCAAGCAGCCCCTGAGCTACAGGGAACCCCAGTCCTTCCTTCTGGGGTGACAGTGCCCCCCAGGGCTGCCTGGGTGGGCTACTAGTGGGTGGGTGCTGCCCCAGCTTGGGCTCAGGGAACAGTTGGATCGGGCTAGGTGCTGCCTCTGAGCTGGAGCAGCACAGTCCCACTAGCAGCCTATCTGGGAAGCCCCAGGGGGTGCTGCTGCCGCAGAGGGAAGGACCAGGGGCCCCTGTAGGTCAGGGTCCACCAGCAACTCACCTGTCAGCCTCAGGAGAGGCAAGCAGGCTCCACAGGGGAAAAACAAACAAAAAAAGAAGGATCAGGCCCCTCACCACTTTTTTGTTTTTCCAGTGGAGCCTGCCCGCATGAGCTACCACTAGGCTGTACAGCCCCTGAGCTGTAGGGGGACCTGGTCCTTCCCTCCATGGCAGCGGTGCCCCCCAGGGGTACTAGCTTCATGGGTGCTATCCCAGCTTGCAGGTAGCACCTGCTGCACCCAACTCTTCCCTGAGCCTGTGTGGGGAACAGCACCTAGCGGGCTTCTAGCATGCAGGCTCAGGGAAGAGTTGGATCTGGCAGGTGCTGCCTGTGAGCTAGGCCAGTACCCATGCAGCTAGCACCCTACCCAGGTGGTCCTGGGGGGCACCACTGCTGTGGAGGGAAGGACTGGCAGCTCAGGGGCTGGGTGGCCTGGTGGCAGCTCATGCAGGCAGACTTTGCCAGAAAAAAAAAGCAGGGAGGGGCCTGATCCTTTTTTTTTCCTGCGGAGCCTGCCCATCTCTCCCATGGCCAGGAGGTGAGTTGCCGGTGGGCCCTGGTCCTTCCTTCTGCAGCAGCAGTGCCCCCACCAGGGCTGCCTAGGTAGGCTGCTAGTGGGCTGGTGCTGCCCCAGCTCAGAGGCACCATCGGGCCCAATCCAACTGTTCCCCGACCCCGAGCTGGGGCAACACCTGCCTGCTGGCAGCCCACCTGGATGTCACTGCCATGGAAGGAAGGTCCTGGGCTCCCTGCAGCTAGGGGCCACTTGGCCCCTTGGGAGATGTGGGCAGGTGCCATGAAAAAAGAAAAAAATCAGGCCCCTCACCACTTCTGCCTTCAGCCTGCCTCTCCTGCATTGTAGGGGGGAGGGAGGAGCTGTCAAAAGGTTGCAGCATTACAAATAGCTACATTGCAAACTAAACTGCATGCGGATGCGGTTTAGTTTCCAACGTAACAAACTCATTTAAATCGTAAAACCCCCCCGCACATGTACATTGTGACACAAATCACAAAAATGGCCAATTTTTGTCACGTGTACAAGCACCCATAGAATCATAGAAAATTAGGGTTGAAAGGGACCTCAGGAAGTCACCTAGTCCAACCCCCTGCTCGAAGCAGGACCACCCCAAACTGTATCATCCCAGTCAAGGATTTGTCTAGCCAGGTCTTAAAAACCTTCAAGGATGAAGATTCCACAACTTATAAATAGGGACCACTGTAATTCAGGCTCTGGTGCAGGGAAAAGTGGGCTCTCTGTGGGCTCCCCAGAGACAATTTCAGGTGTTTTTCAAGGTGGGCTGGTCCACATCTCTTACTGGGTGAAGAAGCCCACCATAGGGCTAATTACCTTTGAACAGCAGCACACGGGCTGTTCTTCATTTGTTTTAAGAAAGTAAAGCTCACCACTTATTACGGAGGGAAAAAAAAAGTGGTAAGGAGTCTGATCTTTTTTTTTTTTCCTCCTGGAGCCTGCCTGCTTGCCTGAGCTGAGCAAGGCCTGGTGCTTCCCTCCGTGGCTGCAGCACCCCCCGGGATCACCCGGATGGGCTGCTAGAGGACAGGTGTTGCTCGGGGGCAGTGCCGCCACAAAGGGAAGCCCTGGGCCTTGCGCAGCTCAGGCAGGCTCCAGCAGAAAAAAAAAAGATCAGCCTCCTCTCTGCTTTTTTTTTTTTTTTTCTTCAGTTGAGCCTGCCTGAATGAGCTGCCAGAGTCACATAGCCCCTAAGCTGCACAGGGCCTGGTGCTACACCCTGTGGTGGTGACGCCCCCTGGGACCTCCTGGGCCAGGTACCAGTGGGCAGGTGCCACTTGGGGGGTGCTGCTGCCATGGAGGGATGAACTGGGGTCCCCCACAGCTCAGGGACCACTTGGCCCACTGGCAGCTCCTTCCCCCCCCCCCCCCAACATGGGAGAGACAGATAGGCTCTGATGGGGGAAAAAAGTACCAGGCCCCCTCAGGCTTGTACACGTGATGGGGTTTGGTTCTCCTTAAATTGAAGAGGTGGGTTTTTAAAAACCCATCATTTCAATTTAGGGAGAACTAAACCTCCATTGCATGTACAAGCTCCCTTAAATAACAAACCAAATACAATACATATGTAATGCCTTTGGTCGCTGCCGTGCACTGCAGCGAGGGGTCCGGAGCCTTAGAGGCCATCAGGCAGGTACTTGTGATGCTTGGAGTGGAATTAGGCACGGCACGCTTATCAGTTACAAAGCAAGATTGTTTACTTACGCCATCAAGGTGGTGAATGACGGAGGTCAAAGATACTTAATTAGTTACAGCTTAGAGTTCCTAGGTCGGTCTGCAAAAGTGTTCGGGCAGAATGGTCGGGCTGGCAGTCGTTGATTTACGTCTTAATTTGGATCGAAGACGGGGCGACTTTGGCAATTGATCAGATTGTCAAATTACTCTGATACGTATGATCAGAGGTCTCCAAGGTGTGTGCGGAGGTCTCCGACTTTGCAGAAATGCAAGTGGGTTTTATTTGTGTAATAGCCAATTGCTTTTCGCCATGTCATAAATTTAATTAGAATCTCCAATTATATAGCGGTTTTCGCTAGGGTGTTATTTTAGGGCTACTACCCTGTATTACTCTGACCAGTTATAATGATTTATGTAAAGCACAGAAGGTTAAAGTTTCATTTCTGTTAGTGGCGCAGCTATAAATCTCTTGTTGGCATGCACAGCAGAGAAGGCTGTTACTATCATTTTGTTAACCCTTAGTTAACCTAGTGCAAAATAAAACTGCTTTAAATAGTATCTCTTGCTTGTGGCATGGGCACTGCTTAACTGGGTTGTGACACCTTTAACCATTCAGGAGTACGGTCTACTATTTGGGGGTCTATGGTCCTCTTGTAGAGGTAGAGCTAGCAGCACAACTGTCGCAGGGCACTAGGGTGTCCTGCTCCTTTTAAGGGCTGGAACTGCTAGAGAGAGAGACCTAGCAGTCAGCTGCGAGCCCCAGCTGCTGGTTACCAGGGCAGCCAGAATGAGTTACTTGGCCCACACCTGCCAGTGGTCAGCTGACCAGAAGGGGCAGGGCCGGGCTCATATATAAAGCCCAAGGCTGAGGCCAGGAAGGCAGTTCTCTGCCAGCAGCTAAGGGGAAAGGAGCTCTCCCAGAGGAAGCAAAGGGGAGAGGCCCGACTGCAAATGCAGCTTCTGGTACTGTTGAGGGACAGAGCATGCCCTGTGTGGCTCGAATTATATTATAGCCAGGCGGCTTGAGTTATGTTATAGCTTTGGGACTTGCAGGTTGATTTCTGTTTATAAGACCGGTGGTTTTGGTGAGGCTATTTGGGGAAGGAGGAGGCCTCATTGGGGACCCACTGCAGTGTGGGGACCACGGTGCCAGGGAGGGCGCAGCATTCGGGGTGCACAGGCCCTGGCGCCAGGGAGGGTGCTGTGTGAGATGGGGGTACACAGACCCCCAGACCCAGTGTGGGCAACGTGAGAGACAGGGCTGCGGAGAGCCCAAAGACAACCTGAGGCCGAGCGAAACCAAGGCCTCGGAGGGACACTGTGGAAGTACTATCTGCGAGGCTTGGGGCATGATAAAGGGGTGGTTTGGAGCCACACATATAGCCCATAAGGCTGGGGTGTCCCGTGACATCTATTTTGGAACGGGACCCACAAGGGGTCTGGGGACCTTGGGGTTCAAGGAAATCCATCGGGACCGTGTCCAATGGAATGTGAAGGCAGCCTCCCTGTATTATAAATCTATCAAGACATGGTGGGTAAGAATAGAGGGTGCCCATCAGGCTGAATTGGCATGGGCAAGGGGCCTTAGGAGTAACATGGCCATCCTTAGGGACCCCATCCTGTGACAACCACCTATTTAGGCCGCCTCACACTTCTTACAAAAAGACCTGATTTTTTCAATTGCTTATAACTTTGCAAAACTTTGATATTTGGCTAACATTTTTCATACATGATGTCAGCCTCAGTTTGATTTCTCTTTATTTTCATCGAAACCATTTTAGCTGTTTCAGAGAAAAAAAGAAGGAAAAGACATATTTATAACCTAGGCGCAACAACTTATAATTTTTTTTTTCTTCAAATGCCCCATAAACTACTACCCTTTGGAGCTGGGATGTCACCCTGATGTCAGAAAATGCACTTTTTGCCATCCCTATGAAAATAAATTCAAACTTGGCCAACTTATTAACAATACTACTCGAAGATCAAAAGTCATAGGTTAGATACCCTAAAGAGATAAAAAAAATCATGAGCAAGGTTCCAAAGTGTCACGGCGGGGTCCTCGCGGAGGGCCGTGAGCTCCTTAAGGTCCCTCGCTCCGTGTCAGGCCGGCCCAAGGCACCCTCTAATTCTCGCCC
>NW_005841948.1:2193464-2193777 GCF_000455745.1 Alligator sinensis
GGACTCCTATGGTCACCCGGTATAGTGGGTGCTCCCCAAGCACCCTAGCCTTATGGGCTATGCGTGGCTCCTACCAGCCCCTGATACCACGCCCCAAGCCTCGCTGATGTGATAGACGTTGTTAGGTCTCCCAGCCCGCTTCCCGGGCCTCCTCACTAGTGTAGCCCACTCTGGGCTCTCTGTAATACCCAGCCTCTTACTGGGATCTGCTGCGCCCCCCTCGGGCTTCTCGATAAACCGATATGGCCCTCCCCCTCTCTGGGGCTTGCCGTGCCCGCCTCGGGCTCCTCAATGAACCGATATGGCACTCCCC
>NW_005841948.1:2199300-2202800 GCF_000455745.1 Alligator sinensis
AACCTGCAGCTGGGCTCGTTACCTTGGCGACACTCAGCTGGGCTCGTTATGACCTGCCAGGGCTCTCTCTCCCTGGCAGTTTCTACTCCCTAGGAGCAGAGCTCCGAGGTGCTCTGCGACACAAAGAAAAAATGAAATTTAACCTAAAAAAATTACAAGATTTTTTTTCCACTATACCTTCTACTACAGAGTGAAAAGTCAATTCATAAGACACAAAAATGCATACCTGTCTGGTTAAGTGGGGGCTCTGGTTCACCACTAACAAGGGGAATGTAAGCAGGTAGCATCTTCAGCGGCATTTTAAAGCCTAAGGCACCCAAAGTCCCTTGACATCTTAGTTTTTCTCTGGGAACCAACTCTCCTTCTCTCACCTGCCATGACTTGATGTTCCTTGGTTCTTGAAAAGGAGGCTGCCCTATGGCTTCCCAGACGAGAGCTATGCTCTCACACACCAAGGTGAAGCGCTTTTGCCTTAAAGGCTAATTGCACACTCCGACCTTCCCTTAACATGCCCCATGCCTTGCAGGTGTTTGTCGTATGTCTGTGTTGGGACTTCAGTCTACTTGGCTTCTGCCCCTTTCTTTCTAGCTAGGTCCACCAGCCTAGACCCACTAGATAGGGCCAGGCTCCAACGCTCTAACCCTTTATTATGCTCTGGGCTCGTGGCCCTATACAGTTTTCCCAGACTCTCTGTTGAGGCTTCAGCCTGTCCAGCCTCATCCCCTTTTTATAGGGCTAGGCCCGTTAGTCCAGACCTACTGTATCAGGTTCGGCTTTAAGGCACTAGCCCCCAAATGGGCCCTTGGGCCCTTGTCTGCTGCACACCTCTGGTGCTGAGCTCTCCAGCCCCTCTGCAGCTGTGCCCCGTGGACGCTAATGAGGTCTCCACCTCCCCTATAGCCTCATCCACAAACCACCGATTTACAAATGCAACATAAATGGTAAGCCCCTGGGCTATTACAAAATAAAGATAAAGAAGGCAATCTTCCTGCTTACAGTTCTATGGATGTCTCTGTGTCCCACCGTCTACTGCTCTCCTTTGAAGAGCTGCTGCAGCTTCTCAGGGAGTTCTCAGGAGTCCACCTTCTCAGCCAGCTTCCCCCTAGCCAGTTCAGACCAGGGTTTATATAGCTCTGGCCAAAATAGGGCTCTTGACGCCCCAATCAATTGACCAGCCAGCCAGGCTCAGCTTTTAACCCCAGCTCTGCTGGCCTGCTGTGCCCTGAAAGTTCTATTCTTAAAGGAGCTGCTGTGCTTCCTAGCAACAGGGCTCAGGTTCCCCATTACAGGGGAACTGATATATATTTCCTATTTCTTTCTTGACTCTCTTCCCTCTTACTTTCCCATCTGACCCTCTTGTACCAAACATATAAAATGCAACTGGAAAATGAATAATGCCATCTAAGAATAAAAGCCCTCTTCTTAAGTATCAATTTTTCCCATTATTTTTAATAAAGATTTATACGAACTGTAATGAGTTTTACATGTAAGAATGTCTTTACAGCATTAAACATCTTGCTGGAAACACGCTGCCCTAAACAGAGCTTTCTGGAACTCAGTGCAGTCGTTTTATTTAGAATCCTTAGTGTAAAGCAAATACATAATCACACTTAAATAATTTTAAATAATTCTCGTTGTTTATAATTTTGATCAACTACGCAACTCATCACATCATGAAAGTTCCTCTTGCTGGCATGAAAATCCCATGACTCTTAATCAAATCCTAAGAGCTAGTAAGACTTTTCTGCAGCACTGTCCCAGGCCACAGCAAGCACTGTAACTTACTTGGGTCAGGAGTCAGGGGAAACTGGGAACCTGAGCTAGTGAGAGAATCAAGCTGGCTAGGGAAACCACTTGCTTGGCAGGGAATACTGAAGTCAGAAGGGGAGGTAGGATAATGGGACTGACTGGAACTTCTTAAAGAAGGACACTGTTACTGGATGCCCAGTGGAATAATAGGAAGTGATCATTTAATTAAATGCTGTATCAGAATGTATATTCATAAGAGATCACAAATTATTGCACAGACAACCTTAATCCTGGCATTTCCTAAATTTTGAATCTTTAATTTGAGACCTTAATTTCTAACATAATGCATATTTGTGTGATGTAGACATTTAATTCTCAAAAATGTTAATGAGAATTGTGCATACATAACATCCATAACATCCCTATCTTTCACAGGATTATAGTTGTGGTAATTATTGTATCAGAAGTTTGTGTTCTTTTAAAAAGAACTGAGCTATGTCTTCTCATATAACAAGAAGAAAAACTGGGTTGTTGATTTGCTGATTCATTATTTACTGAATTCCTAAAATAAAGTTGGTAATGAGCTTTCATCTTATGTGATCAACTGGACACAGGATGTAGTTTGCTAGATCTGTTCACTAGCAGGTAAACTAGATTAGGTTCTTGCAGCCACCTAATTAACCTTTATTGCTAGTGCTTCAGTTTACTGGGATTAAGTTTGTAACCCTGGAATCCACTATAAAATTAAATAGTGTGCTTCATAGGTGGTCTCATTTCATTATATTTCCCCTCTTTAGTTCAGTACTGTAGATTCTTACTTAATTTGATAAAGAAGTCTCTGGGGGGAAAACAGATAAAGTTCACATGTATTTACAATCTGATATTAATAAAAGCCTATAGCAATAATAAATTATAGGTTCCTTTTATTTGTCTCCTGGTTTCTAAGACTTAATAGCAAACACGATCATGTTTCAAGCTTTATTATGCAAGTATGTGGGTATACAGTCATACTTTATTTTAATTTTACATTGGGACTATTGTGTATTTGCATGAATTTGAGAGTTGGGCCTTCAAGAAAAGCACCAAATACTGTGAGACTGACAATGATATTATGATAGTGGCACTGTATGTTGCAAAGTCATGTGACAGCTGCGGGCTGGAATGACCTACCCAAGTTTAGAAGAAGGCCAGCGGCAGGCTCTAGGACCCTGCCACTGCCGCAGTTTTATTTCCCCAGTGACATGGGGTGAGTGCACACAGAAGGCACCCCCTGCTGTTCTGATGCTACATCCACAGGCCAGATCCAAAGGTTGCAAACTGAAGCACATCAGTTGCTAACCCCTGATCTAGAGAAACTGGGATACTGGAGGCAAATTAGCAATATGAAGCAGAAGCTAACAAGCTAGGGAAGAATAATACCAAGCATAACTACCTTCCACGTACAAGACTCTGTTAAGAAATAATAAGGGTTGTAAATATATTCAAGTGCCTGATACATTGCAGACACTATGGGTCAAATTCAAAGTCTATTGAAACACATTTCAGAAGGCTTTGGATCAAGATTTGTGTACATAGAAAACAACACGAAGCTGGCAGTATCATAGGGAACTGTGTCAGAAATGGAAACATTTTAAGAAATAAACAGCTAAGGCACCCAAGCAACTTCACCTAGCCTCTCTAGTGACAGCATGTAATAACCATATGCATTGCAGATTATCTTTTGTCAGATTATTTATCCTTACAGCATTCCT
>NW_005841948.1:2202831-2226996 GCF_000455745.1 Alligator sinensis
TGCAGGATCAGGGCCCAGGGTTTAGAATACAAACTTCAAAATGCAGTTTTACTGACTTACTATGGCTTTTCTCCTAGTTTCTTTCCCCAATACCAGGGAAAAATTATGAAATTGTATAGTAGGAGAAAGGCCTAAAATACTTTCTTGTGTTCAACTAAGGTAGGTTATACAAGCATGTAAAACAATCTTCCTGGCATTGATCTGCTGAGTATAATACATTAACACATAGTACTTTATGCATAAGCAAAAATAAATCAGTGCACATTCTCTATAATTAATCTGGTCATGGAAACTTATTAGACAAGGTCAAAGTCTGTTCAAATCAATCTTCATAGGTTTAGCTTGCTTTGCATTGCAAGATAAATGTTTTAATCACTCCAGACCTAGAATCCAAATAAATAGTGTTTCTAAAAGAATCTTTGGGCCTTGTCACATGGTCATTTTGGGTGGCTCCTGGAGCTCTTAACCCTGGGTTGTCTGAATTTTAACACCTACAACTAGTTTTAAACACTCAGGCCTCCAGGCCCCTGCTGGCCTGAAGTGTGACTGCTCAAAAACTCAAGCCAGCATCCATCAACATTTGTGTGGCTCAGTGTAATACATAACAAGACCCTTTTAGACACACAGATAAATCCAAAGCTTGGCAGGTTTTATGTTTGGTTCAGCTGAAGAGAGTAGGGTGAAAAGGCAGCTCCACATAAAGCCAGGTGAATAACTGATTTTGGGACCTGGTGGCTGAATCAAAAATAAAAAATAAAAGTTTTGGGCCTACTTGAAACTAATGCTTTTCTTTTTTAATAAAAAATATTTGGGGTCTGACATAATGTTTTCTTTAGTTTTACTTTGTATTTAGGTTTGTTTAGCTATTTATTTATTTAAAAGAGCAAATGACATCTGGAAATAAAGGGCTAGAGTCACAAGGGCAGTACAGTCTCCCTTTGTGAAACAGAGGCAGAGCATGTGGTGGGGACCCTCCTAATTGCTTGGGGCTAAAGCAGTCTCTTAGGAGAAAGGAAAATGGGTTCACAACTCTCCTTTTCCTCGTACAGAGTAGGCATTTGAACTCAGATCACCCCTCTCTCAAGAGAATGCTGTGGCAATTTAACTATAAAGAATACACAGAGGCAGGTCTCTTCAGTGTCTCCTGTCTACGTTGCATACAATACTTAAATATTCATTGTTCCAAGAACTGCAAGTCAGATGTCCTCCCTGCCAAGGGAGTGCCCTAACCGCCCACGTTAGAGCCATTCTCTTTCTTTTTTGGACTACTGAATGTTCAATTATTTATATACAATGGAGCAGTTCAGAGGAGGGACTGAGAAGCCATGTCCAGTCTGCCCCTTCAGTGCTCAGAGACAGCTGCTGGAAAAGGAGTCCTATTTTCTCCCTCCTACTCTGCCATCTCCAAGCCCAGAGCTGAAGTGCTGTGGGCACTCCAGGAATATCCCCTGCCACCTTGAGAGCTCTGTCTCTGAAGTGCTTGACAGCATCAGTGGGGACCATCTGTATCACTTCAGTTCCAAGTTTGGAGCATGCAAAGTGGGTGGGCAGGGCTATTTTTTGGTGGCAGTCTCAAGTACCCCACAGAGACAGTGTAAACAGGCCTGAAGAGACATCCCCATAGCCTGGAAATCAGGGAACTCCACTGAGTGGTAGGAGGCCTAGATTCAAATCCTGGCTCTGAATCTGGTGGAGGTGGAATTTGATTCCTGATCTCCCACCTCCAGATGTTTGCTCTAACCACTGGAAATTGATGGGTTAAGGGACCACCATGTCCTTATTTTTGTGAGCAGCTCCTAACTTCTATTTAACCCTAGCTTGGAAAATTAAACCTTTTATTTCAGAAATACCAAAAAGAACTGTTTCAACATTTCTGCATCTTTTTCATGTTGGGGGTCAAATGGTTTTACGAAATCAATACAGAGTCACTAATAGTTTTGGATCCCCCAAAACTGCATTTTTGACAGAAATTATTCATGGAAAAGATTTTTCTTATTCCCCTAATCCTGGGCCAACTAAGAACCTAAACAACCCAGGCTGCAAACGAGAGAAATCTAAAGCCTTAAACACTTAAATTGGTCTAGGTTATGCCAGATGCAGTGATCCCATAGGGACAACTGCACCAGCCAAGGAGCAGGCAGAGAGGTTTACACCTTCACAGAGGGACGGGAAGTGTCTTGCCCAGAAATAGCATAGGTTGTGTGAGAATCTTTAGCTGCCTAAGACAACTTCGTGAGCCTATTCTCAATAGCATATTCATGGGTGCTATAAGATTAACATTGCACAGAGAACTTGATGGTACAAATTGATAAATACCTGCCAGTTTCTGAGCCCCTTCAACTCTGACTAGATTCAAGGGAAACTGAAAGTACATATCATGCAAAAGGAGGCCAGATTTCTATATCCCCCACCTAACAGTCTAAAATAATTCCAACTTTCAAACCCAGGGCTGGTTCAGTTGTGTAATGGTGCCAAATCTTCTGTCCTAAACTTTACTGATAAAAGAGCCTTAGAATCTAAGCTGTGACTCAGCATCTTTGAATTAAATTCAAGTAACAGGACTTTTTCTCATTAGGGCCAAACTCTAAAACGGGGCTCTCTGGCTGTGATGTAATTCATGGCCACAAGCCAATGAAAAGCAGTGTGTATTTATGTTGCAATATGAGCTGTGTTCCTGAGAGACTGGAAAAGCCTGAGCAAACAGCTGTGTCATTTTAATTCCTTACTATTTCCAGAGTTTTTATAACAGCCCCAGCTACTTTCTATTCCTATCAAAAACTGATAAATAAAATGAACCTACTTAAAAAAAATAAAACCCACTTGGTTTCATATGCTGGCAAAATGAAACTGAAGCACAATATGTGCTGTTAACAATGCACATTTTGATCTGATTTATGCTAATACTGAGTGTAAGTTACTTCTTAATGCTGATCCACTGACTTTTTTCTTTCCTCCTTTTCCTCTTCATCTCTGTTTCCTTTCTGCCCTGATCTTTCTCCTTCCTTTCCCCCTTTCTTCTATGCTAAAAACTAAAGGCCTAAAACTAGAGGTGGTGAACTCACTCAACTCGTAGAAGTCAATGGGCATTGAGAGCCTTTAACAGCCTGTGGGGCAGGCCCTAAAACAGAAATCCCTTTCCTGCCAGTTCCGGGTAGGATGTTAAATGAGATTCTTTAGGTCTGTTTATTGTGATGCAACAGTAGGTATACCTTATGACACAGGGTAATGACATATAAGATGACATATTTATATAGCCGGAAGTACCCCAAAGTGGTTTGCAACATAAGTAGAGAAATATTTCTTCTACCATTAAAAGATAAAAACTTCTGGAGAGAGAAATAACAACTGCTCTAATATTGGACAGTAGCACTTCCCAGTAATTTAGGGAGAAGAGCACTATGCACACTTGAAACTTCAGAAGACAATTTTAAGTTACTAAAATGAATGGATGGAAACTGGTCAGTAAACTGGTTATCATCTTGCAATCTTGCCAAGTGTGCCATGGGATACATAATGAGTTACATAGTATGATATCATATTACTTTTCATTTGAAAGACTGCAGCTTCAACAATAAGTTACCTAATGCTATGCAGCCTTGGGGGGACCAGAAGGGTTTGGGAGAGACCTTGTTTCCCCTAGCGCCCCCCGGGATAACAAGGAATAACGGCCACAAGTTGTTGTAGAGTAGGTTTAGATTAGACATCCGTAAAAACTACTTCACAGTTAGGGCGGCTAGGATCTGGAACCAACTTCCAAGGGAAGTGGTGCTGGCTCCTACCCTGGGGGTCTTTAAGAAGCGGCTTGATGCCTACCTGGCTGGGGTTATTTGAGCCCAGTTTTCTTCCTGCCCAGGCAGGGGGTCGGACCTGAAGATCTGCAAGGTCCCTTCCAACCCTACTTCTATGATTCTATGATTCTATGGTTGAAAACTACAGCAAGGACTCACTGGGGAAGTTGGGTATCTAATGGATCACCACTATTACCTTCTGCAGTGCTTGTGTTTTAGTTGCAAACTCCACTTCAAATACTTACTAGCTTTAACACTAATTACTTTACAAGATCTGACAAGTTCACAGCTACAGAATGCTCTCTAATAGATAGATAGATAGATCTAGATCTAGGGACCTACTCAAATCACTATTCTCTGGATTTCACAAAAAACACGAAATTGGACATTGTCTATGAAATAAAAAAAAAAACAACCCAACACCTTACTAGAAATAAAATGCTGGCTCCCCACTGATTGGCTGAGAGGGCTGCCTGTCGCGCGGCCCTGCCCCTCTCGGCCAATCAGTGGTGCGGTGCAGGGCTGCATGACAGGCAGCCTCTTGGCTAATCAGTGGGGAGGCATGGGTCCACTGGGACCCCTCAGCTAACCAGAGGAGTGGGTGGCCTCTGCCACGATAAGCCCACAAAAATAGTGGCCAGCCCCGCAATCAGTCCATGAAATTGGCCATCTGCCTCCTCAATTTCGGTAGGTTGCTGTACACATACACACACACACAGTCATGTTATAAATTGTTTAATTACATAATAACTATTAAAATGTCATTTTAATGTGGGTATGTTGCTTTTCTATTTGTTTTATATTAATTTTCAAGGACATTACAAAGTTAATGGCAGTGCAGTGACACCATATCCCTCATAAATGTAAGAAAGATTTGGATGTAAATACATGTTTTACTCTGAAAGACAATATTGGCCAGGACAGGACTCTAAGATTATCCCTCTTATTCTATTCAAATAGTGTTATGGTAGTTTTTCAATTTTTTTAGAATAATAAATAAGTAGTTACTTCCATGTGTCTGATTTGTATATTTCTTATTTGAAACATAATCCACAAAATATTTATCAGCTATTTGTTTTAATTAGAAAACATTACCTCTTCATAATTAACAGACCCCCTTGTGTGTTGCCTAACTTTAAAACAAAGCTTTTCTCAAAGCAAAGGAATCAAAACATATCACATGTACATGTGACAATAGCCTATGCATAATAAAATCAAGTATCTTGTCTGAAAAATTAAGTATAGCAGAGTTGTTTAAAAAAAGAGAGCACCTCTGGCATTTTGTTAGCATCTGGTGTTTCTCCTCAAAAAAATTTTAAAAAGAGACTTGCCCAGACTGCTGTTGAGGCCCCAGTCTGGATATACACCACTGTCTCTCTAATTTTTTTCTGTCCTTTTAAGGAATAATCTTTAGGTTCTGAGCTCCCCCAATTCCAGGTGAAGTAAACGGAAACACAAGGTGCTCAGTACCTTACCGGACAGGGCCCATTCTCTGCCTTGTTCCATCCCCTTTGTGCTGCTTGACAGAAATGGGCCAGACTTCTCAACCTAGTCCATTTACACACCCTTCTCATGCAATACTTTACAGTTATCTTCTGCTGGTAAGAAGGACTTTGGGGAACATGAGCAGCCAGTCTTTAATGCAGAGGACCTCAGACTACTATAATTTATATTGGGGCTGGGATGAAGAATCTTACTCATAAATCTTGGAGAGACTGCTGCTTCCCTTTGGGTACCTAACTGGTAGATTTCTAGCCATGTTCATGGGTGTTTGCGGCACTTACCCCTGCACTGGGGATGCATTTGCATGTGTACATAGACTGGGCAAACACAATAGGTAGGGTGACTGTGGCAGGGCACTTGGTGGTGTCTGCCACTTCAAGGGCTAGATCAAACACTCATCAGGTGTTTGATTACGGCAACCATTTTAGAACTCCAGCCATCTATATAAACATGAGCCGTTTGCTGCTGGGAATGAGGCACGAAACATTGCCTGGCTGAACTGCTGTATGGGAACATCTTGCAGGTAGGCGCAGGAAGCTCTGGTCCTGGGCATGACCTAAAACTACACCCTGCCAGGAGTGGGTGGTCTGGTGGGACTCCCAGTGGCGTGGGAGCCCCCAGGAAATACCAGGCCAGTTACCACCCTGGTGAAAGGCGGATAGGGGTGCCTTAACCCCAGCCCTCACCTTTGGCTGGGTTATATGTTCCATCTAATCCAGGGAAGGCTAGGTAAGCTTCTTGAAGTGCCTGAGCCTGCTGGGGTGAGTGACCCTGTGGAGCCAGGCATGCTTTGTGAAGCACCTGAGCTGGGAATGGGGGACCCTAATCCCTCAGTGCAGGCAGGAGGCTTGAACCTAATCAAGGGACCCAACTGGTCAATGCTGGGGCCAGGACCCAGATAGGGATCAAAAGGGCCAGGGGCCCACTGTGAGGGATGCCCATATACAGCAAAGCAGCTCAGGGTCCTGACTGGCCTGAGATGGGGCCAGGGCTTAAAGGGAAGCCGAAGGTCCCTGGGAAGGGGCCACAGCTAGTGGGCGAAGGGGATGGTTGAGTTGACCGCCTGAGGTGCCATCTGCGAGGCTTGGGCCATGGTATAGGAGTGCAACGGAGCAGTGGATAGCCCCACAATATCGGGGTGTATAGTAGGCAGCCTCCTGCCTAATTATTACATCAATATTATTACATCAAGGTGTGGCAGGTGGGTGGCTGACCTGTAGACAGGGGGCAGGCTTGCACTGGGCATGAAAGCTTGCCCCTGCCACTGTGACCTTATTTCCCTGGTCTCAAAACAGGACACTCCACTCCACTCTACACAGTATTCCCCTACTCCCGGGATGCCCAAGACAGGTGTTTAAAACAGGACTGTCCTAGCAAAAACAAGATTTATGGTCACCCTAACAGTAAGCTACCCATTAGCTGGGCCTGTCCACGGCTACAAATGCACATACCCAAACAGTGCTCCAAATACCAAGCCACAGGTTAGACATTATCTAGAACCTGGGTCACTTACTTCCTTGGCAGTTCCCTAATCACTGACCCATCAGGGCTAAAACATGGAGTGCCTTCTTTCTCTAATATAATCATTGGTTTGTTATCAGCTATACTTTGATGACTTGCACAGAGTTCTGCATGCAGAAGGGATAAACATATGCAGCTGTGTACCTGCCCACTTAGCACACAGCCTACTATGCATTCTCAGTCTACATGCACATGCTTATATGCCCACAGAGCGGGAATTACAGAATGGCAACCTGTGCATACGTGCCAAAATGCCATTTACATGGCTAGAAAACTGCCATTTAGGTGCACAAAGGGGAACAGAAATCTGCCTCTCATACCTCCTGATTTCCTGCTAGTCTTATCTAACTTTATATTGTCTTCTGTCCAATCCCCCCTCCCATGAATAAGAAAATAGAATGAGAACTGAATAAAAAAGAAAAAGAAGGATAGAACTTAAGGCTTTGGCTGAGGGAAGATTGCACACTATTTGACAGTTTATCTGCCTGAATTAACAGATGAGTGCAGATTACTAGTCAAAAGCATTATACTTACTGAGAAAATATAGAGGAATTAGTCCTTTTAAAGCAGAAGACAGCTAAGGGCACTTGTGCACATGACGGGGGTTTAGTCTCTAAATTGAAATGGCGGGCTTTTAATTGTGATGATTAAAAACCCACCATTTCAATTTAGGGACTTCTGTCACTCTTATGGCGGGGGGCCCAATCCTTTTTTTTTTTTCTTTTGGCGAAGCCTGCCTGTCTGTCCTGCAGGCAAGGGGTAAGCTGCCAGTGGGCTGAGCAGCCCCTGAGCTTCAGGGGGCCCTGGTCCTTCCCTCTGCAGCATCTGAGTGCCCAGGCAGGCTGCTAGTTGGCCAGGGGCTGCCCCAGCTTGGGCTTGGGGAACTGTTGGATCCAGAGGGAGCTGCCGCTGAGCTGGGGCAGCCCCTGACCCACTAGCAGCCCACCCAGGTGGCCCCAGGGGGCACCGCCACCACAGAAAGAAGGACCAGGGCCCATCACAGCTCAGGGCAGGGTCTTCCAGCAGCTCACCCTCCAGATACAGGCAGGCTCTGGGGGGGGGGAAGGATCAGGCCCCTCACCATTTCCCCCCCCACCCCAGTAGAGCTTGCCCATGCAAGTTGCTGGTGGGCTGAGCAGCCCCTGAGCTGAAGGGGGCCCCAGTCCTTCCCTCCATTGCGGTGGGGCCCACTGGGGCTGCCCTGGTAAGCAGTTAGTGGGTCAGGTGCTGCCCCAGCTCAGAGGCAGCACCCACCAGATCCAACTTTTTCCTGAGCCTGCCAGGACTTCCAGCACACCGCACTTTTCCCACTGCCTTCCTGCTACCTGGGACCATCTGGGAACAGGCTAGGTTGCCCCTGGGGCAGAATGGAAAAGCAGCAGGAAGGCAGCTGGGTGTGCTGGTGACTGGAGAAGGCGATGGGAATGGTGCACAGCATGCTGGAAGCCCCGGCAGGCTTGGAGAAGAGTTGGATCTGAAGGGAGCTGCTTCCAAGCTGGGGCAGCCCCTGCCTCACTACCTGCCATGGAGGGAAGGACTGAGGTCCCCTGCAGCTCAGGGGCTGCTTTGCCTGCCAGGAGCCGGTGTGGGTAGGCTCTGCTAGAAAAAAAATGCAGTGAGGAGCCCAATCCTTTTTTTTGTGGAGCCTACCTGCAGCTGGGGGGATGGGGGGGTGAGCTGCCAGCAGGCCCTGGTCCTTCCCTCTACAGTGGCAGCATGCCACAGGGCCACCCAGGTGGGCTGCTAGCAGGCCAGGGGCTGCTCCAGCTCAGAGGCAGCACCCAGCCCGATCCAGCTGTTCGCCAAGCCTGACCATGGCCCCCTGCTGTTCTGGGGCCACTCATCCTGCTGGCAGTTCACCCCCCAGCTGTGGGAGACAAAGGTAGGCTCTGCAAAAAAAGAAAAAGGATCAGGTCCCTCATCGCTTCTGCCTTCAGCCGTTTCTCCTACAGCTGGGGGTGGGGTGGGGGGGTGTCAAGCTGTCAGATTAAAGACTGCAATGTTACAAGTAGCTACATTGCAAACTAAACTACATGGGGATGTGGTTTAATTTGCAATGTAACAAACTTATTTAAATCACAAACCCCACCTCCCGTACATGTAAAGTGTGATGCAATTAAACCACAAAAACAGCCAATTTTTGTCACATGTACAAGCGCCTTAAATGGCTAAGCAGCAGCTCTGAAGAAAAGAACCTGGGGGTTACAGTGGACAATAAAATTAATATAAGCCAACAGTGTGTCCTTCTTATGAAGAAGGCTAATGGCATACTGGGCTGCGTTAGTAGCAGCACTGTCACCAGATCAATGGAAGTGATTATTCCCCTCTATTTGGCACTGGCATTGGAGTGCTGTGTCCAATTTCGGGCCCTCCAGTACCGAAAAGATGTGGGCAAACTGGAGAGGGTCCAGTGGACCCTCTCCAGCCTAGTGCAGGAGAGCTGCCTAGTGCAGGAGGGCTGAACCCAACTGAAGTAGTTAGGGGACAGGGCACCTGATTTATGAGGAGAGGCTGAGGGAACTGGGCTTATTTAGGATGGAGAACAGAAGACTGAGAAGGGATTTAATAGCAGCCTTCAGCTACCTTAAGGGTGGTTCTAAAGTGGGTGGAGCTAGACTGTTCTCAGTGGTGAGAAATGACAGAACAAGGAACAATGGTCTCAAGTGGCTGTAAGGGAAGTTTAGGTTAGATATTGGGAAGAAAATATATGAAAGTGAGGGTACTCCTTGTGGGAGTGCCTGGATAAAATCTGAAGTTTGTGTTTAGCTCAGTGCCGCAAAGGTATTGGTCATTCTTATTTCATCTAATGGTTAGGGGGCAGGCAGAAGTGACATTTTTCATGCAATCGGGCCCCTGAAGGGGCTCTACAGCCATGACCTAACGTGTACAGCTGCAGAATGCTTCTAAAATGGCTGATGGCATGAAAAATAAACCCTCATCTAAACAGGTAACAAATTAAGGTGCTCTGCTTTAGAGCACCTTGGAGAGCTTAATGTTTCCTTGAAAGTAAATTCACACAGGTTCAGGCTATCAGCAGAGAGGGAGTGAAGGGACAACAGCTGGGAGGTAGAGGTAGGGCTAGGGAAAAGAGTGGTCCTGGCCAGTGCCCGTTTGCTGACCAGGAGGGCAGGTAGAAATCTTCAAGAGGAGACTGGATGGTCACCTTGCTGGGGTCACCTGATCCCAGTTGTCTTTCCTGCCTAGTGCAGGAGGGCTGAACCCAATGATCTTCTGAGCAGCCTTTCAAACCCTTACGATCTATGAATCTATAAATAGATTTGAAAAGGGTGTCTTTAAACGTAAAAGTTGGCCTTGTTTCTGCATTTAAAAAACTTCCTAGTACTTCCAAGAGTACAACACAATTACAGTGGATCTGATTCTCCTCCTAGTTATGCAGCTAAACATGCAGTGACTCCAATGATTTATGCTACTGTAAGTGAGAGACCAGTCTGGCCTATTATATTTCCTTTTCCTTTCTTAACTCTATGTAATTGACAGTGAGAAAGGCGCACTGGTCTCTCCAGCATGCTTTCTGTAAAAAGTCTGTGCTTTGAGTTTATACTGCAAACGTTAAAAAGAAACAAAGGAAGTATTTAAATTTTGTCTTGCTTGCCTGGAGCGAGTGTGAAAATCTGAGCTTTAGCTTGGATAGGCAAGGATGTAGACCTTCCTTGACTTTTCACCAGCCACTTATGATTAACGGAAACATTAGCAACCCACCTACCCATTCAATTTGCAGGTCACTGATTTGCTGCTGTCATGACTGGCTTCCCATTGTACACAAGATCTGGTTTATAGCTCTGTCTCATTGTCAAAATTTTGCATGGAATTGGTCATGGTTGCTTTCCTCTTTTCCCACAACATACTGTGGTAACTTGTTCCACAATAGGTAAGAGTTTAGGACTACAGGTAGCAGAACCTTCATGAAAGCCAGACCAAGGCTGTGGAAACTAAAGGCGCTGACAGATGGTCAGGGCCCCACTCTAACTCATGCCCCCTTCCTCCAACTCAGGCAGGACATAGCAGACATTTGCCTGTTGGGTCAGGGGGAAATTGAGCCTGCCTGCTCAATTGCACCACCTCTGGAGGGAGCCTAGTCCATAGTCTGGATACCCTAACTGTGAAGTTTTTCCTAGTGTTAAGCCTGAAACAGTCTTCCAGGAGTTTGTGGCCATTACTTCCAGTTTTCCCCAATGGTGCCCTGGTGAACAGTTGTTTGCTGAGCTCCTAATGTATTCCCCTGATGTAGCGGTAAACTGCTATCAAGTCCCCTCTCAGCCTTCTGTTTTGTAGGCTGAAGAGTCCTAGGTCCCTCAGTCTTTCCTTGTATGGCTTGCTGTGCAAGTCTTTGATCATATGGGTGGCTCTTCTCTGGACTCTCTCAAGCTTTACCATGTCCTTGTTGAAGTGCAGTGCCCAGAACTGGACGCAGTATTCCAGCTGTGGTCTCAACAAGGCTGAGTAAAGCAGAAGAATAACTTCCTTGGCTTTGCTTGAGATGCATTGATTGATACATGCCAGAGTATTATTTGCCCTGCTGGCTACAGCATCACACTGATGGCTCTTATTCATACTGTGGTCTATTATTACCCCTAGGTTCCTTTCAGTTGTGGTGCTGGTCAGTTCGGTGCCACCAAGCCTGTAGGTAAGTTGAGGATTGTTCGTCCCCAGGTGGAGCACTTTACATTTCTCTATGTTGAACTTCATCTGGTTCCAATCCACCCAACTTGCTAGACTGTCTAGGTCCGCCTGTATCTGTAGCCTATCTTCAAGTGTGACCACACTCCTCCATAACTTGCTGTCATCGGTGAACTTGGCCAGTGAACTCTTCACCCCCACATTTACTTCAATAAGGTGGCAAAGGACACAGAATCATAGAAAATTAGGGGTGGAAGGGACCTCAGGAGGTCATCTAGTCCAACCCCCCATTTGACATATGGCAAACCAGCACAACATTTTGCTTTGTGTGTGTGAACTATTTCTTGTGTATTTTCTTTTAATGGTTTAATGGGAGCTGCATGTTGGATACAGTTCCAGCTGACATCAAGTGTATCTGTCTAGTTTGGTGCCTGCAGTTTTGTCAGAATCTCAGCAATGATTAAACATTTTATCCTTACTTTTATACCATGGGCCTTTGTACCATTTTATCTTTTCCTCCCCCTCTCTTTGATTCTGACACTGCCCCCCTTGCATCACAACCTCTAGTGCAGGGGTGGGCAATTATTTCAGGCACTCTTACCGAGTTCTGGAAAGCTGTCAAGGGCTGCATGGGTAGCCCCGCCCCTTGACAGGTGCCCTGCCTCCTGGTCGCCATCTTGTGACCAGAATTCCCTCCCCTTGCCCCGGGAATTATTCCTTTCAGCAAGGAGTTTGGCTATCTCAGCACCAGAAAAATACCAAATTATATTCTAAAAAGTGATCATCTACAACATTCATTAATTTGATTTCAAAAAATATTTTTGTCCTGATTTACATGCGTTTGTGTAGTGTATGCAGAGGTGACTGCACAATAACTTAAAATGAAGTCTTATTCTTGTATATTGTGGGTGTGAGGGTATGTGGGGTCTGAGTGGGCATGGGGGGCAGGTGGCTGGGGTTTGTGTATGGCAGTGTGAGGGGAGGCGTAGGTGCATGAGTATGGAGGGGTGTGCATGTGGGACTCTCCCTATGAGCACACTCTTTGCCCCTGTGCCTGCAGGCAAGCACACTCTCTGCCAGCACGGTCCCATGCTCCGCAGTCTGGGGATGCAGCCGGGAGCTACAGCCAGGTGGTGCTGGAGCAGGATGGGGGCAGGAAAGCAGGGAACTGGCTGGGGGTGGGCAGGGCTGGGCTGCTCAAGCCTGCAAGCCTGCTGAGGGCTCCCTCTGGGTCCTATTGCCCCTGGCTCCAGCCAGCTTTGACAGGGAGCCATGGCAAATAATTATTAATTTACTAATTTTCTTAGGGGCTCCATGGGCCAGATAAAATGGCCTGGCAAGCCGGATGCAGTCTGCAGGCCATATTTTGCCCACCCCTGCTCTAGTGTACTGCTTGCTTCTCTCCCCAGTCCTCTGCTCCTCTCCCCTGTGCTCTTCTTTGAGGATGTAGTGTTGTAATGGCTTGAGTCCTCTCTCTCAGTTTCTCAGTGATTCTATGCCAGTTGCCATGCTGATTCTCCTTAGAAGTGTGAGAGTTCTTAAACTGTAACTAAGTTGGTACAGATGCCTTCATAATTAGATACCAATATGAAACATATCCTTTTACTTTTTGATACCAGATTGTAATGAAAGAGGGGAAATTGAGGCATTTACTTTGTTTGTAGAGCTCATGCTTGTCTGAAGTTTGTATTTCCTAACAGTTGTGCTTTAAGCATGCTGTATACAGAAAACTATTACTTTGGTATGAGAACACTATCTGTACATCAGTAGACTATGTGACTCCAACACCAGACAATGGAGACCATGGTGACACTGTTAAGACAAACTGGGTTGAATGTGCATATGTTGTTATGTTATTGTTCAGTGACTTGTAGCAAGGAAAAAAAGATAAATCTTCCAGCTGCAGTTATAGGAATTTAAGTTGCATCTAGTCCTCACAGTCTGCGGCAATAGCACCTGTTACAGTGAACTCTTCACATTCTATTTTCTCAATACAGAGCATAAGACTCTTTAGAGGTACACACTGACACCATTGCTAAGATTTGATGACATTGTACAAGTGAGAAACTGGTCCATGCTTAAATCATATTTTGATATTGGTGGGAAGCCTGTCAGATTTTAAACAACCTACCTCTAAGACTGTTTTAGGCTGTGGTTTCAAGCTGGACCTCTAATACTGCAAGCAAAAGTTTGTGCCTGTGACTAAATGAAGGCAAAATTATTTATATTGTTCACATCAGTACCAATGATCATGGCACAGAAAGGGTATGAAGAGGTTCCTCAGCAGCCATACTGGGGCATGCTGCTGTGAACAAAAGGTGCACACTGAAAGGGAACTTCTCAGAGGAATTGTCCTGCCCATAATCTGAATCACTGGAATATGAGCCATGAAAATAAAAAATGCAATCAGTATAATAACTCCTTGTATTTTTTAGCATTAAGTTCAATTTACTTTTACCAGCCTACATTTCCACTTGACAATTTATTGACGACTCATATCTGTATAACACAAGTTGTCAGGGATGAAGTTGGATTTTTGGCAGGGGCAGTGAGGCAGAAGACTTCTTTATAAAGGCCCATAAGGAAGATCAAAAGGCAACTTGGTACTGTAATAATATAGATTCATGTTGGTAGGAATGGGTCTGCTATGTGCTCAGTATTAAAATAGTTAATACTGTAACCTTATATTTAGCTTTTAAAGTTTAACATTCTCATGACATGAAAGATCAGTTCACACCACTCCTAACTATTCTCATACTTTCAGCAGACTAAGGAAGGCAACACTGCATCATTGTTCTCAGGGCTGTCTTAAGGATTTTAGAGCCCTGGGCACAGTGTTGATTGGAGGCCTCTATGCATGTAATCACATACAGTTACCATGGTGATTGTGCTTTAGGGCACAGGCTAGTGCATTTGGCGTTCATGTTTAAATTTTGGCACATGTGTGTGCTCATGCGTGGTTCTCTCTTTACTCTGTCACTGAACATTTGCGTCCTGTACAGGTACATGTGTCATATATGTCTTGTTTTGGCACTGATTGGTGGGTCTTTCAAACTGAGGGCCCATGGTCTTGGTCTCATGGACTCATGCCTTAAGATGGCACTGGAAAGCAGTTGGTAAGCCTGAATAAGATTGATATCATGCTGGGGGGCGGGCGGGGGGTAGAGAAATCTGCTTTGAGAGGTATGCAGCCACAGTGCAATTTCCTCTGGTTGAAGTCTCAGACCTTCAATTGACTAAGTCAGATTGGAGTTTAGGAATGCTCCTAGATTCCTCACTGATCCCAAATTTTCAAACCGCGATATCCTTAAATAATGTGTTACACCCTCCCCAGCTCATAGGAGGCCAGGGTCCTATTCTACTAGGTAGTAACTGGGTTTCTGCAGGATCCATCTTGGCAGCCTCTGACTGGACTACAGCCACATAGTCTACCTAGACATGGACTCACCAAGCCTCAGGAAACTACAAGCTGCACAAAACACAGCAGTACAACTCTTCAGCAACATGGGACCACAAGTACACCAAAAGTTGTCCTTCCCTATCACAGTAGCTTCCATAACAAAGTCAAAACCTGAGCATTTATCTTCATGGGCAGGAGTTCCAAAAGATCATCCAAGGTGCTGGGCAAGGACTACAGTCCACAAATCTGCTTCTCTAGTGCTGCTGAAATGTCTGTTGCACAAACAGAGTTCCTTCTGCAGCAGACAGAAAGTTTTGGCCAGGGGCTTGGCCCACAAAACAGGAACTGAGAACTTCCATGAAGCTCAACTCCTCCCCTCTAAGGAAGGGGCACTTTTTTTTTTTTTACTTCACCTTTGCTAACAAAACTACAGAGCTCATCATAAAGAAATCCACATGCACTTTTCCCCTGGGGGCTTAAAATATAGAAAGAAGGAAAGAATCATGTGTGGCATATGACCGAGATACATTACCAGTGCATTTAGTGTACTACTATGCTCAAATCCTACAGTAAAGGGCCTGGTATAAAAGTCTGCATAGAGTAGAATAAGGAATAGAAAAACAACCTTTTAAATGAAAGCTTGTATGCTGAGGCAGATTTCTGTAGCTAAGACTGGATTCTGCAGTCGAGGAATCCCTGAACATCTGGGAAATGCTTAATGGCCCCTGCATAACAGAATCCCTGAGGTGATAGAAAAAAATACCACCTCTTCTCTTGCAGTGTGCAGTCACCCTCATTGCATGGAGACAGGGAAATTGCATCTCCATATAAGTGAGAGAATTTCTGACCAAAAACTCTCTTCAAATTCTGCCTTCTCTTGCAAGTATACAACCCCACTATCTTTAGTTGAAGTAAACAAGTGCAACATTTGATTTTGCAGTTATAAATCAGTTAGCCTTTCTCTGGATGACATGAGAGCCAGGGTAGACTCTCCCCACTTCTTCCAGAACTGTTTTAGCTCTGTTTTACTAATGGAAGGATAACAACTCATTTTTATCACTAAAACAGATATCATCCTAGATGTGCACAGGGAGCAGATCTCTTTAGTATGAGCTGTTTTACATAGTCATTTTTCAGAGTACCTCTGCACTATAATTTCAACAGGTGGTAGCTGTGCCCATAATAATTTTTTGTTAAACTCTTGAATCTGTAAAGCCTTTGGTTGGAAGAATTCCTCCAGCCCCCAGTGTTCTTCTCTCTCTGTCCTCCTCAGGGACCAATCCCTCAATGTTTGTTATCAGGCTCCATTGATGAGTCCCTCTGTGCCTTAGGGTATCTCTTTTTTTTTTCTGTTCCAATAGTTCGAAGGTCATTCCCTGGCCTTAAAGGAATCCTGACTTTTTTTCTTTGATACCCAAACATTGGACATCTCTGGACCCCTCTGTTCCCATTCTGACCTTTTTTATCTCTATAGTTCTCTCTCAGTTTGCTAAGACTTCTCTATCAAGCTATACAACAATATTTTAAGGTGGAGGACAGGAAATTCCCAGGGCCATAATTAAATTTCACATGTAAAACTATGTGCGCTTTATCAGTTGCAAAAATGGATATTTCTCTTAATAAGCCACAGCTAGTATAAATCATGTGACATGAAAACTCAAACTGATTAACTAGAGACTAAGTCAATAAAAGAGCAGCAGAAATCTGTGATATCATGTAACATCCCAGTTTCAGAATGACACAACCTGATGATGAATGAGTGCATCACAGCTGTGATGCCACAAGTCCCTGAGGAATGATACTAGCTGTATCACTCACATTGGACTTCTGAACAAAATCCTAGTAGAGAGGCATTGCTCTAGGACTTTGTATGAGGCTTGAGGAGTAAGCAGTATATGACTTCTATTGCAGACATATAGTCACAGTGGCCAAATCTAAAGTAGATGTTGACTAGTGAATATGCACGGTCACTAGCTAGGCCTTTGTTGCTCTGAACATACACTGGTGAAGAGGTCTCCCTACATGTCCTCTCTATCTCTCTTCCTCCTACCAAGCAATGGAATTAAAGAAGCTTTGTTGCACTTAGGCCCTCCAGCTGAAGTTCCAAGCAAGTACTTCAATCATCTCATGCGTTTAAAAAGTTTATGTTTGCACCAGCAACATCATACATTCATCTCATCTGAATAAAAGGTTATAAAGATCAGTTGAAAGTTTGGAGATTAGGAGGCAAGTGTGGTTCAGAACAAAAACATTAATGACTTGTATTTGAATTCCTGATGAGAGAGAATGAGGAGGGCGATTGAGATATGAAGAGAAGGAAGGAAAGAGACACCATGGCAGAGACTGAAAACCAAACAGAAAATATGAAGAAACTTCAACTGAAGAGGTGGAGAGAAAATTTAAGAAACCAACTCAGGGATATTTATCAGTTACAGACAAGAAAGAGGGCCTCCAGACCCATGCATGACTAGCACCATCTTGGCCAATAGCATTAGCTGGGAGAGTATTGGTTGTTACTGTGGTACATATGGTAAAATCAAAGCCAGGTTGTAGATGCAAATAGCCTATATCAGCAAGTATTTTTATTCATGTTATTGTTGTCCTTTATCTCCACTTGTCTCTCATTGTTGGCCACATGTTGCACCTGCTGTAGGACATACCTTCAGTGGAATGTTAGCTCAAGATTTAGCTCCAGCATTCCCCTAACCCAACTTCTACCAACATACCACAATCTCCATCTTTAAAAGTCAGCATTTAAGCTGATCCATGAGGTGTGTGAGAGTTTGGGGAGTGATGGTGCTAGAGCTCGAGTGCTTCTGAATCTTAAGCTAGCAGTGCAATTGGGACTCTACTCTAAATTTCAAGTTCTTTAAGGTGGGACTGCCTCTTTCTATGTTTGTATACACTGGTACAGTGGTTCTCAACCTTTTCAGATTCAAGGCACCGCTCAGAAACTATCAGCTCTTAGCTTTCACTTATTTGGACTATGAAAAACAGTAAAGCAATCCTGCTGCAAACAACTTAGACTGCCACAGGCCAGAATGCTTTTGACACAGAATTTTTCTTTGAAGTATTTATGTGCATCCTGATGAGAGCACTTGTGGTTTGCAGTACCTCAAACTCATGTGAGGTGCCGCAAGCCATATGCAGTGCATATGCACCCATTGCCATGCTGCACATTTGCATCACAGGCACCAAAATTTGACATCAGGAGATCCAGGTGTCAAAAAAAGCCCCCAAAAAACAAAACAAAAAATTGCCACAAGCAGTAGCAGGGTCAGAAACAGAGCCTGGCCATCCAGAGCCATGCTCTGGCTGCAAGCCAGGCTCTGAGTGCCTGGATTGGCACCACTGCTACCCTGGGAGGCCCCTAGCACCCCTGGTAAAGCAGCTGAGACTAGCACAAGTGCTGGTCCCAGCCTCCCCTACTCCACCCATGACAATTTGTCCCGCAACAAGCCCACATGCAGGGGCATGCACAGAGGCAAAAAGCTGCGGCACAAATTTGTGCTGCTGCTATTTTTGCTGTGGCAACCACACATCCCTGCATGTGGGAACACCACCCTCTGGGTTTATCTTGTGAATTCTGTGTAGATGTGTGCATACTTAACAGTGCCAATATTGTGTGCCACCCTTAAAAGGATTTCATGCATCCTAGGGTGCTGCGGCCCCCTGGTTGAGAATCACTGAGCTAACACAATAGAGGTATAATATAAAAATTATGAAAAAAACTGGTGGATTTTCCTGGATTCTTTAGAAAACACAGAAGACAAATGTCCTAATTCCAAAAGGGGTATAAAGCCACTTGGTCTCCCATCACTATAGGGCTTCATGTGCATCCTGGTGACATCTAACATTTCAGAAACATTAACTAAATAAGTATTTCAAAATAATGGGAACTGAACACAGTAAGCCCTGTCATAGTCCCAGATCACATGGCCTCTTGTATTTTCAAGCTAGCTGTCACGCAAGAGGCCATGCTGTTATATTTGTAGTCACCTTGTTGGGAGTTGGAAGAGCCTTCATGCCATCAATATAAAAGACTGTCCCCACCCCAGGAGCCTGTGAGTTGAGCTGTGACTGGCCTCAAAATCAGAGAACCTGTGCACTGCTTCACCAATTCCAACCTTGTGCAACTGCCTAGGAATTAACTGTGATTTTCAGGGGAAAAAAAGCTTAAAACAACCCCATCAATTAATTTGTATGTTCAAACCTAGACACTTTCTTCTTCTTGAAAAAGAAAAAAAAAAAAGGCAGCAAGCTGAGAGACGGTAGTTGAGATGCAGCCAAGGATTTTGCAGGCCTTAACAGCTGGCTCTGCTCAAGGTACAGATTTACATGTTGGAGAACAGGCCTTTCCACAAAAGGATATTCCCTCTGAAAAGCCTCGTGTGTGACTGAAACTCATGATACAGGACAGCATCTGAGATGTACTTAAAAATAAGCAGCTTTCCTCTGCCCCTTAAATCCTGTGCGTAGTTCTGGAAGTTTCATCTTGATAAGCATATCTTATGCTACATAGTATAAACTGCATTTGAAAATATATCTTATAATTAAGATAGGCATTTACACACTTCTTGTTGGCAGGAACCCACTTGTTGAAAAGTGACATCATCTGCAATACTGGCAGAGTCAGAAAGGCAGTGTAATGTGCCATAAACCAGACTCCATCCTGCTGTAATATTATTTTAAAAGAGCACTTTCAAACTATGATGATCATTTATATTCTAAGAGCACCAGAGGATTGGTGGATGCAGGATTGAGCCCCATTGTGGCTAGCACCATACATACAAACACAAAATAAAACACTGCTCTCAAGTTTATGCTCAGAATGTAGGTTTGGTAAAGGAAAATGATTGGGCAAAAGGAGTTTAATAAACCTTAATATGAAATGTTTTCAAGCACAAGGTTGTTTTTAACATTGTTTGTATCTGCTAGTACATGGGAAATGGGAAGCGGAACTGATTGGTAATTTCACTGTCAGTGAGTGAAACACTAGAAGAAAATTCGATGTCTATAATCACAGATCTCAGTCGCGGCAGCACTTGGTTTTCCTCTTGCGGTTCTGACAGTAGCACCACAGAATAAGCTGTCTTCTTCCAAACCCACATATAACCTATGGATTTTCTTCCCCTACAGCAAAATAACCTTGGTCTCCAAACCCCTGCAGCAGCACCTGGAGTTGGTATAGGTTTATGTCAGGATGGCAAGCAGAAGTCAAACCAAATTGTTTTAGGAACAGCAATGTTGCTCTGACTTTGGTCCTCAGTACATGCTGGGGCATTTTGATGGCATCAATAAATGTTACTGTCACTGAACCATCTGAAAGTTAAACAGACTTGTAAAAATCTTTAAAAAAAAAAAAGCATGTTTAAAAAAACAACATGCATTGATAGTATCTTGTTAAATATTGTGTGTTATGATTTAATGTTAAATACTTTTCTTTAAAACATTATAATTCTTCTTATGACATTAAAGCTGGATGGAGAGCTGAAGGATAACCTAAAATATTTAGATTTGAGTGTCTTTCTTTATGTCTTATAAACAGAGTGACCATATGAATTTTATGGAAATTCAAGACCTTGTGTGTTGTCCCCTGCCCTCCACCATGTCCCCAGACAATATCTGCCCTAGGCAGGAGAAGCAGTACTCAGCCTAGTCCAGGGGTGGGCAAATGTGGCCTGCAGGCCACATGTGACCTGCCAGGCCATTCTATCTGGCCCAGGGGGCCCCTAAAAAATTTAGAAAATTAATATTTATCTGCTCCTGGCTGCCTGTCATGCAGCCCTTGATGGCTTGCCAAAACTCAGTAAGCAGCCCTCCACCCAAAATTATTGCCTGCCCCTGGCCTAGCCTCCCCACCACCTCCAGCCACTGCTCAGGAAGGCGCCAAAGGGCACCAAAATACAAGTTTGCCCAAGGCGCCCCACACACACAGACGAGCAGCCTGCACTCACAGCAGCACTCTCCCTCTGCCTCCAGCTGTTGCTCAGGAGAAGCCAGGTCAGGCAGTGCAGCACCAATCAAGGACTTTTATTTCTATTTTCACCAAATGGCTGGGATGCTGGGACAGCCTATGAAATCTGGGACCGTCCTGATTAAACTGGAATGTGTGGTCATCCTATTTACAAAGAACTAAAAAGTTTCTTGACAGTCAGGTTCTTACTGTTATTTATACACATATACATGTATACCCACATGCACACATACATATACACGTGCATACATGCACATATATGTATCTGAATTTCTGTTCTGGGTTTCTCTGACTGCTAAGCATGGTCTTGGTAATTTAAGGGAGGGAGGTATTGAGGTTTCATAAAGGCTTTTTTCCCCCAAGCATTTATTGGGCATTGCTGTTAAACAGACATTAAAAACAAAGAAAATAGCTTTTAATGCCTATTCTTCTCATGTAAAAATATGCCCAAAAGGCATATCTTAAAAAATAAAAATAAAAAATACATGTAATACTATCTTCAGACATCATGAGGAAATAAACAAGGCCAAACCCCCACTCTTTTCCTTTGCAAACTTCCTTTAAATGCATTCCATGTGCCTTACAAGGGCCTACCTAAGTGACACCCAAATCAGTAGACCCAGTTGCAGTAGGGTGTTCAGAGCTTTAGCCCAGTTATATAAGATCATAAAAATGCTGTGTCACAAAGGCTGCTCTTTAGAGGATTTAGGCTCAGCCAAACTTATATCATATCATCTGATCCCAGGGGACATGTTTGTCTGGGGCTGATGTTTGGGATAGGTGACCAGGCATCACACGGTGGTAGCCCTGTGGCCAGGAATTTCTATAAGAGGAAGCCTATTCCTTTAGAGAGGTGTTTCTAGGGAAGCCTGAATGGGCATAACAAAGACCCCCTGCTTACATAAAGCTAAAAGAGAGCTCTCTCAGAGAACCAGAAGGGGCCTAGTGTCGGAGAAGTGAAGAAGGGCTTTCTATACACATCAGAGAGAAAGGCATGGCTGGAGCTGCCTGAAGTGAGGGTCAGGACCATACACTTTAACTAGGAAAGGACTTGACAAAAAGCTGGGCAGCAATTTTTGAAAGAAATGCTGAGTCTAGCACAGCTCTGAAGAACCCATGTAGTGGGGGAAAGACTTGTTTTGGTTTAAGCTGACATTTGAACTAGTCTGTTTTAATAATTCTTTCTTGAGTCTAGTTTATTTGACTTGCCTGCATGCAATTTTGGGAAGTCTGAAAAGAACAGCGGGGCTGAATCTGGATTGGGTAAGATCCTGTTACATGGCATCTGCGATACAAGTGGGAATTGTGTTGTTGTAACAGTTTCCCAAAATCAGTTTCAATTATGGTGCAGACAGTCTCGAGATGTGAGGTGACTGGCAAGTGACTGCAGAAAGACAGTGATAGTAAAATAAAATGTTTGCTGCATCAGATTGTTCAGAACAGACTTATTGTAGAACAATTGCACTACAAATATAGCAAGCACTGGAGCAAATATAGCTCCTTACTGGTTTACCAAAAATCAGAAGTTCAGCTATCTTGCTATTTCTGAAAACATTTTCCATATTAGCCTTGAATCACTTTCTTTTAGAAACATCAGCTGATTGAAACAGTGTTAAAATCAATCTGTTACTAAGAGCACAAGATGCAGTAAAACAAAATGAAATGTTTTTATATCCTTGTGTATTGTACAACATAAACCTAGATCACCTGGGGGAAGTGTAGCTCTGGACTAATAGTGCAGCTGGTGACTCTAGCATGATCAGCTTTTGTTTTCAGATTACTATAACTTTTTCAGAAACATCATCCTTTGAACTACAATTGTCCCTGTTTGTTCTTAACCTAGAAAGGAATCACTCAGGCAATGAACATGAAAATTGTTTGACCTTCTTTGAAATACTAAATTGCAGGAGGAAATGGTGATTTTGATCAGTTAAAATATTTCAGGGCTCTTCAGAGTCTGGATGACTAAAATAGTTTGGTTTAAGGATTCATGACCAAATCCTGGTTAGACTACCAGTCCCACTAAGAACAGCTGTCCCACTGAAGTGTGAAAGATGAGCAAGATTTGGTGTCCACTTCTCAACATGACCGATATCTCCATGTGTTTGGGGAAAAGTAATCTAGAAACCATGGCGTGGCTTGCAAGCTGTTTACTGCTCACTTAAATGTTTTTGGCTCTTCTGTGTTGCCAGTTCATTCACTTATGGGCATTTGTAGACATGCTGCAGGAGGTAGGAGGGGGGCACTTTAATATGTGTAGTTCTGAGAGCCATGCTAATTAGAAGTGTCACGTGCATCAGCATCCCCATGCTCAAAAATGGTGGTGGGGTGCTTGGAACTAAAGCTCATCAAATGAGCTTTAGTTAAAGCACCTCACTACCATTTTTCAGTGCAGGGATGCTGACACACATGATGCTGGAGTCTGCTGGAGTGCTATAATTACCATGCTTCAGCAGACTAGATTGAGTCTGCGCCAACATGCTGGAATTACAGCATACTGGACCAGCCTCCCTGCATGTGTATAGGAGCCCAAAATATGAAACCAGTAGTGCATGTGTATTTAATTCCATTTTCAACTATATGGATACATTAAAATATGGAAAGGATACTGGACAATCATAGCTTGTGTTCCGATTTTCTTCAGTGTGGCCTTTAATATTGAAAGCATACCTCAAGAAAATGGAAGCCAACATTAAGAGTTGGGAGGAGCTGGCTTCCAACCGACTCCAATGGTACCGCACCAGCAACCGCAACCAAGCAGCAGCCTATTTCGAGGTAAAGCATCTTGCCCTAAAACCAGCAAAGAGCCAGTAGAGGAAGGAAAAGGAGAAAAATCCTAGTTTGCAGCCTATTCTCCCCTGCAGAAAGACCTGCAACTTCTGCAGATGGATCTGTGGTTCAAGGATTGGACTCTTAAGTCACCTCAGTGACTCATGACCAGGGATCGGGTTTTCCATTTTCCACGGAAAAACGGAGTAAAATGCTGATCTCCCCCTTTACCAGAGGAAAACATGCATTTCTCATTTTAGTGGAGAAACTCACAGATGTTGCAGTTTTGCAAAGAGCTCTCTGCAGGCTGGCAAAGTTCCAGCTTGCAGGGGGGCTAGGAGGAAGGCTGTCAGGCAAGGGGCACCATGTGCACATGGCTGCCAGGCAGCCTGGAGAGCAACTCCTGCAGGTAAGTCAGAAGGTAGGGGGGATTGAGGCCCCCATAGGGAGGGAAGGAGGGAGTTGGGCAAGGCTGGGGCTGGGGCTGCTGCCCAGCCAGGTGGCTTCATAGTTTCATAGTAGTTTGGGGTCAGAAGGGACCTGAACAGATCATCTAGTCTGACCCCCTG
>NW_005841948.1:2227752-2259998 GCF_000455745.1 Alligator sinensis
AACTTGGACAACGTGTTTTCCACCCCCTCATCCAAGTCACTGATGAAGATGTTGAACAGCGTGGGCCCCAGAACTGATCCCTGGGGGACCCCACTGTTCACATCCCGCCAGGTGGAGTATGACCCATCCACCACCACTCTCTGGGTGTGCCCCATCAGCCAATTTCTGACCCGTCCAACTGTGTAGGCATCAATGTTAGAGTCACTCAATTTATTAATGAGAATGGGGTGAGAGACAGTGTCAAAGGCCTTCTTTCCACGGCAACACCATCATCCAGGGATTTAGTTACCTGGTCATAAAAGGCCATCAGGTTGGTCTGGCAGGACCTGCCTTTGATGAACCCATGTTGATTTCCTCTGGGCATGATCTCCCCTGCTGGCCCCTCACAGATGTGATCCTTGATAATTATTTCAAGGATTTTCCCCAAGACTGATGTGAGACTTATGGGCCTATAGGTTCCTGGGTCCTCCTTTCTCCCTTTCTTATAAATGCAGACCACATTAGCTAGTTTCCAATCTCCTGTGGACCATGATTGCTTGTACAGCCGGGCCAAGGGCACAGCAATGACCCCTGCCAGCTTTCTCAGCACCCGTGGGTGGAGGGCATCAGGGCTCGCAGATTTAAAAACATCCAGCCCCTCCAGAAGATCCCTGACTACATCTGCACAGACCTGAGGCCTGGCAGTGCTATCCCCAAGATTGCCCCTACCTGTGGTGGGAGAGCTGTCCTGGTCCCTGGGGATTGGGGCCCAGGGCCACAATGCACAGCCGCAGGGTCCCAGCAGGGAGTGGTATGGGGCCACAGGCAACTCGTCTGAGGGGTGAGGGAGGTGGGGCAGCTTTCTTGCGTGGCCTTGCTGTGTCCTGCAGTGCCAGGTCACACCCACCAGGCTATGGAGGCCCCAGGGGAGGGCAGCAGGGTGGGAGCCTGAGCCCATGGTGGGCAGCCTGACCTGCCACCACCCCATGCACTGATCTGGAGGGCATGGGTCCCCCCTGCCTTCCTAGGGGTGCGCACAGTGGTGGGGAGCTGACCCCTCCCCACCTGAGCCCCCAGCAGGCAAATGGGGTGGGGGGAGTGAGGAGAAGCTAGGCTTTGTTCTGCTGCAGCAGTTGCCACCTCCTGCCAGGGGCAGGGGGCTGCAGACCTGGGGCCCTGGCCCTATAGCCCTGGCAGCTGGGGGCCCCCTCAGGCAGGGATGGGGGGCAGGGGCTGTGGGTGCGGGGCGAGGGGCACAAGCAGAGTTGTGGGGAGTGAGGGGCCAGCAGGGGTGGGGAGCTGTGCGGGGCCTTTTATTTTAATCATGAATTTTGGGGGTTTTATCAGAGAATTTTCACCAGGATCCCTGCTTATGACTCAAGTCATCAATGAGCCACAATAGAAATCATTTTCAAGTTGAGGGATTGCTGCCACTGCCACTGCTGATCTTTTTGGTTAGTCACCAGTACATACTATCTTTACTCCAAAGTCTACTCTGGAATGGACAACCATAACTAGGCTACTTTGGCTTTTTGCTCTGTAGCTGTAGCAACCTACTGGTGAGCGAATGTGTTATATGACCTGTTTGTACTCAAACCACAGAGGATAAGAATTGTTACAGCTCCCTGCTGGAGAGGCATGTAGCAACTCATGCTGTTTGCTCTGGCAGTCCCCAACTGAATCAGCAAAGAGGGCAGTTACCAGTGAAGCTCTACTGACTTCAATAGCATTATGTCACTTTACACCAGCTGATGACCTGGCCTCCTACCACTAACACTTAATGATATAGCTAGTTAGATATTTTAATTCACTGTATAAATATTAACACTCCTCAGACTGCTCTGAAGAAGGTAAACAAATATTAGTACCATTTCACAGATGAGGAAACCAAATCATATAGAAGCTATTCCCATTACAGATATTACAATAGCTTCTGGGATCTGAGTTCTTGATTGGGGCTCCTGTGGTTCAAAGTGCTTTACAAAGATAGAGTGAAAACACTGTGCCTGTTCTAAACTTGAAATCCTCTTAAGTGATTCCTCTCAGGTGAGGCAGCCACACAATATGTCCATGCACAGCTGATCTCACAATCAAGAACCATCTGATTCTGATCCCATATTCAATCCATATAATGTTTCTCACAACATACAAATTACATACCAAATTGTAATAATTTGTATAGCAGTACACAGTACTTACTTGCCCTGTTGCTGAAGCACACAGGAGAAGATGGATATCCCAATCATCAGTCCAAAACCTTTCACAGGGATTGTGTGCAAGTCCTCACTAATAGGAATGACAAAGCAATGTAATGGGATGTGAAAAACAAGGAAGTTAACTGGCCTTTAGGTATACATGCATATAATACAAAGCTACACATATATACAAGCATTTAGAGAATGGGAATGGGAAGTTCCATGCATCAGAATCCCACCCAGGTAAGGGAAAGGCCTTGTGAAAATGAGCACAGGACAATTCCCAGTTTAAGGCAGGGGTGAATTGTATTATACTTCCCTAGCTAGCCAGAATTTAGCCCCAAGTCATTAAGATTAATACAGTATAGATTAGTGGAAGATAAACAAAGGGGCCAAATTAAGGTTGTACTGGGAATCATAATTTTTAATTTCCTGATGTTTGTGTTTACAAAATTTCAGCCAGAACAGGCATGATTTTGCTATATACAATTAGTGGAAAACTACCAGAAAGAGCACTGAACTATGGAAAAACATTGCCCTTTCAGGAGTTAAATCATTATAAGCTATAACTCTGAAAAGGTATCTGGGGTAGTATGCAAAGATGACATTATGTTTTGGGAACATACAGCAGTTGTGCTTACATTTTTCAGGTTTGGCTTTGAAAACTATATAATGCCACCTCAGTGTGCAGCATTCCCAATACTCCCATATGTGGTATATAGGAAAATGCCACAAGTGCTTAAGTTTTTAGACTGTGAGCTCTTAGGAACAGGGACCAAAGGTTCTTATGTATGTGCATATTAAGGGTGCTACTAAAAACAAATTAAATAAACCCAAAACAAATAAAAGACACCCTAAAAGATGTTAAGTACAATCCCTGTGCATAGAAAGTCCCTGCATGCAGTAAATATTGTGGTACTTTCTTGTTCTCTCATTTGCTTCAGCAGCTGCATCATACTACTATTATAGACTCTGCAATGAAGTTCAAAATGCCTCACCTTTAAACCAGCTGTACCCTCCTTCTTTCGTTCAGCCCTTTAATCTCTTTTTATTTACTCTCAAGGCAATTTATGCAAGTGCAACACAGCTACAGCACAATCAAGTTAGCTGTAGTGAATGGAGCACAGGGTAGTGGTGAATTCCATTCCAAAATCATTTTGAATTCTAACAGCTCCATTTAAGGGATAATGATGGGAGCTCAGGGCATTTCTTCAGGATTAATCACCGGCTGGGTGAGATGATAGCCCAAGGCAAAGCCATGGGCCATTAACCCCTGCAGGTCACTTTATCCCCACAGGAAATGCACTGGGTCAAGTTCATTGTTGCTATTATAAACTCTTATAGGAGAAAAAAAAGGTTGAACTTAAATGTTTATATATGTTTTCGATCCCTGCATTTGTAGTGTTTGTGGATGGCTTTTGGCAATGCCTGTATATTGTACCACAGAGAGATGTAAAAACAAGTCCTATTGTTATCTTTGATACCAAAGACACAATAAATGGATTTTTTATTTGTTTATAGGGAAGCATTTAAGGCTGTCAGTAATGGAATGAAAAATCAAACAAGAGAAAGAGAAAGAAACAACAGAAGACATATAGGGCCAGATCCCCCTCTGGTGTAAATCAGCCTATTTCTTCTGAATCCAATGGAATGACACTATCAGACTCAAAGTCTTTTTTCCAACTACTCAGTTGGTCTAATAAAAGATATCACATCTACCCAAAGAACCTTGCTTGCATTTTTTGCTAAAAGACATTCAAGCATTTGCCAGTCTGGCATGGAGCAGAGACACAGTGGGCATCACTTATAAATACCAATTTCAAACTAATGCTACATGGGATTTCTGAGAATTGCATTTAAAAATAGGGCACAGAAATATTTTACATTATTTTCTCTCCCGTACTTAATGGCTCAGTCCTGCAAACGTTAACCCACCCTAATAATTTATTTTCATTCAACTACAGCTTGGGCTTCCAAGAAACTACATACATGAACAAAAGTCTGGCGGTTTGAAACCTACAGGTGTGAGCAGCATGCAGGAGTGTGGATTTTGCTGACTGTGATGAGATTATCTTTGTGCTGACATAAGCCTAAACTATAAAGTTCAGATCTGGATTCAGATCCAGACTCCCACAAGTATCAAGAAATTCAAATATAGGACGTATGTCAGCCCAATACTGAGAGAAGGACAGCAGGGGAGTTCAGATCAGCACTATCTTTACAATTTTTATGCCTGCTGGGCCCCTAATTAAAAATGCAAAGAAAAAGTTCAGCTTTAATTTTAAAAATAGTAACTTCTTAGTAGCCCTCTTTTTGTGAAAGAAAATAGCTGGGAGTGAAAAGAGCAATCAGGTATGATTAAGCAGGCAGTAGGAGGCTGAGGCAGGGGTGTTTAGACAGGAAAGACAGAATTCAGAAGAGCGGGGTGACCTTGGGCCAGTCACTGACAGCTAGATGCAGTGAAGATTCAGGTGCTTACAAGTAATACCTAAGCAACACCAAATTTATAGGTGCCCAGCCCTACAGCTTACAATCAACAAACTTGTGTTAGGCCCCTATGCTCTGTATAACAGTGCACTGGGGAGACTTGGTTCCTCAGGATGAGATCCTGAGCAAGCTGAGCAGAGAGTTACATCCAGTCAGCATGCTCACTTTGCACTCCCTAGAGCTAGCCAAACAGGGAACACTGAGGAGAGAGGTGTGTCCAACCTAAATCCCATACCTTTCCCTAGCCCAGGTGCCCCACTTGCAGACAGTCATCCATATCCACTTAGAATCCCCAACTTGGAATGCATTCCTGAGGGAAAGGACCATTTTTTAAAGACAGACAGTGATGGCAGCAAACCCCCTTTCATATATCAGTTTAATGGTGAGAACACTCACCCCCCACCACCCTCAGCCTAAGGAGGTTCAAGCCCAGGAGGAAACCCTAACCTCCAGACTATAGGTTATTCTGGATACAGGTACATGCCACTCCTCCTCCTGAAATTGTACTAAGGTACAGAAAACAACTGAAGATTAACTGGGCCAGAGAGAGAAAGCAAGAAGGAGCATGACTATGTAGCTTAGGGGTTAAGACACTCATTGTAGTGAGAAAACTCCTGGGTTCCAGCAACTGCTCACAGGACTATTTCTAATATTGCCTCCAATGACTGTTTAATATATAAAGTGCACAAATAACCCTTGGAGCCAGGACAGGAGCAAAGAGACAGGGTTTTGGAGGAGAATTCAGAGAAGCCAGGCAGAGACTGGGACATGAAGTTGTGGTGAGGCCATTGTAATTGGATGGAAAGATGACTGGATCTGGGCCAGCGCAGGGGAGAGAAAGATATCAGATAAGTAGCCAGCCAGTGGGGAACTGGTACCGACTAGTCTTCAAACCAGGGGTGGACAATTATTTTGCGTGGAGGGCCACTTACTGAGTTTTGGCAAGCCATGGAGGGCCGCATGACAGGCAGCTAGGTGCAGATAACTATTATTTTTTAAATTTTTTTAGGCGCCCCGTGGGCCAGATAGAATGGCCTGGCGGGCTTCATCTGGCCCGTGGGCCGCATTTTGCCCACCTCTGCTTCAGACTATAATGGGCATTGAGGAGGAGATTTTGACAGAGTACACGGGGATGAGACTGAATTACTGAGTAAGGAAACTGGGACTAGGGTGAGGAGCTTATGAAGAAGGGACTGAACCAAAGAGCCAGGCAATATGATGCCAAACTTTTAAGTGCTTACATGCCATTATTGGTTCTTTCTCTCTCAGTGTCTAAATTGAGATGTTGGGGCATGATTTGCAAAAATGCTGAAAACTCACAACCACAACTGAAGCCAATGGGAGCTGTATTTTATACATATGATGAAGTGCTAAGTACTCTGTAAAATCAGGTCATAGTTGTCTCAGACTGGGCATATAGAGGTAGAAGATCTTTTTTATCTTAATTTCTTTGTGCCTCTGTTCTTGTGAAACCAGCACGACACTGTCTCAAAACCTCACCAGGGTATTCTAAAAATATATTAATTAACACTTATGAAGCACTCAGATACTGTTAGAAGGAGCCCTCCAGAAATGCTTAAGGTTTTTTTAGAACAAGGTTTTAATAGTGACTAGTAAACAAGTCATAAGGCCATGCACTGAGCAACAAGGAGAAAACCCTTGTTGTACCCTGAATGAGGAAAGGGGTCCTGTGACAGAAATGTATAACTGTTGCACAGCTGACCGTTAAGAAATTCATATGGTATTTCTTAACCCATGAGTTCTTAACTTTGCAACCTTAAGGTTCTTTTAATGAAATTTTTTGGATGTGATATGTATATGCATTTTAAACATAGTGTAATAAACTATGAATTAAATGTAATTACAGTAGCTGTCACCTAATGGGAAACTTTTTGTTTCATTGTTAATTGACTAAAAGGATTTTCAAATGCTGAATAGAAAACTTTGGCATCAATATTTAATAAAATACTGTAATAAGATGCTAATCATCTTATGAGATTAAGCGCTATGTTTTGGATCATATGATATGATGATTAAGTATACAACTACTAATGCCAATTACTTTCTAATTAAATCCTAAACCAACATTAAAATAATGTGAAGGCATGGTTTAAAACAAAAAAAAACCTAACAAATATGCTGATACCCCTTCCTTGTTCATGTTATTGCGAGAAAAAGCTCCATATCTGAGAGAAGGACAATCTTTTGTCCATAAACGTAACTCCCGAGAATATATAGCCTAATCTAAGTCAGATTTTTAAAGGAAAACTCCATCTATTTAATCAACAGAAAGTTCCAATGTGAAGGTCAGAAAGAGACATGCATGGCTATGCACAGTGAGAAGGTAGGGTGCAGGGGGTCTTCTGTCACATGAGATCCTAAAGTTGAATGCCAGAAGCTGCCACTTGTGGCACTGAACACCCCAAAGCAAGTAGGAGGGAAACTGTTTAGGTGCCACATTCTGTCATCTATTTTGGCTCCTCTGTGTTATTCCTACTGCATACAGAAACATTACAGGAGCTGCAACAGGCTACAATAGAATTTGTACAGCACAAAGACATAGGGCTGCACATACATTTTGGGCATGTATAGTGATACCTGACCCCACAGAGTCTGCCAGCACAAGCTTCAGAACAGGAGGGAAGCAGAGATGGGGTAGGATCAAGGATTGAATAGGAAAGGCCTGTAGTTCATAACTCAGCTGTCAGGAAATCCAGCCCAGAATTAGGCCAGAGGAATTTTAAAGCTTTAGTATTCCATATGTCCATATGTCTGTTCAAAAAACCACTCTGAGCCAGTAGGAGGTTAGTCAGTAACAGTCACTTTTTCCTCTCCATATTTATATGTATGATAATCATATTACAACATTGTTTTTCCCTTCTATTTGTTTTATCTGCCTATCTTGTCTCAGCTTTTTGGGGCAGAGACTTTTTGTTACATGAACATCATCCTATTCAATGAGCCCTAATTCCTGATGATTAGAGTCTCTGAATTCCATAATACAGGAAACCCTCACTATTCATGGATTTGCCATTCACAGTTTTAAATAATCGCAGTGCAGCGTGATGACACTTTGTTACAGCGCCAGCAGTGTCTGTGGGAGCTCTGTGCTTGCCGCCGCTGGGCTCCCGCCACCACTGCCGTGCTCCTGCTGCCGCCAGCGCAGCCATGCCCCCCCAGCCACAGGGGGCGCACGCCATTCATGAACACAGACAACGTTCATGAATGCAGTACATGCAATGGAAATGCATGGAGATCTGTTTTAATGGGTGAGGGCAATGCTGGCACCCTCCAGTCCAACCACATACCTTTACAAAAATGATTTTTGCTGCAATTAATACCCAGTACAATGGGCAGATATCTTCCTATGTTACCTCTTTGTGTAAGAAACACAATTAAACTGGTGTTTTGGAGGGAGGGGAAACAAGTGATACCAGACAAAAATGAAGCCATAAAATATTATGGAATCTGGATGCCTGTCTTTAAGAACAAATGAGCCTATACAAAGAAAGTATATCCTGCCTGAGCTCTGCGGCGTGCAGATTTAAAGAAGGCAGCTCTCAACATGCCACTCTTGAGAAGGAATTTGGAGGCTGATTAGAACACAAAAGATAAGTACAGGCAATCAAAAAGCCCGAGGCTAAATCAATTCAATCTTCATAGGTTAGTGTAAACTGCATAGGTTGAACCAATAAGCAAGTAAACAAACATTCACTTTTGATTCAGGAAATGCAGCCACATGCCTGCAGTGGCCCAGGCCTGAAGCTCCCTGCTTGACTGGAGCAGACAGCTTGGGGCAAACTAGCCCATCCACCCTGCAAGAGGTGGTTTGTGAGAGAAGTGCAAAGCATCCTGGGATGCTGAGGGACTTTGAGTTAACTTGAATCTGGAGGGGATCTGGTACAGAAGTTCTATAAACAAATTTAACCTAAATCAGTTAAGTCTGATACAACACCCATCCAGGTTCATCTTATACCAGTTTTAGCCATTTTGAAAGCAGTTTATGTATATTGAACTTCTATTGTGTTACAGTTTTGAACTGGTTTCTAATCACTTATACTGATGTATGTGTAATTTCTGTCTCTAGCCAAAGGTTACTAGGGTGATTGCAGCTGTGGCTACAAAGCAGTTCTGTGACCAGTGCAGAACTCCTGACCCTTAGGTCCCAAAGTGGAGTTCCCTGGTGCACAATTCAGTCTGGGAAAAGGATATGGCCTTTAGATCCTACCACATGAGACAAAATGGATAGCAGAGTCAGACTGGAAGCCAACAAGAAGATAGCTTGATCTTAGTGCACACTGTACGTGTTTATAAACAATTATTTTATAGGATTCAGGGGAAAGAGTGCATTATGTTTTAGTTTTCTTTTTTTTTTCCAGAATGTTGGTGTTACAAAGGAGGAAGGGGTTTGAAAGTGAGGGGAGGGGAGGAAAGAAGAGGCCCTGGAAGACATTACATTTTGGGCATGATTAAATTGCATAAATTGCAACATGCCACACGTTCAGCCAATGTTTTGTATGATAAAATGCCATATCAGGCAGTACATATGGAACTCCAGCTAGCTACAAATATCAAGAACAATAAAATGCAATAAATGAGCATGATTCCCTATTCTGTTACACTGATTTTATACCAGTTTAACTCTGCCAAAGTAAATGAAGTTACACCACTGTACAGAAATAGAGAATTGGGCCCAATATTTTTGCTTCCTCCATTTAATGCCATATTTGTCCAGCATATAAATCCAGGCCACAGACAAAAATCCAGTCATCGAATCAAAGAATCATAGAAAATTAGGGTTGGAAGCAGGGGCGACACATAAGGGGTACATATGGGTCCACATGCACCCCCTGTGTGTGGCGGTGCACACCCTGCAAAAAGGCGCCACCGACACTGACACTGACAGTGCCGGCAGTGTCTGCAGAAGCTCCCTGCTCACCACTGCCGAGCTCCCACTGGCGCAGCCATGTCCTCCCAGCTGCCAGGGGCACGCACTGTTCATGGTTGGAAGGGACCTCAGGAGGTCATCTAGTCCAATCCCCTGCTCAAAGCAGAACCATCCCCATTTCCTTAATACCCATTTGAATGTCCTGAATATCCATCTCCTTACCAGTAGGAGATCTTTATTAATGTCAGCTGAATTGGTCAATCACTTTGAATTTATAATATTTTAGTAAAGAGTGGTGCCATATTTTGAAAACAAAATCTTTGAGAGAAGTAATAATCATCGAATATATTGGATCTCTGTAGTATGATCACCCATCATTCCCTTCCCCTCTCTTCCAATATCTCCTGTTAAGTTCTTGGGCTACATCCGCACCGGATACAGTATCAGCATAGTTGCACTGAAAACAGTATAACACAGGCTAGTTTATAACAGCCCAGAGTCTGCTATTTTGCCTCTTTTGGAAATTATAAATTATTTCCTTTTACACAATGAACAATCATTTAGACATTGCAGCCCTACAGATAAGCATGTACATGTAAATCTTAGAACAAAAAGGCAACTTAAATGAAATGTCTATGTATCCCAGATATATTGCCTGATGATGTTAATCTAAAATGGCCCCAAGTGAATTTGTTTCATAAATGGTTTCTATGATGATAGAAAATGAAATGATATGATGATATGGCATTTTATCACAGTTTTTCACAGTTTACCCACATAGTCAGTCCTATAGATCTGACCCAAGAGGATATTTTAGAACATGATACAGACCTTATCTTATCCTGAATGGTGCCTCCAGATGATCAGTAGTTCTGCCATTAACATTTTAAATGAAAACTGCAGTATTAGATAATCTCATAAACACTGCTGAATTTAAGCATGGATCATCACTTTTCCTCTTAAACACTGAAGACCTTGAGAATTGGATATCTTAAATCAGTAACATACTCTGTAACATTACCTGAGTATACACTTTATCTACAGGTACAACTAAAAATAGTATAGATCATCCAACAATATGTGAAAATGTCACCATATGCATTTTAAAGAGCTATTTGTAATACTGTACTATATTATGTTTTGCTTGGGGCAGTATATTTGTATGCCTTATGAAACTATTAATACTCATTAAATTCTAATGTTCCTTGTTGAAAAGAGCAAAGCTAATTAACTGCTTCTTTTGCTTACATTAAGTTATTAGTTACTTTTGATGCGTCCCATAAATATTTCTACTTTGTTAGGCCAATGTAAGTTTTACAGATGGAAACTGATATCACTGCCCTTTCCACCCCCCAACACACAAACACCTGTACCCACACACACACACACACACACTACAAAAGGCAACTCTGAAAAGGGACAAATAAAACATACAGATACAAAAGACCTGGATTTGCTGTTCTTATTTGGGCAAAACTCTCACTGAGTCAACAGGTTAGGATAAAAATTATTAAGTAATATAATCCTTATGCTTTGGACAGAAGCTGCCTGGGGCTAGGAAGAAAATTCCCCCATGAGCAAGTTATTCCACAATTGTCACTTGTTAGGTTTTAATGACTTCCTCTGAAGCATCTGGTGTTTTCCATTGTCTGAGACATGCTACAGATTTAGATGGACCACTAGTCTGAGTCTTGTGTATGGCAGTTCTAATGTTGCGTCCAAGGTTTATGTTCTGAGACTGGGAAAATACCTTTCCTTGTTTGTAACAAACTGGTGTGGGGGATCAGAGCAACACCTACCACATACCTAGCTTGCGCCTTTGACAATAGAGCAGTTACACAGGAAAACCTTTCACTTTCACACCACAATGGGAATGTATAGGCATACCTGTCAGGGGAAGCCTTTTAAGTCAGGAGGAACCCCTGAAAAAAGGAGTAACCTTCCCACATTCACCTTGGGAGAATGGAGGATCACTGCCAACGTGTGCAGCAACATGCTGTGCTTCTGGAGTGAATGCTCACTCTGGGTTAGAGGAAGGGGAACCACACCAGGTACGTCTGGTCCCAGAGAGGGGCAACCAGATGCAGGAACCTAGATTAAAGAATGGCTGGTCAGGAGACACCACCAATAAGTAGGTGTCAGGAAGGGGAAAGAGGGAAGATCCAGCAAGCCCAGTTTCCCTAAGGGCAGGACTGCTCTGGAGCCCCGCAGGATAGTGGCTGGTTTTCTTTTTCTTTGATTTTCTTTCTTTTGCTGCAGTCTGTTTGGGTTTTTTTTGCCTCAGCTGAGGATATTTTCTTGTGTTGGACTTCAGACTTATTGGCTCAACCCCAGAAGGACCCAAACAGGGGGACTTTTGTGAACCTAAGGGGACAGTGACCTCTATGAAAGACTGGTCTCAAAGCAAGTAGAGAGCTATGGGCTCAGCCTTTTCTTTTTCTTTTTGTTTTCAGTCCAGGGCCAGAGGATAAAGATAGCCCTGCCCGGGGAGAGACAGCCCCAAGGGACTTGCTTTCGAGTTAGAGACAGGGTGTGGTAAGGTTGAGGTGCAGGGGAGGAGGGGCCCTGTAAAGCAGTCCCGCCTGGTGGTCTGAAGTAATTTCTTCCCCAGAGAACCAACTCCCAAAACTAAGATAAGAAACATCAAAGTTGTGGCAGGTGAGAAGACAACATCAGGGAGTGGCTGAAGGAGGTATCCACAACACCTCTTTAGCCCACTTACACATGGGGAAGACATCAGCACACTGAGGACATAGGCCTTATAGCACATACTAGCAACATCACCTCACACAGGACAACACAGACTGTGATGGCAGAGACAATTGATTGCTGAGATGATTGTATAACCTTTTGAAATTGGCAACTTATGAACCCTTAGAGAAAAATGGTGATCCAGAAGTGAGAGCTAATCTTGATTTGGGGGACCTGGATTAAAATTCCTACTTTGTGACCTTGGGCATGTCATGTACATCCGTAGGCTAAAAGATAGGCATCTCAATATATTCCCCATCTGTAAAATTGGGATAATAGCAATTCTCTCCCTCACAGGGAGCTGCTCAGCAAATACAATAGAACTTGTGAGGTGCACTGCGCAGATATTATGGTCGATGGGGCCAACAAGTACCTTAAAATAGAACTTTAAGGCTGTAAGCTGAAGCAGTAGCTGGAGAACAGCCTGCCATTAAGTTCTTCTCTGTGTTATAAAGTTAAGAGAAATTGCATCTTTCTGTATTTCCCCTACATAAAGACGCATCACTTTGGCTTTATGTGGGTGAAATGAATTTTACCCTCAGTGACTAAAAAAAAAGACATTTGCAAAGGTAGCCTTATGGGTTCAGTGTAAATTGTCAATTTTAAAAGGTTACACAATCATTTTAGCAATCAAAAAGGTACCTGCTTGAAAATCAAGGCTACAAGAATTGAATTCCCTGACATGCACTAACAATAGGTAAAATTGCTTCTGCATCTCTTAGTACCAGGGGTTTTGAAACAAGTGAGACCAGCTGTGACATCAATTTATCACTAGTAGAAATGAACAAGAAAAACTGTTCATCAAATCTAGTAAAATCATTGATTTAAATACCACACAAAACTCAAGAGTTGGATTTACAACTGAGTACAGCTGAGCAAAAAATGCAAATATATTTATTTGAAGTACTCTACTTTAAATTCATACATATAGGAATTTGAATAAGAAGTGCTTGCACATTTGTCCAGTCAGGAATAGTAACAGCAATTGCTAATGCTACTTTTTTTCTGACCAGAAGCCATTCAACAGAAATACAGAATATTTTTAGTCACTCCACGCCCTAGTAATTTTTTTAGAAATACATTACTTAAATAAATCTGAGAAGTGGGTGAATCTTGTGACCCGCTCATGGACAATCCATTATCTAAATCCATTGAATTCTGTGGCTAAATTAGCTGAAAAAATTATTTGCTCAGATCCATTCCTGAAATATTTTTCAAAGTCTAACTTTTTTCTAGTAAATGCTTAAGCTTGTTATGAAAATTAAACATCTACTAACCATGATTACCAGATTTAAAGAAGGAAGTTGAATATTTAAACTCTGAACTTTCAGCAGTATTCGTGGAATGTCTCAGTTTGAGTAGGTCCTGTCGCATATGCATTTTCTTTAAATTGTCCATAGATTAGTTGAAAATCTATTTATCAGAAGTTATGAGGAAATACTATATAATATTTCTATTAGTTATGAGGAAACCTCAGGAAGCTGAGTTTGGGTTTGGTTCATAATTTTAGATACTTATCTAAACAGCTGACTTATCTATAGAGCTGGGCTGAAAGTCTCACAAGAGCTGTTTTATCATGAACTCTCCAGTGCTCCTAGATCTACCTGAAAATCCCCATATAACATCTTTTTTATGGTATTTCATCACTTCTAGTAACAGTCAGAAAATGAAAATTGATTTTTAAAAATTATGCAAACATTCTGATTACTTTTGTGTCTAAAAATAGTTGATGGCAGTTGATAGTTTCTATTTTATCTGAACTGTCACCCATGAACACTTTCTTTTCTGTTTTAGTGTCTTTACATACGTTGCAGAACCACAATATTCAGCTGTACAGAAACATACCTAATTCTCCTATGCAAGATACAATGAAGAGATTGTTTAAATATACTACAGTAAATAATATGCAGGTGAGGAGAGGATACAGTGATGTTAGTGATTCCATCCTGGGCTCATATTGTCTGCTGGAGGAAGCATCCATAGGTGAAGAATCAAAATGCCATGTGGACTCCCTCCCAGAGCAGTAAGTCAGCAAAAAACAATTCAAAACACATTCACCAAAGGACACTGAACTCTTCTACATGGACAGCTACCAGACACAGCAGCAAACTAAGAGCCACTTTCTGGGAAAAGCCATCTTGCTTGGGATGTAATCGGCCTCCATCATTCATGTAACCCCTAGTAACCCATGCCACTTGCTGTCAGGTTCCAAAATGACAAATTCCTACAGCATCAACCTTAAAAGTTTTTAATATGTTCACAAATAGTTATATAGTTAATTAAAGCAAGATTTGTTTTATGTTATCTGCTCAATGAACATTTATTTTTTAACTTAAAAAAAAAGCTTAGTTTTTGCCAAGTGGGACATGGATCATCTGGAAATACAGAAAAGAGTCAATTGTAACTCTTCTCTTCCTCCAGCACCTAAGGGAGGAGAAAATGTTTTCTCCCTATGCTGGATCACAGTATCTCAAGAAAAACCAATCATTTGGTACTGCCACTACAGGATACTGCCAAAGCACTCAGCTAGTAAAGGGTATGGCTCCAGCTCTCTGAATATTTCCATGGCAAAAGCTTTTGGAACTGCTCCAGACAATCCCATCAGTAAATCTTGAAGAGTGGATGATATATTTACAATGGCCACATCTTCCAAATGTTTTTTTTTCACATACTTTTTATTTGGCAAGCCTGAAAATCACATAAACCAGATATTTCACAGAATTTGAAGCTATACCCTGCTCCTTTCAGAAAAGAAGGTTTCTTCTTTGTCCTCAGCATGAAGACAAAGCAATTATAGTCAGCAAGGTCTTTTCCTCCAGGGCTGGCATTTAACAAGTAAATAAAGATAACTTAGTAAAAACACAGAAGAAACTCCCAGAGTGGAGTTTCAGCCCAGTCTCCTCTTAAGCTCCTAGCCATAGACCACAGCTTAGTCTTCCCAAAGCCTTCCCCTTTCTCCCAGACAGCTACTCTTATAGCCCTTCCCTTGGGCCTGTGTACAAGGAGAAGAGAAAGTTGAATGTTAACCTCTTGTTCACCAGAATTCAATTATTGCTCTTTCCTCCTGGCTTTACTCTTGTTGGAACAGAAATGACTGACTTCTAGGGACAGAACAGTAGGTTGATTTGAAAAACAACACAAAAATGGCTTGTTAAAACACAGCTTCAGTAAATTGTATATATTAATGGCAGGGAAATATGTAGGTTTCATCTTAATTTCTGACTGCAATTAAAGTTTTGTTGAGAAATTAGTGAGCTATGGTCATTAAACTAGTTTACAGAAACTTTGCTATGCTTTCAAAAAATAACTGGAATCCTAGTGCAGTTCCTTCCTAGCTGCAGATAGCTACACAATGTGCCAGCCTTGGAAGAATCCATCTATACTACAAAAACAGGGGTAATCAAGTTCAGAATATGTTGGTGTGTCCCAGAGACACACTACAGATGTTGTCGCAGCCCTAATAAATCCCATATTACGGACTGTCCTTCGCAGGAATTACTGGTGTATGCTACCATGTCATCTAAACGAGGAGTTCAAAAGCACACTTTATCAATCTGTAAAACATTAACCTAGGCCCAATAAAATGAAAAAGCATCGCACGAACATAGGGTTAATCACCTTGCAGGGTCTTGAAAGCAGGCAGTAATTCATTCACTACTGTGACAGATACAGGCAACCCAACATAGCAAACCTGCTAACATGCATCAGGATGTGTTTTAGGAAACCATTAAAAATAGCTCAGCCCTTTACATTAACTTTTAAAATATAAAACAGACTATTAAATGACGACATATTTGGAGCCAACTAAAAACTAATATTAAAAAGCTCATATCTGACTGACAAAAAAGTCTGTTGGCCTTGTAATTGCTCTAAAAGTCTAACAACATAAAACCCCCCACTTTGATGCACAGGTGCCAGTGGGCACGTCTACACGTGTTGCTATGGCAATGTTCTTACTGCGTCGTGATTGAGTAAATCCTTGTGGAAGTACTAAATCATGGCGCAATAGCAGCCTGCACTATGCCATGCACGTAGCACACAGTGATTTTTAAGAGTTACTCCATCATAGTGGTGTGCCATACTGGGGGAGCACATCACTATGGTGAAATGCTGCTGATCACGTGTAGACACCTGCAGGTGGTGACGGAATGTCACATGTCAACACGCCCAGTAACACTTTGGCCCTCTCTTGCGGTTGATTACAATTCCAAAGAAAGCACTACTGAAGTCCTGAGTATCACAATGATCAGCAGAACAAGATTTTGAACACTAGATCCAACCACTTGAGTATCAGTGTACATTGAGGGCAGATTCTTTACAAAAATTGTGTGTAAATGAATCCCCCCTCCTCCTGCCAAATGAGAAAATCTGGTGAAACATTTCTGGCTACGTTACTATGATGATACTTCCTAAGATATTTTAATCCTTTATAAGTACATATGTAAAGTAGACTTTGGGTTACACATACACTTTAAAATTACAGATGGTTCTTAGTCCTCCAGCTAAAAATGATTAGTTTTTTTGTACAAGCAGTATGCACAAAGCTTAAAAAATAAAGTACTGATTCCTCTTAAAGCTTTTTTATTTAATGACCAAATCCATTAATTCAGCAGTGTTACATCGGGGATGAATTGAAGCTGACAAAATATATGATATTCAATGGTATACAAAAACAATCATCTTTACATGATTCAGTTCTGATACTCTATGTGCCACAAACATATAACCCTTCAGCTTGAAAAGGCTGAAGGATGAGGGTGCTTTTATACTAGCATGAATTCTGGCACTGGATAAAGCTGCACACAACCAAGTCATAGGGAGGAAGAGGACTTGTTAATGCCAACAAGCTATGGGGGGATAAGAGTACATAAATTATGTAAGAGTTCACAAAAGAACAATTTAGGCTGAATATCAAGAAAAAAATATCATGCTTATCTCTGTGGAGTTGACCAACAGCCCATGGTGGTCAACTGCAGTTTTCCATAATTTAAAGTGCTTGGAAACCTATGGAATAGCACTAAGAAAATACATAAAATCCCCATTGCTTGACCTTTTAAAATTAGACTTGGCAAATTACTGGAGTTGACTTCAGATAACCCTTCCACTCCATCCATTAAAATATTAAAAGTAAAAAAAAAATCATATTTAAAATACTGAGCTTCTCACCTTTCCACTAGTATAGCCCACAACATTTCTACCAGTCCAGTGAATAGGGTCTCTGAAAGCAGTGGCATTCTTCAAGACAGGCTTCTGGTGTGGTGCTTACCCTGAGCAGTTGCTCTGTTCTTTGCCTGGTTCTGACCTGTCATTTATGAATCACTCTGATTCATGACTTCACTCCATGGTTACTTTCCTTGGTGACACTGCAGTACCACATTGCAACTTAAAGATTGATAAATCAAAGTCAAGTGTAACAAAGAAGTTTAGGGCAGAATTCTTTTTCCTTTTGTTTGCTTAAATGTCACTTACCTGGCCACATGGTGGTGTTTCTGGCAATTGTACATGGTCTATGAGTCTATTACCCCTGCAGTATAGATGTATAAACAGACACACACATACTCAGTAGGCTATGCACTGGCCAGGCAGCTGCACTGAAATAAGTCATGGAAGTGGAGTAAGAACCCACTCAAGTGGGAGACAGGTTCTAGGTCTCCTTTACACTGCAGGAGTTTGAGGTTTCATTTTTGATTTCCCAGCAGTGTTCCATTAGGCTGGCCCCTCTCCAGTCCTTCCCTCAAAGCCTAACCACTGCGCCTTCCATCTGATAGTCATTGGATAAAATAGAGAGCATTAGAAAAGCTTCTGTTCATTGTGAGCAAGACTCTAGGACAGAACATAGGACCCTATCCCTTCCATAGCAGCAGCCATCTCACCAAGTCATACATACATAACTTGTTTACTTCCTTCTGACCCCACAAATTTCCCTGTCTTGGCTGCCAAAGAGGACAGCTTCAAGAAGAGACCTGAAAAGAGGCCTAGATATTGTTTAACATGCAGTATGGTAATTCGAGCACTGAGAGAGGAAGTAAAAGAGAAACTGGTTCAAAACCTCTCTGTATAAAAGGGTGCCTAGAACCATGGTCTCCTGTTTCCTGGGTAAGTTCTCCAACAAGTCAGCTATTGGGGGTGAAACATAGAACAACTGAATTCCCCAATCATGGGCTTTTGACTGGCTATGGTTTCATGACCTGTGCAAGCACCCAGCCAATGCATAGCCTAGTATAAAACTGCCAAAAAGGCCACTTATATTGCTTTTAGATCAGCAGCTATCAATCTTTTCGGACTTAAGACCCCCTCAGCAGACTCGAGGCACCTGTTGGAAAATGCCAGCTCTTAGTTTTCACTCTTTTTGACTACAGAACAAAAACAGAGCAAGTTTTCTGTTGTAAAAAACTCAGAAAAACCATAACAAGTCCGAATGTTTTTAATATTATAGATTCCTATTGGAAAACTCTGGCTTTACGTACCTAACAGTGCTAATATTGCAGGCCACCCCAGGGCTCCCTTAAAAGGATCTCAAGGCACCTTGGTTGAAACCAATGCTTTAGATGTACCAAGGATAATAAGCAGAAGGCTGGTCAGAGTGACTCCCTAGGGGGCCTATACACATGCTTGGGGGTTTGGGGAGGCATTTTAATTAGAGTGGTTCCCAGAGAGCCACTGTAATTAAAACGCTACAGCGTCACATGTATTAAGCCCCCATGTGTTTAAAAATGGTCGCAGAACACTTTAACTAAAGCTCATTTGACGAGCCTTAGTTAAAGTGCCCCAGTGGCTATTTTGAGACCTACAGGGGTTTATACACATGACACTGCAGCAATGCTAGAGAGTTCTAATCGGAGTGCATCGGAGCACATGTATACACACCCTGACTGGTTATTGCATTCAGCCTGAAATAACCCTGACTGAATGTAATAACCCTGACTGGTTGTTGCATTCACTTCTGTGGGCAACAACCTGCTTCTTTCTGCCTCACTTCAGATTAATATGGCTAACTACTGCTGTACAAAGGATAATAGAATTCCACCCTTCATTATTTTACTTGAAAGGGGAAAAATGTAATAAATGTGATAAATATGCTGTCACCAGATAACTCCTAGTCTGTTGAAATCCATTGCTCTAGTACTGGGGAGGACAGAAAGTCTTTGAGGCTGGTTATAATATAGATCAAGGGGAAGAAAAGAGTGCCTACAGGGTAAAGCTGGAGGTAAGCAGACATACAGGATCATGAAAACAATGTTACAGCAATGAGGTTACTGCCCGGGAACACTAGGTAAAAGAATGCAGTGGAAGGGGAATGAAGGGATGAAATATTATGGTTATACACATTTATTTTTTAAACAAAAATTAAATTTGTATGCAAATTACTTTCAGCCCCTAAAGCTCCTGGCAAGAAGCCAATGCACAAAGACTGCATATCACTGAACCTGCTAGCCTGAAAGCTGGAGTCCTCAAAACAAGAACAGCACTGGCAGGGACAAGCAAACTTCTGCGGAGGTCCACCTCTCTCTGTACAAGCCTGAGTGATTACCATCAGTTCACTTTAGCTTAAGCTGTCAGGTTTTATGAAAGAAATGGAACTACTCAGTTGTGCAGCAAGAGTTCACACCAGCCTTAAATTTTCTGCGTGAAACATTCTGAAGAGCTGAGATATCTTTTAGGTACAGAGGTGAACTCTCCAGATTTTCAAAAGCAGTTTTCACCCAAAAGTTCTCTACTTAGTTCCTTCTTTTGGTACTAAAGAAAAAGGAGGACTATGAATAAATGTGAGTTCTCAGAAGTTTCACTTGTCATTTCAAAGTAGGCATTATTTATAATCTGCTCTACTCTTTTACAACCCAGTCTAATTCTCATTAAACTCTATTGGTTTCATGAGACTTGGATGGTATCCTAAAAGTGTACATATATTACAAAGCAGTAGTTTCAAACATTTGCATGGGCTGGTAGCTTAATAAAGATATTGTCATATGCCCCATCTCTCCTCCCACAGATGAATGAAGAGACCAAGTCTCTTTCTACTGGCAATTGACTGGCAGTCCTGTGCTACCTAGAGAAGTTATGTATACAGAAAAGCAGCATTAGCACTTGATATATTTTAGCTTTTTAGCACATATTAGCAGTTGATAGAGTGACAGCGAGTACCATGTGAACAAGTCAGTCTTCTATAGGCCCCCAGCAAGTGTTCCATTGGCCGCTGTAAGCAACAAAAATTGGTTTCTTCAGTCATGGGTTTGGAACAGATGTGTGCAAAACATTTAATCTCTTAGTGGTTTGGTTTCCCTGTCTGCAAAACAAATTATAACTGCCTGACAAAAGCACTGTTATGCCGAATTAGTTAACAGTTAAAAGACCCTTCCCCAAGCTCCCTGGATAAAAGATGCTACATAAATGCAAGGTGGTTTTATCTGCATTTCCCCCAGACAAAATCATTGAACTGTATAAGCTTATGTACAGCTAACTGCATGTGTATAGCTTTAATGTCTGATCACCTAAAGTCAATGGCATAACTCCCATCGGTACCATTAGGAACAGGATTGGGCCCTTAATTATACCTTCAGTTTCTGAATCAGAGGCATGGACAATACTTTTTTGCTTGTCATCTCTCCCAGAAAGAAATTTTAAGCATTTGTTTATAAAAGTAACTGTATGGGGAGTATAATCCAGTTTCTTGTTAATTCCTATAAATATAATGGGATGAGTCACATTAATAGGCATATGAACATTTGTGAAAATAACTACTGCATGAGCTGATAGAGATTATTTTTAATGATAAATTATTTTTTTAAAAGATATGGGTATTTTAATACTAAAACAATTTTTATTTTCTTAAAATCTTTTTTTTCAGTGTAAATTTTACTTTTGTTTTTTGCAATCCTTTTTATTTCTGTTTATTGGCTTTCATTCACTAGTCTCAGTTTCAATTTGGGGGATTTCTTCCCTAGTATTCATTTTAGAAGACCACCTTGGTAACACAGGCATATTTCAATATTTGAAGATGGCTAATTTTGTAAAAATAAAAATATAAGGTATGAGAATAAAAACATGATATAAAATGTGAAAAACAATTCTAAAAAAAATGTTCTTTTATAAATCAAACAAAATTAAATGGTCTGCAAACATTTTAAAATTATCACATTAAAAATTAATTTCTTAACTAGCTCCACTTGGAAATCAATCAACTGTTTGCTATTATGATTTTAAGGGCACTACTCATCAGTAAGGATTTTCTTTAGTATTGATAAGGCCTGTAAGGAGCACAATGAAATGACTAAACTATTTTTTAATATAGTGTCTAGCCTAGGCTTCAAATTTTATATAGTGTCATATAATTATTTCTCAGCCAAATTCTTCACTAGTTGCTCATTATGAAGCTATGGAAGTCCATTCAGGTACTATTAAGACTACTTGTGATTTTCAGTGGTCTATTATAAATCAATCTGCACCAAAAACTGATACGATGAAAATTCCCTTTGGAAATGCAGTCACCCTCAGGAGAAAACGAGAGAGAGACATCTTTGCATCCAGTGAGTGCTCATTCTCTTCCAAGAATTTATTCCCAGTTGTTTTGTGGTTTTCTAAGCTCAATACATTATGATTTTATGCAGTTGCATAGTATAGTGTTCATGACTTTGGTTCTGCGATTTGTTGCCTGTGGACGAGTTGCTGTGCTCACGTAAAAGTATGTAGAAGTCAGTGGAGCTCCATGTCTGTGCAACAAATGGTTGTGCCAGGACCTAAATGAATGTCTTCTAAATGACACTGATGACATTTAGGATTGATATAACTGTCTGAATTTTGTTTAGTCCAATAACAACTGTAAATCAAGGAAATAATATTGTACTTTACATTTTATACATATGGCTCTTTTTATGTTTAATGGACAAGAGTTCTACTATTCTTCAGCATAATTGTAATCCATACATACATTCTAACAGAAGTTTGGACTGAGACTTTTTACCAGTTACATCAATAATTCAGTTCAAACTGTTATTTGAGCAACAGTTGCATCAGGCATATTTAGTATAGTTTTTTCTTCCCTTAACCAGATATTAAAATCTGTACTAGAAAAAATAAAAACGGGGATGAATTGAAGGAGGGATTTCAAATAAGTTGATCCAAAAAAGGCCATTTGTAAAATTAACACAATTTACGTTTCTTCTCTTGAAATCTCGCTTGCTATAAACATTTGACAAAAGGAGATTTCCTACCAAGAGGCTTCAGGGGGCAACTGTTTTTAATGTTATTACAAATTGTTAGTGCTTCAGCATGCATAAAGCACTATAGCTTGATTTCAATGGAACCCAGGCAAAATTTTACTAATATGTAGTTAATGTAGAGAATTTAGATCAGTACCTTAAAGATAAAAAATGGTTACCAGAAAAAAACCTGTACAATCACCTAAAATCTACCAAACTAGCTTTAAGAACAAAAATCAGGATTTCAAAGTTAAGGATCAATGTACAAGAAACTCAAACACTTGAATGCATTACAAATACATATTTAACAACCAAGCATATCATTTTAACCATCTTATTTTAAAATAGCAAGCATATTTGAGTACAAGACAAACCTATTTCAGAACAATTATTTTCATTCATATTTCATCATTTCTATAACCTATTTTTATACCAGAATAATAAACTCAGTATACATAAAATGATTACATATCCAAGTGCCCCTGATGTCTATCTTTCCAATTACCTCATACCTGAGCATTTTCAGGTAGTTAGACATACGAGAACTGAAAACTGCACTCACAATTAATTGCATATACATTAAATGCAAGGAAAAATGCACCTCTAAAATGGAGCCTATGCCTATGGTTTTACCAAAAATAAAAGAATCCTTTTATACTAAAAACTTGAATTACACCTTGCTGTGTAGTGCAAGTAATCCCTTCAAGCTTCTTTTTTGGTTTTTCAGTTTTTGTTACTAGACCTGACAGTGAGTACCTGTAATGCCACTCCCCATGTCTGGGACCTCAACCTCTCTGGGCCTGTTCAGAAAGCTGTCCTCTTCAGTAATGTAGTATTGCCAGCTCTCATGATTTTATAAGGAGTCTTGTGATATTTGGCATTTTTCTTGAAGTCTCAGTGCCTGGAATCAAGAGATTACATAAAGTCTCAGCTTCTAGTTTCTAGTCGTAGAGAAAAGCATGAAAACGTGAAGCATGTGAACACTAAAGACTCAGAAACTAAACAAAAAAGAATAAAATCTGTATTTTAAAAAATTGTTATGTTAACCAATTCATTCTTTTGTGCCTTACCGCCTGATTTTTGAACATTTAAGTTTGGTAATACTGGTCATGACAAATGATACTACAGGATGAAACACTCTCAAATTTTAACATTTTTATATATTTGAACAGAAGTACAAGTAAGTAAGTTAAGCAGCAAAGTGTCACCAGTCAAGGAATGAGGAGTTCGTATAGATTTAAAGAGTTACTTTCCATGTTCATTATTAATTATTGCTGGAAGCAAATGTTATTGCTCATGTGAGTCACCAGGAAACTGTGAGGTGATAGTGAAGTCTTTGTTTAGATGGATTTGTGTCCACTGTTCGATGTATAACAAGTGGTATTTGGCTAATCCAAAAAAATGTGGATTTGCTACTTTCCTCACATCTCTGTGAACCGGGGGACAATAGGAGTCCCCAGGAGCAAGAAATGCTCAAAACGGATGGATTTCCTGCAGATTTTGCTCCATTTTTCTAGAATCCAAGCTTTTGATTTATTTTTAAACGTGTTTCCTAGCACTTCTGGTTACAAAAATCTAGACAATGTCAACCCACACACTGTCCTCTTGTTGAGTCTGTAAACAGAAAGAATGAAACAATAGCAGTGCTAAGTGAGAACTTTCTCCATTCATCTTAATGGACTGTTAATTATGACCACTTAAATGCCTACACTGTTAACCATTTCACTGCTGATTGTAGTACCAGAAACATTTGTCTAATGCACTTGACACATCCAGATGTAGATAGACATAAAATTTAAATCAAAGTTAATTTCAACAAATACTCCAATTAATAAAATAAATATGGATTAAACAGCCAGCTAAAAAGCCCAATCATTTCTAGATTATTTGAATAATTTAGATACTTAAATGCTCCCTTTACACAGTAAAAGTGATGTTTCCAATGCCAGCAGCAAAGTGCAGACATCAGGAATATAGTTGTAAAAGATCCTATACCACACTTCAGGATCATATAGATTTTCTAGTAACCCAGAAGCAGTGACCATCAAAATGTAATTACCTAAATTAATATTGTGCATCTTATGGTAACATATGACATTAAATATTAGAAACATATTAAAATAATCTCAGAAATTCTGCAAAGTTAAGAGGAAAAATACAGTAGATTTTTTGATTAAAAGTTCAAGTAATTTTTTTCCCCAAATTCTTACCAGATTTTAATGATTCCTGTTCATAAGTATTGAGCAGATGCTACTAATGTAATTAATACATGAAAATACATAGGATTTAACCATTTATTTTGAGGGGGTGGGGGCCAGGGAGGAACAAACATAGTAGTCTACAAAGAATTTTGTGGCTCTTGTATTGAGCAATATTTGTACCTACAATCCTAAACAGGAACTATATCTTAATACATCTAAGTACTGTACAAATAATCTTTGAAAACCTTTGAACCCAGTATTTTTTTTTTTTTTGGCACTATGAATAGTAACTTTTGTAGCTAAAACTTTTGTAACTAAACTTTTGTAACTAAAAGTAGCTTTTGCTACTTTTATGGCCTTTAACAACATGGATTCAACATAAGAGATAGGGTCTTAGTTGCTACAAACTATGATACTATGATACTATGAAACTCCCTAAGTTTCCATTAGCTTCCCTTGAAGCTTTGGCCATGAGAAATGCATCCCCTAACATGGTTTTTATATCTCTAATGGTTATATCACAATTATTTGAGTGCTTCCCTTAACTATAGACTGGAGCCAGATTCCACAGCTTCTGGAAACAAGCAGATAAATACAGAGCTTGCCCACATGAGAAAATGTAGTATCCATATTGTACCAACTGCTAGGAAAGGTACAGCTGCGCTAAGGGTAGCAATGGTGTAAGTGCAAGCAAAGAATTTAAAATGTCTGAGCCTATCCCATAAAAATTTTTGCAGCTGCACTGCTGCAATAGGGATATCACCTTTTCTAATACACCTGTATTCTCAGTGTGGCTCTAGCAATCAATGAATCATAATCAATGATACTATTAAACACGGTGATAAAAAGAGATGCCGAGGAAAGCAGCCTTGAGACTAACCGTATCTTACAAACAGATACAAACCCAAACAAACTATTTGCACTTAAGAACATGTTTCAGCTTCCTTTAGGTTTAAACTTTTTAAAGTAAATTTATACCAATATTAAAAAAGTAGTTTTTAAATGAGCAGTCAGGATCATGTGGTCAGTATGTAATGTAAGCAAGAACAACAGTATGTGGGCCAGTGCATTGGGTCTAACACCACTCTTGAGACCCCCCTGATAGTTACCATAGAGATAGTAGGAGTCACAAAGAGCTTCGATCACATTACTGGCTGGGAGGGGGTCAATTTGTATGCGTGAGCCCTGCTGGGATTGAAAGAATGCAGAGGAGGACAGGAAAGATAATAGAGAGAAAAAGAAGTGAAGAGAGAATACAAGAAAAGAAAAGGGAGAAAAGGGGAAGTGCGAGAAAACCAAAGGGAGTTATGGAAAGTAGAAGCAACCGACAGGGAGAGAGACAGGAGGAAATGAAGAGACAGATGAAGGAGAGGGAGGGAGAGAAAATTCATCTTGCCGGAGACAGCACCTCTTGTCAGTCACTGACAGGAAATGCTGCCTCCAGAAGAGCTAATTCACAGGCAGTGAGAACAGGCAGGAACAGCAGGGGATGCCTGAATCACCTGACCTAAGCCAGAAAAAAACTGTAAAAAATATTACTGAAAAGCAGACAGGGAAGGGAGAGACGAGAAGGGAAAGGTGTTGTTTGGTTTGGGATGCAGAGCACTGAAATGGAGAGCACCCTTTGTATAGCATGAAAATTGAACGTTGCATTTACTAGGCCAGGGCCATGGGAGCAAAAGGGTTTCACTCTTTCTGGAAAAATCAGCAAAAGGCTCAGGATTTGACAGGTTTTGCCTCTGACTATTTTGAATCTATATTATAGCTAGAAGTGGGGTTTATGCTCCATCTGAGCCTGCCTACTGATTCAGATCCCAGTAGATGCCTAAACATCACCCAGGCTCTTGCTTTTGTTTGTGCTCCCCCTTACTTATTATCCATTCATAAATATTATTACTCATATACTACCAAAATGTAGGAAATGTGTTTTAGAAGTATGGCAGGAATTTCCTGATCCAAGTGGTTACACTCTAAGGATCTACTACCCATTGTAGCAGACCCTGAAGACTGACACTCTTAGTGACACCTAAGGACAGGCTTATAATTTCAGAAATCTAGCATGACATTGCAAATGACCTCTCTTTCAGTATGGATTATTAACTACATGGCTAAATCCTGCTTGCCTTTCATGAATAGTCCCAGGTAAGTCTAGGTGAAAGACAGGTCTTACACCTCCTAAATATATATGCAACAAAGCATGGTAAATAATTTTGATGGCAGCTTTGTCTATTCTGTAGCTTCCAGTGGTGCTCTGGATGTTCTGGAGTTCCCCAGTGCAGACATGGCTTCCTGTGCTAACTTCACTACTATATTTCAGTAGTCTGCTCTCTGCCCATTTGTGAGCCTCCCTTTTACATGCCCAGGAATGGCATGAGGCTTGGAGAGAGGGAAAAATACATCTAGTTTTTACAGTCACCCTGTAGGTGATCTGAAAGGAGAATTTTGTAATAACAGAACCAATGTTTATTGAGTTCTTTTCAAATACACCTCTCCTTCCCATGCAGATGTAATACTTCACTGTTCTCCTCACTTCCACACCTCCTATTTTAGTTTGAGACTGAGATATAGTTCCTCAAATTCTCTTACAGAAAGGCGGACTGAAAGAAGTTAAATGTAAAGTGCTGATCAGCATGATTTTGGAAGGGCAAATATTATTCATATGTGCCAATAGTCTTCTAGCTTGCCACACCATCATATGTTCAGTAAATGCCATATATTTTATAGAAAAACTATTCTTGAACAGATTTAAGAAGCATATTTTTAGCTGTGAGCCAGGCTGCTATAGTTAACGAAGGCCAGATTTGTCTTTCATATGCTTCCATCATTTTAGAAGTCTCTAGAAATATTGTAAATTATTTTTCTATAGGTATAAATGTCATGATTTTAAGGTCAGATAGCTTACAAACTACCAACACTATGAAAAAAACATTCCAACATAAATTAAACTGAAAACAGATTTAATTCTGGAATAAATGTCTGCATAGCAAATTATGCTGGTATTACGATAGCAGTAATACAATGTATGGTAGCTATCATGCCAGTACATGTACCCTAAATCTTCTACTTATAATCCCAGCTCTCAAAATTCCTTGTACATTAAGATAATTACCTACATTAGGTTATTTGCCTAATTTTTTACCTACAATTTATAATAGAGAAATATTTGGAGAAAAGACAACAGGGATGCCTACAGATATAATAAAGGATTTCACTTTCAAATTCCCGTTTATCTCAATTTATCATTACTACACATATATTAGACTCTCCATGAATAACACCAGTAATTTCTGTCCAGCTATAGTCTGGCCCTGAACTATCTCATCTGAAAGTACTGAAGTTGTTCAGCACTTCATGAACATCTACTAGCCAGACAACTCTTCATTTCCATATATTTTTCAAATGTTTCCAGTATATTTCTAAATGGAAGTGAACAGGCCCAAGTAGTTCTTTCAGCACTGTCTTTAACTAGCAATTAAAAAAATGTCCAGCATATAATTGTATAATTCCTTTAAATCTTGAAAATTGGGCTATTGATTATGTAATGACACATCATTACTGGAATTATTTATATCATTTTTCCACACAAGATTCCTAATTACTGTCATTTTAATCAACATATCTCAGATTTGCAATGGCCATCAGTAGTAAAAGACGACACTAAGCCTTATAATTAAAAAAATAAAGTATTTAGTGTAGATTTATAAGAGAATTTTGCTTTTAAAACTTTGAACAAAATTAGATAATGGAACAAGTTCCTAAGTGGAAATTGAGGCATTCCTGATAGAGGAATGTAACCACAGGCTATACACATTTGTTTCTAAGTCTATGGGGCCAACCTCCATGGGAAGACTCAAACAAACTGAAGGAAAGTAAAAGGCATAATAATAATAATAATCTTTCTTTAAAGCTTAGGGCTTGCCAAAACCAGCACACATTGCTGAATACCAAATTCTAGAGCCAGGTGAACACAACAACAAAAAATTCTGCAAATACTGGCTTAAATATGAAACTGAATTTTATCCAACTTACTTTATATCTCTTATCAATTATTTTTATTTAACATTTGGATTGTCTAAGTGCCTATAGGGAGCAACCAGCCATGTTAGGCCCCACTGTTAGGCACTGTATTTACTTTTTACTATCACTCATGTTTACTGGAAAAAATTATTACAGAAACAGCATATTTTTAAATAATTACAGAGAACATTTGTGGGAAGTTCATTTTGGAGTTGTAAACTTGAGTAGTTACACCTGGGTCTCAGAATATGTCAAGTTCATCCAGTCAGAAACAATTTTGTAAAAAACATGCATCCCATTCAGATTAGCCAACACAGCCTAAATTCTGAATAGTAACTATGTATTTGCATTTAATTATTCTCAAGCAAGGGGTGGATCAAGAAATGTTCAATGAAAAACTTTGTATTTGCAACAAATATATTTGACAAAATTATAATGCGTTTGCAGATGATCTGCAAATGGAAAAAGTGGCTAAGAAATGGTCTTCAAAGAATTTTTTAACAAATATAGCGATACCAATTTACAAACATATTTATAGCGATACAACAGTATCCACACAAAGGAATGGAACTGATTTAACCACACAGGTTTCTAAAAAAGATATCTTTTTATTGGCGTGCAAAATACTGTTTGTATAGCAGCTTTCAGTTTATTGAATGAGTTAGTTGTTACCAAATAGACACAGCTCTGCTAAATACCTAATAGATGGTTCCTTATTCCTTGAATCCAGAATGGAAAAGACCCAGAAAGAAAGCAAAATGACCAAGATTCCATGTCCATAAGAGGATAAAATATACTGTCACTAGAGATCATTAGAGCTTCTCATCTCTGTGAGTTGACAAATTCTTCCTTGCCAGTGTGAAGTGTCTGTGGATGGAAGAACTTGGCTTTTAGGGGGGTTGTTGTTTTGGGTTTTTTTAAATCAAAGCTTATGATGATGGTGAAGAATCACAGAACATAACAGAGGGAAAAAACTTGACTGTCTCAGATAATACCACTATTAGGAAATACCATAATAGGAAAAACACATTTGTTAACCAAATGCTTTATTGTTCGATAAATATTATTCTTGTTTCACCACTTTTATTTCTTTCAGGCAACATTTAATCTTACAGTAGGCAGGAAAAATATTTTTAACCTGACTGCTTTGATCACTGCATTTCTGTTCTTTATATTTGACAAACAAAATATAAGAATAACTCCTTCACCCTTCCCTGTACTCTACTTCCTCCCTGGAATCCTAAATACTTCTCTCACATAAATGGGATTCTCATAAACATTCAAATGCAGCAGCTTAGACTTCCTACAAATGCGACCATGGCTTTTCCCTCTGGGCCCTACAGCAATCCCACAACTCCCAACCTAATTCATTTGAATTGAGCAGTTCGTGTTTTCTAGATGACAGTGCAACAATTTGTTTGCCTTGACAAAGCACTGAAAAATGCCCTTTCAGACATCCTACACCAAGAAGCCAGTTTCTGCTTTTCCAGGTTAACTATTCTAGCCCATGTGTTTGCTCTCTTAGAAACACAAGTTTTCAATTTTTGCATCTAATGGAGTGTTTGCTTGTCACTTGCTTTTTATCAATTTTGCTCTCTGTATTTTCCAAAAATATTTTTCTCCTGAGATTTCTGCATGCTTAGATTTTATAAATTACTAGTAGACTACTTGATTTTACACAGCCTATTACCCAAAGGATCTCAAAACGCTGTAAAATATTCATGGAATCTCACAACACACTTGTGAAATAGCTGATAAATGTCTTTATTTCCATTATACAGCTAGAGAAAACAAAGCATACAGAGGTTAAAGGCAATCTGTTTTTACAAATCTAGTGCCTAAAATAAGACAAGTAAAGCCCTAATTAGATGCCTAAATAAGCCCACTGATTTTCCACGATGAGTATCCAGAAGCTGTGAGTTTTTGAGAATCCTTTGAAAAATTACAAAGTTGAGTTTAGAAGTTTACTTTAGGCATTTAAATTTGAAAATTCTGGCCCACACAGCTTGCCCAACAATGCAGGAGCAGTCAGTAACAGAAAAGAATCCAGCAGGTCTGACTCTCAGTCCTAGCCTCTAATCTGCAGAAAAGATTCTTTGGCCATCCAGCACTCCTTTCTGTTCCCTTTAGCATTTTACTACATTGTTTCTGCCAACCCTATCCAGAGAGGGAGTAGGTCCAAGGTAAGTAAACAGTAACTAGCAAAATGAACATGAAAAAAATCGCATGGAACTTGGCCCTCTGTGATTTAACTACCGGCATGTTATCTGTTCCCCTTGCTTCCTGCCTCTCCCCAGTTTGCATAGTTTTAATCATTTATTTTTAAAAATATGAAAAGGTTTGAATCTACAGTCAGGATTAATAGCCTTCAAATTCTTAGTTAAAAAAGAAGTCTATAGGAAAAACAAAAGAAAATCTGAAACCATTACATTGGTTTTTTGTTCATTTTTACTGTTTAAAAAACTATTTAATACCTATTTTCCAATTCTGATAGAGACAGTGAACAAATTCTGGGAATTATTTTCTGGTTGAGTGAGAAGATTTTTATGATGAAATGCTAAACCTTTTAATGTAACTGTGTGGGTCATATTACAAAGGCACAAATGGACCATCCTTGTCCCATCTAACTTTCGATGAAAAAAATGCAAGTCTGCCCTTTGGCTTTAGATAGTAATACTGAGAGTAACGTTATGCCTTTATAATAAAAGTAAAAATAATCTTAACAAATGTATTCTTGGTGAACATGTAGGATGGCTTGCTCATGCTGAATGTGTCTTAACAGTGTGTTCATGATGCTGCCTGTGACTTGTATTGAGAGAAACAAATAAATATAAATCAGGAGGGGGAAAAAAGCACCCTCACTTATAGAGGTAGTAAATTTCCAGTCCATGATATTGGTGTTAGGATTATTTATTACCATTGTACACAGATGAAAGGCTGTGGCTTTGTGCTCTCATCGCCGCGTGCCAGCTGAATTCTGCGAGAGGGCTGGTGCTAGAGAAGGAAGGCTACAGTAATGTTAACTATGCCGCTTCCCTCCAACATCCATTTTGTTCCAAAGAAACACTTGCCAGAGATTAAAATATTCAAGATGGCTGTTTTCTGCACCCTTTCAGGGAGATCTATAGTTTTTTCAATTTTTTCCCCCCTCCTCTGCTGCCTTAAACCTATTGATATTTTATTCCGCGGCTAATCTGCCTCCCAAGTCATTACGTCCTGGCCAGACTTCAAAGGGGCTCCTGAGAAGACCGGGCTGGCTTGGAGGAGGCAGGACAGGATCGCAGCGCCGGGCTGGGATCGCGCCCGGGGCCACTTGGCACACGCACGGCCCCGCTCACGGGCTCGCAGGACCGCGCGGCTCCGTGGGTTTCGCATCCCTGCCGCCGCCCGGGCCCGCGCGTCTTTGTGGGCTGCCTGACAGGCCCGGGGCCCCCGCGGCAAAGCGCCGCGCGTGGAGGTGGAGGTGGAGGTGGAGCGGGCGCGGGCGCCGGGGCTCGGCCCCTGCAGGCTGCGCCCGAGCGCTGCGGGGGGC